>NC_056627.2:18190588-18516725 GCF_002870075.4 Lactuca sativa
AGACAAAGCTGCCCTGTCTACTTGAGAGATCTAAGAGATGGGAGAGTCAAGACGTATGGCTCTACTTAAGGTAAAATCCATTAACTAACTCTATAAGTTCCTATTTTTGATTCTTAATACATGATGTGATAAGATTGCATTTTATGTTTTGTAGGTTCGAAGAAAAGAGGGGAGGCTTAAAGGAAGAAGTGAGCTGAGTCTGATCGCGAAGAAATGGATTTCAATCGCATGATTCGATGATTGGACTTTTGGAGCTGGTACTTTTAGAGTTATGATAGATTTCTTAGGAATATGTAATAGCATAGTTTTCATTTGAATTGCATTGTAAGGACAAGTTTTTCCGCACCTTTATATAAATAAAATAAATTTTGGTTTTCTCTTATTTATTTATTTCCTTGCAATGGCATGTATGAAAAGTTGACGTTTGTGTATTTCTAGTTTAGCAATGTTGAAATGGATGCGATTCTTTGTTATGTTATTGTCGAGAATTTACCAAATAATGAAAGATTCTTTTCGACCAAGTTTCAATTGGACAAAAACTCAGAATCATACAACTTGTATTGTATGATGAATGAGAACCTTCATATTTGGAAATAAAGATTAATTCCTTGACAAAGAGTCAAGTGAATGACTAGAAGAACTAGTAAACAATGTTGTGCACTAGTTAAGTCCACCATAAAGAACAATAAGATTATTTGTCATGATTTACTAACAGTCTAGTAAATGTGGTTATGCATACAGGATTAAGTGTAATTCCGAATCATTGAAAAGTTTCAATGTATGACAGAACGAATAAGAAGAATCAATTAGACAGAAAGATAAAAAGTTTCTCCAATCTAAGAAGAAGGGAGAGTACTTTTGTATCGTATTTTATGATCATCTTGTTGATTGTAAAACCATATCACCATTTATCCTCTAAGGACATCTTAGTGCACTAGTATGACTAAGAAGAGAAATCAAAAATTGTTGAAATGGTTAAATCAAAAGGATGAGTCATACTTCATTCCAAAATCAAGTCTTAGATTCATACTCCAAGATTGTGAATTGAGTGACACATCTTAAGAATTTCTAACATACTCTTCAAATGTGAAGTAGAAAATTGTTTTTCTTACTCTTGCACATTTGAAATTGGTAAATTGTGATGTCTTGGATAAGACAAAGACCAACTAATACCAATTGTGTATAGTGTTTATCTTGACAAAAATCCGCACTAACTATTGAATATTTGATTGTCAAGAAATGTTTTATTGACAAGAGAATCTTATATGTCAAGAGGTCAGTGGGAGTCTAAAGGATCTTGAAAAGTTTCAAGAACTAATCAAGAGTAAACCTATTATTAAACACTAGCACATGACTTGAGGTTTGTAACCCATCGTGTTGACGTATGCTTGTTTCTGTGCCATTCCGGTTTAGTAAACTATGCATATGAGTTCTACGAGTTCTCAATAGACTGAATAAGGGCAAGCACCTTGTTCAATGAAAGTACATTGACTATTATAGATGAGCTGCTAAATAACTTGGAAGCAATGGTGGGACCCTTGATAGCATGAAATCAAGCATGAACAAGTTCTGTCCATAAGAGTTTGGATTTGTCATAAACATTATCTTACGATTATGGTTATGACAAATTCACATGGATATGAACACTTACACCATTAAATCTAAGTGTCATAAGGTTTCTCTCCTTCATGAAAATGACTGTGAGGAAACTCTTTCACTAAGAGAGATTTTAAGGAGATAGCGATTATGTAAATTGCATTCTCAAATTCGATTATGATTACGGCATCCCTTTTCATAGTTTGAATTGTGAGATTTGGCAATTTGGGACTTAGTTAATATAAGTTATGAAATAGTTTAGACACACATGCAAGCTATATAAGGGAAGGTGTATGAGTTTAAGAAGCTTGGATAAAAGCTTGTCAAATCACATCGTATTAGAAACAATGAACTTTGGAAGTCAATAAGTATTGTCTTCTAGAAGTTTAGTTGGTTTCTGAATACGTGTCAAAGCTAGTGGGAGCATAAATGCTATGCTGGAATGGATATAATCATCATGTTAGTGGGAGTATGATTATTATTTGAAGTGTTGCAAGTTAGCAATATTAATTATAGAAAACAAAAGTTTCAATTTGCAAAGTTGCAGGGTTAAAAAGTTGTTTTGCTATAGTTAAGGGAGATAATGTTTTACTTCGTTTCCAATCTAAAAGCTTAGATCGAGAAATTTTAATCAAATGTAGTCAAGAATATATTAACTACGTTCTCAAATTTTGATTATGATTACGGCATCCCTCTTCATAGTTCGAATTGTGAGAACGTGGCAAATAGAAATATTATGGCAAATGGCTGATAAAGTATCATACTTTTATGTAAGACATTATGAATCGTGTCCCATACGCTTCTTGTATAGGATTGATTGCATATGCTGTAAAATTTTACCGTTCTAAAATTTTCCAAATGCCCAGGGCATTAACAGGGAAAAAGGGACTAGAATCGGATTTGGCTAAAATAATTAAACAACTGTCAAGGACAATATAAGGTTTGCCAAAGATTGGTCGCTTGTAGACAGTTGGAAGTATAGTCATGAATGGACCATATTGACATTATTATGAATAGATAAGATTCTATTTATAATGAGTTGTCATATGGCAAATATGGAAATGTTTCCTTATTGGGAGATGGACGTTAAGAATTTATGTCTAGATTAGAAAATTTTATGCAAGAAGGATGTTCAAAGGAATGTACTTTGAATGTGAGACTTCACATCTATGGGATTGTCTTGTAACAATATCCATTAGAACACTTTGTAATTTCATTGGCAAAGTCTTGGTGACTTTGGCGATGTGATATTACGAAAGGACCGT
Organism: Lactuca sativa; assembly: GCF_002870075.4. Taxonomy (NCBI): domain Eukaryota; kingdom Viridiplantae; phylum Streptophyta; class Magnoliopsida; order Asterales; family Asteraceae; genus Lactuca; species Lactuca sativa. The sequence goes on from NC_056627.2 coordinate 18,193,450, forward strand.
TGCATAAGATGTTAGAATCTGACATATTCTAGTAGTGGCAAGAATTTGTATTCTTACACTAATGATTAGGATTAGGAATTATGAAATGAGCATCATTGGAAATGTTTTCATTTGATCTATTTCAAAAATTCAGGACCATAGGTAAACATAGTGTGCATGCTTGGTGCATGGAACAACTGTTATTATAATTCAAGTAATAAGTTGACTACCCAAAACAACAAATAATGAGTAATTAATATGGTGATTAAATAAAAATGTTTTATTTATACCCAAAGTTTGGGGCAATATGGGATTAGTATTATTCTTGTGTTTCACTTTACATGTTTTGACTTCCCGAATAATAAGATTATTCAAATCCTCCACAGTCGCTCATACTTTGGAAGTAGGTATGAAACAAGATTGTCGTGAATTTGTCTGTAGATTTTCTAATGAGTTTAGACATAGCGCAAGTTTGCTGCAGAGTTCATGAGTGCTACTATAAGATTAGAGTATTGGATTAAACCCACGCTCACTTGGATCGCTTCATGGGTTTTATCACGAGTGATTGGTAAGACGATAATATCTTATATTCTTAAAACCTAGATGTGTGAGTTGTATTCTGCAAGTCGGTTGCACATTGATAATATATAAACGTACCAGTAACTTGGTGTTATAAAACATATTGTTGTGTGTGATTTGATGAGTGGATACAAGCGAGCATTGGAATCGAAGTTTATCTGTTCCTTTTACCCAAAGTGGATAAAAGCAATATATGTGGGCCCCTAGATGATTTAGTGATGACACCCTAAGCGCTTGGCCAAGTCGGGACTAAGTTGATGTGTTCAATTGTAGTCTGTTGTCAGTCGTCATAAGTAGGAAATCAGGAAACATCACATAGACTGAGAGAATGATTATAATCCATGTCTCATGTCTATACGATATCTAGAATGGAGGAATATATGATCCCTTATCTAAAGGACAGGTTGCTGATAAGATCAGAGTTCGACAACGTCTTTGAGAGCTACGATTGCTAATTGGATTCTACTTGCATTGATGGTTACTAGACTTATCCAAGTGGGAGACTGTTGGATTAGTGTCTAACCCCGTAACCATATTTGGTAAGTACTTGACCCGGTTGTGCATGGTCCTTTTGGGTTGCGTTCACCAAAGCAACTTGATTGGAGAAATAATAGAGAAAGAGGTTATTATGGTTTATTAATATATTATATGAATAATATATTAAAAGAGAAATCATATTTATTTAGTTAACATTTGTCGAGAATTAATTAAGAATTAATTTTGTGATAAAAAGAAGTTAATTGAACTAAGGGGACTAAACTGCAATTATGTGATAGTTGCAAAGTAGGGCAAAGGATGCCCTATATGATAGGGTGGACGAATTTAAGGGGATAAGGCCTTAGAATTCATCCATGATAAGGTTTTTAGGGTTATCCTTTGGGCTGCTTGGTGGCTAAGCAACCAGATAAAGATAAGGACTGAAACCCTAATTCCTACACCTATATAAAGACCTTTTGGCATAATAAATTCGGTGACTTGATACCTAGGGTTCCTAGAGTCGAATTTCATACCTCCTCTCTCTCTCTCTCTCTCTCTCTTGCCTCTCCATTTGATCTTGGTGTTTTTGAGCCATTAGAGGTACTACACTTATGGTACTTGCTTTCAAAGACAGGAAGATTCAAGATACAAGTTGTTATTACAATATAACAACAAGAGGTATGTAATTCATTCTCCTTCATAGATTTCGAAATTACCTAGGAGCGTGTTAGGTTTCTTTTGTGTTCATAGTGTTCTATAACTAATAGTGAAAACATAGATGTGTGTCTAGGGTTGCATGCACACATATGATTGTTTGTATAAACCCATCAAGCGTAAGTTAGGTTACGCCCAACATATAAGGATATATGGTCGCGAATGCGGAGAGGCGTACGCCCAGCATACGCTCAGAGTCCTGAAACCCTAATTTTTAGGGTATGTCACTATATAAAGAACATTATACCCTCAAGGATCAGCCTTGTTGTCACCCTTAGATAAATTCCACAAAACCATAATCCTCCCTTGAGTGTTCTTGGAGCTTTGGAGGCCATTAGAGAGAATTTTGGTGTTGTGAAGCCATTTTTTCAGGCAAGTGAAGAATATAGAAAGGTGGTGGATCAAAGGGGAAGCAGTAGATCCAAGATTATGGTTCCATTTCTGACCATTTCAAGGTATAAAGATCTAAACTAGGTGATTATCTCCTTAGATCTCTTAGATTGAGTTTTTGGACCATTTTGGTCCAATGGTTGAAACTTTGTGGCCCGATCTGATTTCTAGGACTTGGAGTTGCTACTCTCAGTTCTAAATGAGTCCCTAAGGAAGAAAGTTGCCATCTTGGATGTCCTAATGGATTCATGCATGAGTTAAGACCATTTCCATGGAAGTTACTTATCACATTTCAAGTTTGGGTTCTATTGGTGGGTTGCAAGCCACCAAGTGAGGGACTTTATGGTTTAAGACGTTGAAAAGGACTTGGATTTGTGTTTGTAGCTTCTAGAGTAGAGTATTAAGCACTTAATGGGAAGGTGACTTAACAGGGGAGTCTACTGAGCGTACATGCAGGTACGCCCAGCGTACACACCATTTAGCTTGTATGCTTAGCGTATATTGGAGTACGCCCAACATACTCATCAGATATGGGTTTGGCTTATTTTGGGCCGCAGTTTGGGCCATGGAAGGGATTTTGGTTCTTTGGGCCTTAGTGGACCATCAGAAGTCAGATAATGTGGGCCAAGAAGATGTTTGAGCTTATGGTAAGGCTCATTAGAGGGTTTGGGTCCAATTTAGAAAATTGGGCCATAAGTAGGCCACTAGTGGGCTTGGGAGGCCTACCTAGTGTTGGGCTTTTCTAGATCATGGTTTGGGCCTTAGAAAGGGATCAAGTGGGACTAGGGGTTAAACGGTAATTTTACCCTAAGAAGGATTATTGGTTTTGAGTAAGTGATATTTTGGTATTGGTAGCTCGGGGAGCCAAAGGATCAGCAGCTCAGGAATTGCCAGATAGCAGTCAGAGGGGTATTAGCAGGACTCCAACAACGCAAGGTGAGTCTCCTCACTGTGTGCATGGGTCTAAGGCCACATATTCGGACCATTATGTTTGTGTATAGTAGGAAGACCTGAGGGTTATCCCTGGGCACTGTATATTATATGTTCCGGATCACGATCCGATGACGGGCAAGGCCCGAGGAATGTTAGTATGCTATAGGTCTTTGTGATTATTGCATGCATCGGTACGATGGGTTCCGGACCAAGGTCTGACGCTAGGGCGAGCCCAAGGAAGATTTATATGTGCATATTAGACTATACTTGTTGTCTTTGTGATACTTGTATGTTCCTGGTAGGGGGTGAGTATAGGCGAGGTCCCATATCTCATCACTAGCTGAGTATGGATGGCGTTCCATATCTCAATAGTAGCAGAGGAGGGGCGAGGCCCGAGATTAGTGAGTGTGGGCGGGGGCCCGTATCTCACTGACAGCAGGAGTGTGGATGGGGTTCCATAGCTCATCAGAAGTGGTCCAGCGGGGGGGCCAAGCCAGGCGAGGCCTTAGAACAGAAGTACAATAGAGTATGTTTCTGTATGTACTAGTATGTTATATGTTGGTATGCATATAGCGGCCAAGGCCCAAAGATAGGCGGGGCCTAAGAGAGACAGATATGTATACCGAGTGGGGCTCGATGCTAGACGAGGCCTGATGCCGGGTGGGACCCAATGTTGGAGCGAGTCCGATGTCGGGCAAGTCCCGTTGTAGCGGGAGGGGGCCCAGTATATGGTTATATGTTTAGTATGTGGTATATTGGGGAACTCACTAAGCTTCATGCTTACGGTTTTCCTTTTTGGTTTAAGTTTCTTTCGGTAACGGAGGGAGGAGCTCGGGATGTTTGCATCGCACACACCATGTTGTTTAGCTTGGGATGTTTTACTCTGATGTAATAAATAAGTGTTTTGAGAAGATACTCTGATGTAATAAACAAGTGTTTTGAGAAGATACTCTACTTTGATAACTATGGTTTATTAATGGACTAAAATGAAATTTTTGCTCTTGATTTTTGGGACGTTACCACAAGTATAGACAAGAGTATTATTATTTATAAACTTAATATTGATCCTTCTTTCAGATCAATACACCAAAAGAGAAGGAAGTTTGCATCCGAACGGAATCAAATCAGCCAAGAGGAAGTAGAGAAGCTCCTCAAAATAGGGATGCTCAAGGACGTAAAGTTCCCAAGATAGCTAGCTAATGCGGTTGTCCTACAAAAGCAAAATGGAAAATGGAGGGTGTATGTAGATTGTATGGATCTTAACAAGGCTTTTCCTAAGGATCCTTTCCCCTATCACATATTGACTCTATGATTGACACCACGGTTAGCCATGAACTCCTGACCTTCATTGATGCTTCAGCAGGATTCTAACAAATCCAAATGGAACCATCAGACCAAGAAGATACCACATTCATAAAACCAACATGTATATATTGTTACACCGCAATGCCTTTTGGTCTTAAAAATTCAAGTGTGACATATCAAATATTGGTGAATCGGATGTTCAAAGAATAACTAGGGGCACCGTGGAAGTTTATATTGACGACATGGTACTGAAGTCAATGAAATCCGAAGATCACCTTAGACACCTGAAGGAAGTGTTTGACATCCTGGACGAGTACAATATGAGGCTAAACCCACTCAAATGTCACTTTGGAATGAAGTCAGGCAAGTTCCTTGGATACATGGTGACCAAGAGAAGGGTAGAAGCAAGCCCAGGACAAATAAAAGCAATCATGGAACTAAGATCCCCATCTTTAACAAAGGACATCCAATGGCTAACCAGAAGAGTATCGTCACTCAACAGGTTCATTTCAAGATCCTTAGAAAGGCACAAGCCCTTTTTTGATATCTTGAAAAAGAACAAGAGATTTGAATGGAAGGAGGAACACGATAAGGCCTTCTAGGAACTAAAAAAATATCTAAGCTCTGCCCTGCTACTAGTAAAACCTATAGATGGAGAACCACTTATTCTCTACCTCTCGGTATCCTAAAACATGGTAAGTGTCGTTCTGGTCAAGGATCTTAACGGGGACCAACATCTTATCTACTATGTAAGTAAAACTCTCATGGATCATGAAACCAGGTACTCTCACCTCGAAAAGTTAATTATTGCCTTTGTGACTGCTTCTACCAAATTAAGACACTACTTCGAAACACACACTATACATGTAAAAACTAACTATCCTATCAAGAATGTCATGAAAAAACCAGAAATCTCAGGAAGGATGGCAAAATGGTCGGTGAAGTTAAGTACATTTGACATCAGATACGAACCAAGATCCACCATAAAATCACAAGCACGAACATATTTTGTGGTTGACTTTAGTGATGATCTACAAAACAAAGTAGACATGGAAGCCAAGCGACTCCTAAAAGATGAACACCTGGGAAGATGGACGATATATGTTCACAGATGGAGCTTCAAATTTTAAAGGAACAGGCCTAGGGATCATACTATAGTCACCACAAGGGGACATCGTACCCCAGACAGTTAGTTGTGAATTCAACACTACCAACAATGAAGCAGAATATGAAGCACTCATCATGGGAGTGCAATTAGCCAAGGATCTTCAAATCAAGGATCTTTAGCTATTTGTTGATTCTTTATTACTAACCAATAACTACAATGGATCTAATGTAGTGAAAGGTGAGAAATTATCATTATACCTAAAGATCCTCTAAAAATTAGCTTCTGATTTCGAAACTTTAGCCTAACCCAAGTTCCTAGAGAAGAAAACACAGAAGTAGATGCATTAGCCAATTTAGGATCCTCCCTTGGGATCCCACAAGAGACGAAGATTCCTATAACTCACATAATAACCCCAGCCATAGAAACCCTCTCTGACAAATCAGAAGATCCTAAGCATCCGCCAAGTGTCGCAACTATTAAAGATCCTGACCCTAGGGATCCCGACCAACAGGATCCTCAAAGAAGTCCGTGATCATGGACCTAACCCATTATGGAATATCTCCAAAATGGAACAATCCCGACAGGAGATAAAAGTGAAAGAGCATTCAGGACGAGAGTCTCAAGATTCGTGTTAATCCAAGGTAAACTTTACAAAAAATCCATGGCAGGACCTTACCTAAGATGCTAGGAAGATCCTGAAGCTGCAGAAGTCTTAAAGGATATACACGAAGGAGATTGTGACAATCACACCATGGGCAGATCCTTATGCTTTAAAATACTAAGAACAGGATACTACTGGCCAACCATGAAGAAAGACTCCTTTCTACATGCTTAAAAGTGTGATGCTTTCCAAAGACACAACAACATCCTACATCAATCGACAAAACCTGTACATCTAATTATCTCCCCACGGTTGTTTATGAAATGGGGGATGGAAAATTCTTCATGTTGGTGATGACTGATTACTTTTCCAAATGGATGGAAGCTGAAGCTTTCGTCCATGTAAAAGACAAAGAGGTAGTATCATTTATTAAACATAATATCTTGACTAGGTTCAAGATCCCGACTGAAATCATATGTGACAATGGAGCCGAATTTATTAGCAAAAGAACAAGAGACTTTTGCACAAGTTGGGGATCAAAATAATAATGTCCACTCCTATTCATCCCCAAGCTAATGGTCAAGTGGAGTCCAACAACAAAATCATAGTTAAAATTTTGAAGAAAAGGTTGGACAAAAAGAAGGGAAGATGTGTAGAGGAACTTCCTTTCATTTTGTAGGCAGATAGAACCACTTCCAAAGTAGCTACAGGTCAGACCTCCTATTCCTTGGTATTTGGGATAGAAGCTGTAATCCCTACTAAAGTAGTGATCCCGACAGCAAGATACGTTTTGCAAGACCAAGAGAATAATGGCAGGATCCTAGCACAAGATCTTGACACTATTGACGAGCTCAGGGATCTCGCCAAAATACGCATTGCTGCTCATTAGCAAAGAATCACCAAGGCTTACAATAGGAATACAAGGGTTAAAAGGTTTCAAATAGGATACTTGGTATTAAGGAAAACATTCCAAAACACCAAGGATCCTAGTGCAGGAAAATTGGCTCCTAAATAGGAAGGACCATACCTTGTAGATGTTGAAGCAAGAAAAGGAGCATAGTGGCTAGCAACACTCGAATGAGATGTTCTACCAAGATACTGGAATGCCATATACCTCAAAGCATAGTACATGTAAGTAGGATCGAATGATCCACAACAAAACCAAGGTACACGTGTTCTTTACCTTAAAAATTTTATTATTATTGATTCTCTCCTCGAATACATTACTAACTTAAGCATCGGAGGGGCATTAGCTAGACTAACCCCACCCTTAGCAAACGTTTGCTATGCAAAACAACATATAGTTCAGGATCTTCAAAAGTGAAGATCCTAAAACATCGGGATCCTCGCAATCAAAGATCTTGAAACATCAGGATCCTCACAATCGAAGATCCTGGAACGTCTGGACCCTCAAGTTTGAACACCCTGAAGCATAAGGATCTTGACACATAAAGATCCTAATACTTGGTAGACTCTGTTATATTTAACAATGTAATCCCTAGACTATCATGTATACATGCTAGAGACTGATCATCTCTCCCACGCCTAAGGGTACTTAATCCCCTCTATGGTTTAAAGAGTTGATTACCTCTTTCACACGAAATAAGGTTCATACACCTATCTTGGACACATGATATCTAATTGTGGGATACGGGTAAGGGGATCATTTCACGATTTAGTGGCTTGGCAACCCTCGTATATTTGAACACAAATTGAGATCCTTACGGTTTATAACATTTTCATGTTATCCATAAATTAGGATCCTACCCCAGTGATTACTCCCGAAATATAACATTTTCAAGTTATCAAGATTTTACTTCAGTGACTACTTAAGTTTTATAACATTCTCATGTTATCAATGATTGGGATTTTGCCCCAGAAATTACATAAGGTCTATAACATTTTCAGGTTGTCACACGTTGGGAATGTCCCCTATAGAACACGGTCAAATTGTAACATTTTCATGTTACCTACCCAATGAATTATATCTCAAGTAGGGATCCTCCCCAGAAAATAACATTAATGTGTTATCCATTTTGTCTAAGTCTATAATCCAAACAGGTTATCCTAAGGAGAAATTTCCCTTACAAGATCTAAGATCTTTATTTTGTAGGAACTTTGACGGTAAGGATCCTTGCCCTTAAGGATCCTCATCGACCTTCATTGGTAAGGGACCTCATTCCCAACATTGGACCAAATTTCTCTCCTAAATTGTAATTTATCCTCAACAAATTCTAAAATCCAAAGAATCGTGAAGCCAAAAAGAGAAACTTGAAGACAATTGGCCATGCAGAAAAACCATAAGAGAGATGTAAAAGGAAAATGCTACCATATCATCCAAAAGAAAAAAGAGTTGCATATTAACACAACCAAAAGGTTAATTGTCTTACATCACTAACAAAAGAAAAAACTACTCAAACCAATTATTTTTGCAGGCTTAGACCTTCGTCTGGTCATTATCGTTTGTGACCTCCTTCTCCCCTCCTCCGGTCAACATCAACACAGGATCCTGATTGGCGACAAAAGGCTTATCGATTAGCTTGGCCAATGCCTCATGTCATCCCTCCATGTCCCAGGAACTCTCATTATCCAGATCCTCAACCAGCTTGATCTTGGCCTACAAAATATCTATTGCAAGGCTCCTCTTGGCATCATCAATCACCTCCTCGAGATCCGCCAGATGCTCTTCTTCCTTTTCGACTTTCTACTTGCTCAACAACTCCACCCTTTGGAAAAGATCCTCGTGGGTGACCCTCTATGTCTTCTCCTGCTCTTTTAGAACAAACTCGGCTTTATAGACCTTGAGGTCGTTGGTAACATGAGAAACATCAGCAAAGACCTGGAAGAAACATAAACATCAACATGAAAAATAACACGTATGATAAATTAATATGAATAGTGCCTATTTTTACTGCTTGAGAAAACAAAGATAGATTCCCGAGAGCATCCTCGAGCGAAGACCTTAGAAGTCTTTCATTTCTAGGATACTGAAGCCATAACTGTAAGATCTGTATGAGAACTCTAAGGAGGAAGGAGAATGGCACCTTTTTCCTTTTTAGCTTTGATTGAACCATTGCTCATATCATCTTCAAGATCTGCCAAACCAAAGCGGGCCTTAGACCGGGTAGTCTTAGAACTTGCTAGAAATCCCTATCAAGTCATGATCCTATGAAAAGACATATCCAAGAAAAATAATGTACTAGTGGCCATAGAAGCAGTAGTGGAGGAACCCTCTTAAAGACTAGAATATTCAAGCCTGAATGACCTCTCCACTACAAAAAGTGTGAGAAATTTGGATATCTTACCCTCAGAATCCCCAACGGTAGGAATTAGCTCCTCAAACCTAAACGCTGCATCAAAACAAACAAAATAAGCGGAGTAAATTTCAGGATCCTTGATATCTAAATTTGTTTCCTACCCTTTTTAATCCATGATCTTGGCAGAGAATCCCCCTTAGGAATTTAATCATGCCTCAAGAAGAAATATTTTTCTTTCCAAGCACCATCATTTTGTTTAGATTTCAAAATGAGGTGGGGTTTATTTTTCTTAACTCTTAACAAGAAACGTCGAGAACCAAAAGTAGAAAGATCATAGATAGAGGCCAAATCAGGTAATCCAATGTCCATATTTTTGGACTAATTCAGGCGATCAATCAAAAAGAGGATCCTCCAAACACATGAATAGTTTGGATATTAGAGATTTGGTTACACAAAAAGAAATTACAAACAATACCAGTAAAAGGATAAGTTAGACCTAGAGTGAATGGATATTCAGGAAAACAAACCCACATTAGAGAAACAAAATCAGGTTGAACGGTAGCCTCAAAAGGACGAAAAACCACGTCAGAAGGAAAATCCCTGATGGCTTTAAACGATTAATCTTCTTAGCCATGACAAGGAAAATCAAAACAGCGGAAGAACGAATTAAAGTAAAAAAGGACTACCTTCACAACGAGATGATGCCGACTTGGAAAAGTAAAATAGAGGAGTTACTGGAAGCCCTCATTTATAGCTAGGAAAAGATGGTGGAGATGATTTGACCATTTCTCGATTATCTCGATAAAGATAAGTCTTATCCCTTAAAGACTAAATTGAAATTCTTTTTACCTATTTACTTTAAGTTATTCCTTTAATATTTACAGAACTAATCCCGATATTTTCAGGATTAACTTGGGGGTGATTGTTAGGGCCAGGATCCTTATAATTGTCAGGATCCTCAAATATCTAGGATCCTCAGCTACATCAGGATCTCGGGTAATTACCGTTACTATTTTTATTAATATTTATAATGGTCATATTTTCTCTATAACTAACATGTGTGCAGAAGTAATCAAGGGAAGACCAATTCTAAGCGAAGAATCATCTAAACTACGTTTAAGACCCGGAATACTTGGTCAAATAACGTTCAAGAAGCTGGTCATAGAGGATCCCGGAAATATCGGACATCTTGTTGGCTAGATTAGACTATCAATTGACACTTGTAATCTGCACACAACACGCGAATCCTTAGTCTAAGCTCACTCTACGAATTTCTACATTCATTATTACTGCAAACTCACTATAATCTTTACTTTATATCAATAAAATTATCAAGGCAAGTGATCATTATCACCTCCCAAGGTTTTATGTCAGAGATCCTAGCAAGGATCAAAGGCTTTCCTTGTAAACCATTGTGTCACTTTTCTTTTACTACTTGCTATTACACAATCTGAACATCACAATCTCTCATTCAATTTGGTTGATTAGTACTAGTGTAATTTTTCACCAAAACAAAGGTTAATAATAATGAAACGGTCTTAGCAATTCCGATATACCAAACTTTGTATATTGAAAGCTACGATATAAAATTGAATTAAGTTCACTTATCTTTGCATATGTCACCTCCATTTTGAAAGTGACATAACTTGTAACGTCCCATAATTTACAACGATATTTTTTATTTCAAATTAAATTAACCAGATAAACCTTGGTTTCAAAATCCATCATATAACATTTTATTGTGTAACAACTAGTTTCTATAATGTTCTGAATTTCGGGATAACGAGCTGTAATTTAATCGAGCAAAGGTCTTGGGCTTTAAAGGAATAGAGTTTAAACCCTATATGGTATTAATAATGTTGGTTAAGTCATTAAAGCCCTCGAATTGTGCTTTAAAACAAAGGGTACAATTGGAAAGGTGATATGATTGGCTTCTTGAATAAATTAATGATGTTAGTTCAATATGTTTCGTACTATTGTCGGAGGCCAAATCCAGAACCAACTAGTAATCAATCGAATTTGCTATGGAAGACCACACACAGTTTCATTGTAAGCCCCAAAAGCATGAACCAACTAGTAATCAATCGAAATCACTAAGCAAGGGTGGAATCAATGCAAAGTAAATCAAGAACAATTGTGTAATCAACCCAATGCACACGATTATATTGATGAAATCGTCTAGTACAATGGAGATCTTCACAATGGTTGGCCTTCAAAATGATATGACAAAAAAGCTAAACTAGAACTGGCCATATAAGTCTCCTTATATAAGGAACATAATTCTACAAGGAGACCCTAAACCCAACACGCCTAAGGACCAAAATCAAGACTGATTTCAGTCTAACCCTAACTAAAAACCCATATTAAGACTCAATAAATGAATAACAAAGCCTAACATGTAAATGCCTAGCACAAACCAACAAAGTAGGACCTAACAATCTCCCCCTTGGTTTGATGCTAGCTTGATCTCAAGGCTTGTCAACAATCAACACATCCGAGTCCCCCAAAGCACCTATCCACATCCTCTTGTTAATGATTTTTGCAACCATACTAATGAACTCTTTGGCTACAGTCTCTAAAATATCATCTTTAACCACGATCTGATGACTTGCAAGAGTATGAATATCACACTCACCGAATTGTAAAAGATCCTTCACTTCAAGAAGACGATGTACACCATTCGGAAGCTTGATAATGGAAATGGCGGTAGCTTCATCAAAAACCCAATATTCCATATTATGTAGAGAACCGTCAGATGACTACTGAATAACAGGAATTTGTTTCATTTGCTTGGTGGGAGGCCAAATGACATTCTTCACGGTTCGGTTGGTGTTGGGATCAATTACACCTTTTGCTTTCTTCACGAAGGAATCTGAACTCTTCATCCCATCGAAATTTCTCTTCACTTGATTCTCCAAGAAGAGCTTAAATTCAGCTCCATGAGGATCACTTAATGGATTGTGGAAGGGAGCATGAGCTAATTCTGAAAGATCTACCTTAGTCCAAGAACTAAAGTCATTTTGATGCACGTAGTACTCCACATTACCACTATTTCTTTTAATAACCCATATATCCATTTTATTGTGAAATCCCCACACCTTTATACCCGACCGATCGCCATACTTAGTTGTGAATCTCCTTTTACCGAGCTTGGTAACACTTAATTGAGGCCGATCTCCACGAATATTTTGATCGTAGTTTTTCATGAAAAGCAATTGTCCTTTTCCTTGAGCTTTAGCTTGCCTCTAAGCTCGCTTCAAGATTATTCTTCTGTGGTCAACATTAGCAAGATCATCCTCAAATTGGTCAGCAATGCGAGTTGTATTAATCCGACGAGGAACATCTTCTGGTGCTTGGGTAGGTTCACTTGGAGTTGTATTGGCTTCATCATGCTCACTGCCAGATGTCTTGAATTTGTCACCAAATTCGCTGATTAGTTTATTCTTCAAGTTAAAACACCCAGCTGTAAGAGCATCGAGATTTAGTTGCAGATCAGAAATCTGCTTTGTCTCTTGAGAATTTTCCCTTTCAAGCTCAGAAACTCTAACGTCCAAAGTTCCAATCAAAACATCTTTCTCGATAATTTTCAGATTCAACACCCCAATTTCCTCTTTAAGCTCAAAATGTTTTTTATCTTCATCATTGAAGCTCCCTGCACCAATAGTTATACATTTGCCTTTGGGTACAGGATCAACATTTTATCGAGCAAGAAACATGGCAAGCCTTTCAGAAGTGGCATCATGCGCATGTAGAGGAGCTGAAGAACTACCAGGAGCCGAAGAGGTTCATGTAGAGGAGCTGAAGAACTACCAGGAGCTGAAGAGGTTCTCAGTTCAAAAAATTCTTGAGCAAGACTAGACCCCTCATGCAAAATTGGGCTCTCGTCTCGAACCGGTTGGGTTGGTTCAGTGGTTGTGGTTGGCTGTTGTTGTAACATCCCGAAATAGCAAGAGTAGAGTTGAAGGGCTAAAAGTGCTAATTGGGAAAGAGTGACTCGGCGAGTCCATGGATGGACTTGGCGAGTAGAGTCGCGACTTGGTCGCGTCTTCAGCAGCTGACTCGGTGAGTCAATGAGATGGACTCGGCGAGTAGGCACTGTGTGGAGAAAACCCTAATTCTCGGGGTTGAGCCCTATATAAAGAACATTATGTTTCCTCCCCATCGCCTTTATCACCCCCTTGAGTCCCAGAAACCCTAAATCGCGAAGAAGCACCATTGTTGAGTGGATTGAAGCTTGGAGAAGTAATTGTTGAAGAAAGTTTGGGAGTTTGAAGGTGTGGAACAAGGGGCTTTGCTTGGATTCGAGTTTTCTTGCAGTTGGGGCGTTCTTTTGAGGTAATATCTCGTTCTTAGGCTATTGCTATCTTGTTTCTTCATTTTGGGGTTTGAGGGAAGCTTATCTTGGGCTATATGGGAGTCTAGAGGTTGGATCTGAGGTTGCTACCTCAGATATTAGATGGAGAAGGATCAGAGAGCATGAAAGTCCCTGTGTGGAGTAATTAGTGAAGCCTTCAAGTTCGAAACCCTAGCCCAATGTGCAAATGGCCTAGATCTCTTTGGATTCACGTAAAGTTTGCCACTTTACGTGATGGATGGGTGGTAGGAGGCTAGATCTATGTTTTGGAGCAATTGCATGGCCTGGAATGGTTCTGTATGGATTCAGACCGGTGGTACTCGGCGAGTCACATGGGTGTACTCGACGAGTTGGTTGAAGATGAGCTGGGACTCGACAAGTTGGAAGAACAACTCGGCGAGTCGGATGAAGATGGCCTGGAACTCGGCGAGTCGTATGAACAACTCGGCGAGTAGGTTGAAGATAGCCTTAGACTCGACGAGTCTGTTCTTGAACTCGGCGAGTCTTGTCGAAGAGTCCCGATGTTCTCTGGTTGAGTCGAGAATCGGTGAGTCAAGGGATGACTCGGTGAGTTGTGTGCGAGTGGACTTAGAGTCGTTGGACTTGGCGAGTCTCGGGGTGACTCGGCGAGTTAGTTCACGGATTGAGTGAAGTTCTAGGTATGGAAACTCGACAAGTCATCGGGTTGACTCGGCGAGTAGAGTCAGTCGGTGATTGACTTTGACCTTGTCTTTGACCAAGGGTTGACTAGTGGTTTCCAGGGACATTTTGGTAATTGTTGATTATTATTTTGCATTCAGTTCATTGGTGATTGTCTAGTGGTGGAGATCGTATCTGTGATCGGAGTAGCTTGGGTTATCGGTTCAGTCGGCAGTTTCGGGGTGAGTTATCCTCACTATATCAACAGGGTCTACGGCACCAAGGCCAGCCCTTATCGGATTGAGATCCGGGTAGTTGTTATGTTATTATTATGATATGTTTGCATCCTGAGAGCTAGGGTGGTATATGTTAGAGACCTGATTGAGATCGGTATCCTGAGAGATAGGGAGATGCTATGCTAGTGACCGGTTAGGTAGGTATCCTGGTTAGGATGATGATATGCTATGTGATCTGTTTAATCTGCTTGTTGACTGTGGATTGCTATATGATTGTATGTATATGTGCACATGGTTGTTTGGACTGGAGTTGGGTTGAGGCGGGTCCAGCTGTGTGCTGTAGGCCAAGATACCTAGGACGGACCGGTTGTCCCGAAGGCCTAGCGAGCGGTCCGGATAGGCTGTAGGCCCGAAGAGGGTGGACCAGACGTGCCGAGGCTCGAAGAGTGGACCAGATAGATTGAAGGCCCGGTGCGGGAGGACCAGTCACACTGTAGACGCAGAGAGTGGACCAGGTGGATTGAAGGCCCGGTGCGGGCGGACCAATCACACTGCAGACTCGATGTATACGGCTAGACACGGAGGGTGGACTGAAGGCCGATACGGCAGGCCAGTCACATAGTAGACCCGATATGCATGGCTGTTCTATGTTTCGTTATGTTATGTGTGTTATTCATGTTATGGGCCGGAAGGCATTATGTTCTAGACCGGAAGGTCGTAGCCTGGAAGGGCGTATAGGTGGTTGGTATTTTGGGGGTATCTCACTAAGCTTTCGGGCTTACAGTTGTGGTTTTATGTTTCTCAGGTTCTTGAGGAGACCGTGGCAAGGTGAAGGCATGATCGTACCGCTCCTTATTTTTTGGTCGTGATGTGATTCTGGGAATACTTTAAATAATTTGTATTGAAAACCTTTTTGTAGTGGTTTTAATGAAATCGGATTGTTTTTGAAAAATTTAAAATTGGTTGTATTTTCCGGTCGTTACAAGTTGGTATCAGAGCCTTGGTTTGAGTGAATTGGAGGAACATTCGTGTGACTCCAGTCTCAAATCGAGGAGAGTTTTCAAAAGAGTATTTAAAATGGTTTTCAAAATGAGTAAGGGAGGACGCGGAGGTACGATCAGTCGGAGTCAGTAAGTAACCCCAAAATACCACACATGTTACTTGTTTTTGAGCTTTGATAGAACAGCATGCTAGAGTTAGGCTAGGGATCTTCAGGAATTCATGATAATGTTGCCTGATTTGTGATGCCTGTAGCCTAGGGTTCCTTATGGGAGATTCTTAGTGTTCCTCTAGTGGTGAGGGTTGAGCGTTGTTATGCATGTTTCTCTAGGGTGTTGTGGTAGTACTTCATACAAATATGGGTAGGTGTGGAAGGTAGTATGGGCCCGTACTACAGAAAGCACAGGACCCATACACGTATCAGGGAAACCATGATCTCTAGGGTTGGGTTGAGAGAGTTGGATCCCAGGTTTGCGGGATGAGTCTGAGATTCTGTATGGTGTTTTTCAGTATGGAGATTCCGAGGCATGATGAGAGTTGATCCGGGTCAGGATCGGGAGCTGGAGAGAGAATTCCGGGCGAATCGTTGCCGCCCGAGGTTATCGGTCAGATGAGCACGAGCGAGTTGGATGCGAGGATTTGTGAGATCCTGCGTGATGAGATTGCTGAGTTGTTTCGGGCTGAGTTGCCAGAGCTGTTTGGGTCGATCAAGACCGCCATGGTTGAGTATTTTGATGAGCGCTATGCAGCTCTCACTGAGACGGCTGCCGCGGCGGCTACAACGGCTGTAGCAGCGGCAGGGGGAGGAGTTGGTCGGGGCTTTCAGTATCGGGACTTTGCTAATACGAAGCCTCCCACTTTCGATGGAGTTCAGGACCCAATCGTCGCTATGAGATGGTTATCAGACGTGGAGGGGTGTTTCTTCACGTGTTCATGCCCTGCTGATCAGAGGGTGAGGTGCGCTCTGAACCTGTTGAGGCTCGGGGCGAAGGATTGGTGGAGATTGACCACATGGTCATATTCAGATACGCAGAGGGCTGCGGTTTCATGGGATCAGTTCAGGGAAATGTTCATCACTCGTTATGTTCCGCAGGTTGAGAGGGAGAGATTGGCTCAGGAGTTCCTTGAGCTGAAGCAGGATTCGGAGTCGGTGACTGAGATCACCAGGATGTTCACTGAGAGGGTGATGTTTTTCCCTGAGTTCGCTTCGGAGCAGGCTCAGATGTCCCGATATCTGAGTATGCTCAAGAGGGACATCAGGCAGTTTGTGTCTGCGCAGAGGTGCGGGACATTGTTGGAGTTACAGGAGGCCGCTAGGCGGCGTGAGTTAGAGATTAAGTTGCAGATGCGTGAGTTGAGGCAGGCTCCAGTGCAGTCGCAGCTAGCGCTGAAACGGTCCAAGACCGTTGATGTTAGAGTGGGGGATCTGAGCAGCCATACTTGTGGAAAGTGTGGGAGGAGTCACACCGGAGTTTGTAGGTCCGGTGGTGCATGCCGCAAGTGCGGAAAAGAGGGGCATTATGCGAGGGATTGTCGGCAGTCAGCACCAGTTCGGGATTTGAGGATCTGCTATCATTTCCATCAGGTTGGACATTTGAGGGTCAACTGTCCACAGTTTGCTGCGGGATCGGTGCAGGCTCCAGCACCGGCCACTTTGAGGATCACAGGTGGAGGTCAGGGTGGAGCGGAGCCCCCAAGGGCTCAGGGTCGTGCTTATCAGCTGGTGGCAGAGGAGGTCAGAGCAGTGGCGGATGCAGCTGCGGGTATGTTTCTTTCTTGATGTCTTGTTATCTTGTGATTATTATGGGTATTATTTATATGTTCTGGTATATTCGTGTGGTTTTCGATGCGGTATTCATCATTTTGCGGGTTGTGGTTTTGGTTATGGGTTATTGTTTTAGGAATTCATCGATTGTCTTCCATGAGAGTGTTAGCGGGAACCTGGCATGGGTTTGAAGGTTGGGTAGCATCGGCTTTCTGAGGAGTGGTTAGATGCAGTTTGAGTTTTTCTTTCGAGCAGGTTGATCGGTGTTGATGTGAGATCTCGATGAGGTTGTTTATGTTTGGGAGAAGCAGTCCGCGTGTACGTGTTTTCTTTGTGCAAGAGTCATTCTGGGAGGTCGGTGATGGCGACCGGTGGTTGTTATTCAGTGCTTCAAGTGGGGGAGAATTGGAGAAATCTCCGGGAGATCGATGGGTATTTGAGGGTGCTTAGCTGTTGGGATTCAAGAAGTGTTATGTCAGCCCAGAGTATAGGCTGATAGAAGCAAGTGTCGGGCATGCGGGGCGGGATACAGACCTAGGGCATTTGATTGTGGAGGGCCTGGGAGCAGGCCGGGATCGAGCATGTGCAATTGAAATAGAGTTCGGAACCCTTAAAGGGCTAGAACAATACGTATGAGAGGATTTCCGAGAGGGATAACACGGAATGACGAATGCTAGTTGAGCGGTCCGGATAGACTGAAGGCTGCTAGGCGTACCAGTCAGGCCGAAGGCTCGGAGAACGGTCCAGCCAAACTGAAGGCACTGAGAGCGGTCCAGATTGGCTGAGGGTTCGGAGAGTGGTCCAGATGGGCTGAAGGCCTGGTGAGGCGGTCCAGTCATGCTGAAGACTCTGCAGGTAATGTTGGATCAGTTTGAGGATATGGATTGTGTACGATTCAGTGTGATTGTATTTAGAAGGTCTGGCCCCGGGTAGTGATTTTGATGAGTTGAGATAGTGCATGGGCTTGAGAGCCCCTGCTATGAGAGCTAGCGTATGTGTGCTGGACGGATAGCGGATACGCAAAAAGGGTGGTGTCGCGTTGGGCGAGCACCATGGCACTTGTTGGATTGGCATTATGGCCAAGTTGATTCCTTGGAAAAGGAAGTGAGAGAGGTGTGTAACCCGAGAGGGAGTGCAAGTTCACGGAAGTGAAAGCGGCAGAGCAGAGTTATGATTAGGAGTGATTCGAGTATGGTGGTTGAGCAGCGTGTTTGCGGCAGTGGAATAGAAGCTCATCCGGTTTGGGATGTTTGTTGAGATTGCGGAAGGAAATTCCGCAGGTGTAGAGCCAAGAGGCTCGGAAGGGATGCAGGGAGAGAGTCTTGGGCTCTCCGTATGTTTCTGATCAGGGTGTTGGGTATGTATTAGTGGTCCATCCTGGGGGATGTTTGTGAATATCATAAGTATATCGGGCTTTCCCAACCTGAGGGTGCTAGAGTTAGTTCAGCATGTGTATGTGATTGCAAGGGGAGAACTCGTGGGAGTTTCTCTGAGATTGAAGAATGGATCTTTCCGTCAACACGGACTGGATAGAGTGGGATTCAGATCGGGGATCCGAGGGTTCATGGAATTCTAGCCCTTATGGGTCGAGTGATAGTTGAGATTTGGGGCGGTGATGCTTCATGGGTAATTCTCAGATTGTTGAGTGTGGTTATCAGAGGGTACAGTCGGTGCCCGGTTCGAGACGGTAGTCAGGACACCGTAAGGAAAGAGAAAGTGTGTTTGAGTTTCAGTGGGTATGCCTTGAGGGACTTGGCCCGGGTAAGGCCAGGTGGCGCGTTGTGGGAGTATCCTTGGGATTGAATTGCTGTAGGCTTCGAGGATGAAGCCTAATTTAAGTGGGGGAGAATTATAACATCCCGAAATAGCAAGAGTAGAGTTGGAGGGCTAAAAGTGCTAATTGGGAATGAGTGACTCGGCGAGTCCACGGATGGACTCGGCGAGTAGAGTCGCGACTTGGTCGCGTGTTAAGCAGCCGACTCGGCGAGTCAATGAGATGGACTCGGCGAGTAGGCACTGTGTGGAGAATTAGTAAAGCCTTCGTGTCCCAAACCCTAGCCCAATGTGCAAATGGCCTAGATCTCTTTGGATTCACGTAAAGTTTGCCACTTTACGTGATGGATGGGTGGTAGGAGGCTAGATCTATGTTTTGGAGAAATTGCATGGCCTGGAATGGTTCTGTATGGATTCAGACCGGTGGTACTCGGCGAGTCACATGGGTGTACTCGACGAGTTGGTTGAAGATGAGCTGGGACTCGACGAGTTGGAAGAACAACTCGGCGATTCGGATGAAGATGGCTTGGAACTCGGCGAGTCGTATGAACAACTCGACGAGTAGGTTGAAGATAGCCTTAGACTCGGCGAGTTAGTTCACGGATTGAGTGAAGTTCTGGGTATGGAAACTCGGCGAGTCATCGGGTTGACTCGGCGAGTAGAGTCAGTCAGGGGTTGACTTTGACCTTGTCTTTAACCAAGGGTTGACCAGTGGTTTCCCGGGACATTTTGGTAATTGTTGAGTATTATTTTGAGTTCAGTGCATTGGTTATTGTCTAGTGGTGGAGATCGTATTTGTGATCGGAGCAGCTTGGGTTATCGGTTCAGTCGGCAGTTTCGAGGTGAGTTATCCTCACTATATCAACAGGGTCTACGGCACCAAGGCCGGCCCTTATCGGATTAAGATCCGGGTAGTTGTTATGTTATTATTATGATATGTTTGCATCCTGAGAGCTAGGGTGGTATATGTTAGAGACCTGATTGAGATCGGTATCCTGAGAGATAGGGAGATGCTATGCTAGTGACCGGTTAGGTCGGTATCCTGGTTAGGATGATGATATGCTATGTGATCTGTTTGATCTGATTGTTGACTGTGGATTGCTATATGATTGTATGTATATGTGCACATGGTTGTTTGGACTGGAGTTGGGTTGAGGCAGGTCCAGCTGTGTGCTGTAGGCCAAGATACCCAGGGCGGACCGGTTGTCCCGAAGGGCCAGCGAGCAATCCGGATAGGCTGTAGGCCCCAAGAGGGTGGACCAGACGTGTCGAGGCTCGGAGAGTGGACCAGATAGACTGAAGGCCCGGTGCGGGCGGACCAGTCACACTGTAGACGTAGAGAGTGGACCAGGTGGATTGAAGGCCCGGTGCGGGCGGACCAATCACACTGCAGACTCGATGTATACGGCTAGACACGGAGGGTTGACTGAAGGCCGATACGGCAGGCTAGTCACACAGTAGACCCGATATGCATGGTTGTTCTATGTTTCATTATGTTATGTGTGTTATTCATGTTATGGGCCGGAAGGCATTATTTTCTAGACCGGAAGGTCGTAGCTTGGAAGGGCGTATAGGTGGTCGGTATTTTGGGGGTATCTCACTAGGCTTTCGGGCTTACAGTTGTGGTTTTATGTTTTTCAGGTTCTTCAGGAGACCGTGGCAAGGCGAAGGCATGATCGTACCGCTCCTCATGTTTTGGTCGTGATGTGATTCTGGGAATACTTTAAATAATTTGTATTAAAAACCTTTTTGTAGTGGTTTTAATGAAATCGGATTGTTTTTGAAAAATTTAAAAT
Organism: Lactuca sativa; assembly: GCF_002870075.4. Taxonomy (NCBI): domain Eukaryota; kingdom Viridiplantae; phylum Streptophyta; class Magnoliopsida; order Asterales; family Asteraceae; genus Lactuca; species Lactuca sativa. The sequence continues at coordinate 18,214,355 of NC_056627.2, forward strand.
TGGTTGTATTTTCCGGTCGTTACAGTTGTGCTGGTCAAGTTTGCTCCCTAATAAGCACTCCTGGCCTAGGATCAGCACGCTTTCATTTTAGTGGCGGTTGGGAGGCTTGAGACTCTTGAAGATCACTTTCAAATGGAATAATTTTTGGAGTAGCAACTGCTCGGGGAGGCTTCCTTGCAGTTGAATCCAATTGTGCAATAACCTTTGCCATCTGAGCGGATGTTTGTAGCGGCAGCTTGAGAATGTTTGAATCTCCCTCAGTCTCTATTGGAGAATTGACAATGCCATTGACTTTATCATTCTCGAAAAATGAACTAAGGTCATCATCACTACGTTTGAAATCAAACATGAAGTTCTTATCATTAAAACCCTCTGCATCAACCTCTTCATCATCACCTTCACTATCATCATCAACATCATTAAGAACTGGAACATGTTCCTCTGCCATAATTTCCACAGGAGGGGTGACAACAGAAACAACCTCAGGTTCAGGAATAGGAATACTTTCAACTTCGACAACCGGAACATTCTCTGGTTCAGCAGCTGGAATATTTTGAAAGGCTGGAGCTTCTTCAATCTCAACAAATTTTCCGAATATCACTAATGGGTTTGTTCCCTTGAATACAATCTTTGAACCCTTGTGATTTTGTTTCATTAAACCAAAAGAGTTTGGACCCAAAGACTTCATATCCAAGGTTTCATCTGTCCTTTCCAAATCAGGATGTTGATCTTCGAAGATCATATGTAGAAATCTTGTGTACATCAGGAACACATCCTTCTTTTTCCACTATAGGTTTCTCTTCATCTCATTGAGAACAAACTTGGAAAATTTTAAGTCCAAATCCATAATAAGAGCAATAATGGCACTAGTAGATGACTGGGAGATCTCATCAGCTCCCTCCTTCCTGCCTGAAATGCAGATCACAAAAGTGTGAGCTACGAAGCACCAGTAGGGAGGAAGCAGCTTCCTCGAAGTTGTAGGAAAGGTAACTTCATCGCATATGCATTCGAGAACCTCCCTAATCTGAGCAGCAGATATCTCAGTCGGGAATCCTGGCCGATATCCAAATCTAAGAACTTCACGAATGGTTTGCTCTAACACTATAATCTTCTTCCCCATGATTGTTGACTCTACAGTTCCTGCTCCATCTGCTCCTGCTTCATTGACAAAAGCCTTAACCCAAAACGCCCTCACTAGGTCTTTATAAATGACAGGATTCAATCAAAGAGCATGAGTGATCCTACAGTTGTTTTGACCATGAACCATGGACTTAAACTCATGATGGTTCTATGGTGGATCAGAAAGATATCTAGCAATGTTGTGAGATTCAGTAAATTTCAATTCAGCCATTTATCTGCACCAAACGAGCCAAGTGAGAAAAGCAAAAATAAATAAAATTATTTTTCTAAGAAAAAAGTCAATTTTTTGTCAAAAACATTGATTTCGGTCGACTAAGGTTGATTTCGGTCAACCAAAGTCAAACAGGCTTGAATTGGGTCGAAACTAAATCGCTTGCGGTCAAAATGGTCAAGGTTCATCATTTTCGGTCAAAGTGCAGGTCAACGGATACGATTGCAGTCAAAGTTCTTTGACTTTGGTGGACTTGGTCTGTTTACGGTCGGATCCGGGTTTTTGGATGGATCCAGTTCACCGAAAACCTAAAACCCTTGAACCCTAAACCCTAAATCAATGAACAACCACCGTTAGAACGCCGATTAGCCCCTAAAACTTGCAAAAATCTCAATCAAATCGTGTTAGAATTGATGTATAGCGATCGCAATCCACTTACTTAGATGAATCAGTGAGCAATTTAGGATGAAACGCAAGAAAAATGATGAATCGATGAGAAAATAAGTAGAAAACTCAAGCAGGAAACGAGAGTGAGAACGAGAGAGAGAGAGAGAGAGACAGAATGAGTGAGATTTCGGTGGAGGCGAGGAGAAGAGTGAATAGGGAAGCCAAAATCCAACCTTTTAAAACCTAATTTAGGGTTTTCGGCCCATAAGACAAACCCGGTGGGCCTCACCCAAAACTCAAATCCTCTTTTAAAAATAACTTAATTCCTTTTAAATAATGAGACTTTTGAAGACTTTGAAAAAATAAAATAAAAACTAAAATTTAAATGCAAACAAAATTTAATTTTTAGTAAAGAAAAAAATAAAAATTAAATGAAAATTAAAAATAACACTAACCACACGTCAAAATTAAAATTTAAACACTTTAGGATCACAAGTTTTGAAACGGCCTTAACTTTATTTTTCATCACACACCTGCATGAATTGATTTGGTCAATCACCGGTATTGTGATCCACTTAAACACAAAGGACCTTTTTGCCAATTTTGGACAGATTATATGTGACAAGACATTTGAGATCAAATTCCTAAATGGACCATTTAGTTGACGACGACCAAGGATATTGTTGTCCACTTAAATTCAACAACGATATCTACAAACAACCATTTAAATAGTTCAATTTTATGTGCACTAGAACGTGATCCCCACTTCCCGACATACCCCGACAATCAAGAACTTCCAAAGAACTCCTTACTTTAGGTGAGTAGTCAATCATTAAGAGAGAAGTCAGATTTAGAGATGCAAATGTTGTATACCTAGGTCGGATGTTTTCCAATCACGCAAAGGGACAACATATGGTTAACTTGAATAGAGTGATTAAGAGGTAGCATGTTGCATATGTTGTGTTCCTGGTCGGATCTTTTCCAATCATAGAGAGCAGACAACATATGACTAACAGATAGGAAGAATTACATAGATAAAGAGGTGCATAGAGATAAAGTTGCATATGTTGCATTCTAGGTCAAATTTGTTCCAATCACGCAGAGGAGGCAACATATGACTGACAGATAGAAAGCAAGAAAATAATTTCCTATAGACCTACTTTATCAGAACCCCCAGTCGCTCTATCAGCACCGGAATTAAGGACATGAGTCCATATGCCGACAAAGTTTTGAGCCACAATTCCAGTAGTAAAGTAACTTAAGCGTATCACGTAGGTTCCCTTGTTTATCTCACTGCTCAATCTACACAAGCATCGAATGATCAGTCTAGATGTATCTAAGTACATTTAATTATGTCAAGTCTTTTCATTTGTCACAGTTTCCAGTCCTTTCTTTTAGTCCTTTATGTCTACCATCACGTTGAGCACAGTCTAGACAATTCAGCTTCAGTACCTTACACTTGTTTAAACTGCCCATTATCACTTATACTTAATATCACTTCCCAGATGACACCAACAAACGAAAAACCCTTTTTCGATAATTTTCTGAATTTTTTTTAAATGAAAATACAAAAAGAACAGAAAGACATAGTTTTGGATTTTTGTTTTATAATTTTTTTTGTATTTTGATTTCTCCCCTAAATTTGTGCATACGAGAGAAAAGAAATGAAAATAAAATAAAATAAAAAAATGAAATAAAATGCGCAAATTTAAACACAAAAAATAGTATTTAGAAACGAATATCTTTAGAAAGCCCACAAGCACATCAAATCGAGCTTTACTGAAGGGTTTGGTAAACAGGTCCGTCACATTGTTATCAGTGTGGACTTGCTCCAATCGGATGAGCTTATGCTCATAACACTCTCTGATAAAATGAATTTTAATATCGATGTGCTTGGTTTTGGAATGTTGAACAGGATTTTTGGCAATTTGTATAGCAGTATCATTGTCACAAAGAGGTGTTAAGAAAGTTCAAACTGTAATCCAACAATTGGTGTTGTATCCAGATAACTTGTGAGCAACAGGCTGATGTAGTGACATACTCAGCCTCAACTATCGAGGTCGACATCGTCTGTTGTTTCTTGCACTGCTAAGACACCAATCTCTCCCCCAAAAACTAACATCCGCCTGAAGTTGATTTCCTATCATTATTACAACCTCCATAATTGCTGTCAGCGAAAGCATACAGTTCAAATTAAAAATTCTTAGGATAGCATAGCCCTAATTTAGGGCTACCTTTAAGGTATCAAAAGATGCTTTTAATTTAAATCATATGAGAGAGTTTAGGATTACCCTGATATCTAGCACATTGACAGACGGCCAACATAATGTCAGGTCTACTGGCAGTCAAATACATAAGAGATCCGATCATCGATCGATATTCGGTTTGATCTACGGAATCTCCTTCTGGATCTGGTCCTAGTAGGGGTATTTCAGCCATGGGTGTAGATGCAGGTTTAGAATCTTTGAACCCGAACTTCTCAAGCATATCCTCCACATATTTTCCCTGATGCAGCAAGATTCCAGATGAATCTTATCGAACTTGTAATCCCAGAAACATCATCATTTCACCAAGTGAGCTCATTTCAAATCTCTTCTTCATGACTTCTACAAATTCTTTGCACATCGCATAGCTCTTCGACCCAAAGATGATGACATCCACATAGATATGGACGATAATCAAGTCTTTATCCATTTGCTTTATGAACAGCGTATGATCGATCATGCCTCTTGTGTAGCCAAGCTCCAACATATGATCTGTCAGGGTAGCATACCAAGCTCTAAGAGTCTGATGTAACCCATACAAAGCCTTATCTAATTTGTAGAAATGATTTGGAAATTTGGGAATAACAAACCCTGGGGGTTGATCAACATAGATCTCCTCATTCACGACTCCATATAAATAGGCGGTCTTGACGTCTATTTGATAAACAGTAAACCCCATGTAGGAAGCATATACCAAGAAGATACCAATAACTTCCAAGCGTGCCACAGGAGCATACACCTTAATGTAGTGAAGACCTTCAATCTACCAGAAGTCATGAACAACCAAACGCACCTTGTTTCGCATAATTACCTCATTATCATCTTGTTTATTCCTAAATACCCAGCGTATATCCAACTACTTCTTTCCCTTTGGAAGCTCTACCAGCTTCCACACCTTCAACATGTCAAATTGGTTCAACTCTTCATGCATAGCGTCCACCCAGCTTGGTTCATTAAGAGCCATGTCCACATTCTTGGGCTCAATCTGAGATATGAAGCATGAGTAGAGACATGAGTTGACATCTCCACTTTGACTTCTTGTTTAAACTCTTTCTACCAGTGGACCAATGACATTCTCGATCATATGATCATGTTGAATTCTGGTGGGGATTTCATGGTTGATTTCATGGATTGAGACTGGAAGGTTGGTGATGTTGATGAATCTATCTTCTGCTGAATCACTCGCCTCAAACGATCTAGGACCATGAGAGGTACTTGCCACATATTCATTTGAGATTGCTTCAGGAAAAAGAAGCTCCATGAACATTTATGTGGAAGAAGAGGTATCCCTTGACATAATTTCACTTTCTTCGGGGGAAAGGGGAGTGACTTCAGCATCAGAACTGGTCTTTTGACTTGGTGAACAAGGGGGTGTGATTGGAGAAGCTTCATCCACCTTAGGAGACTCAGGAGTCACAAAGGGTAGTTTGTATGAACCAATTACAACGACTTCCATTTCATCTTCAATAACAACACTTGTACCTGAGGTGGAACCTAAAACAGTGTTTGAAAACACATTAAAAGATTTAAATAGTGAAATATAATCAAACAACCAATCATGTCTGAATCGAGCATCCGTCTCGTTCTCTTCCAGCCAGCACACGTCAAATGACTCCACAATCTTCTTAGTGGACTTATTGTACACTTGATAGGCATTGCGCATAACATATCCCACAAAGTAGCAGTCATCAGCTTTTTTGTTGAACTTGAGGGTGGGCTACAGATGAATGAGGTTGCAAGGACATCCAAAGATCCTAAAATGAGTGATCGTTGGCTTGTGATCATATAGAATTTCGTACGGGGTCTTCATTTGCAGTTTGTTGATTAGAAATCGATTCTGAACATAGCATGCAATGTTGATAGCTTCATCCTAGAAGAAGACCGGTAGCTTGGAGTCACATAACATTGTTATTGTTGCGTCGATCAAAGTACGATTTCAGCGCTCTACAACACTATTTTGTTGAGGTGTCCGAGCAGCACTATACTAATGGAAAATACCCTTTTCAACATAGAGATGATCCAGACTAGCATTCTTGAACTCCGTGCCATTTTCACTTCGAATTGCCTTCACCTTGTTGTTGGTCTGATTCTCAATCAACACAATGAATTCCTTGATCAGTTCAGTAGTCTCACTCATGATGGATAAGAAAAAAACCCAGGTAAACCGTGAGTAATCATCAATGACAACCAAGCAGTAAGAAAATTCTTATTAATGCTGAGAACATTGACCGGACCGAACAAATCCATATATAGCAACTGAAGAACAGTACTGATTGAGTGGACTAGTTTTGGCTTATGTGGCTTGTGATGATGTTTTCCTTGAGCACATGCTACACACTTCTCGAAAGTAACGAAGTCCTTGATTGGAAGACCATGCACAATTTCATTATTCGCAAGACGGTTGAGGTTCTTGGCATTTGCGTGACCGAGTCGATGATGCCAAAGCATAGCATTGTGTTCATAAACCTTGGAGAAAATACATGTAACTTGCTCGAGAATGTTATGGTTCATATCAATGATGTAGGAATTCCCTTCTCTTTTTGACCTCACCAAAATCCACTCTTCTTGAATGATGATTCTAGCCAAAATTAGACACTCCTTGTTCGTAAACTGAGTTGAGTATCATTTATCGCAAATCTGAGATACACTCAGCATACTGTGTTTCAACTCGAGAGCATAATTCACATTTTCAAAGTTGAGCATGACATTAGTCATGGTACCCTTTTTATGTGATCTTTCCACCTTTTCCTCCCGCAAAAGAAACCTAACCCCCATTAAAGTTTTGAATGTCTTGTAGTTGGGAGACGTCTCTTGTCAAGTGCCTAGAACAGCCACTATCGACATACCACGGTCTGACGATATTCGTCCATAGTTGTTCCTGCACGATGTGTGGGATTAATTAGATTTTGGAACCCATTCCATATAAACACTGGGTTTACTTTTTCTATCAACATAATTAACTTGTTCACATTTCATGTCAGATAGATTGCAAGATGCATTTAAAGGACTTTGAGGTGATTGGACATATGATTTTCTGGGCACCCATTTGTAATTAGGTTTAGGAACTTTGTTACTAACATAAATGGAGACTTTAACATGTGATTTTGAAGTATTTTTCTTTGTTTTTGGTCATTTGGGTATCCGTATTTGATTAGATGAAGACCCAGACGATGACTTCGGCGATACCGATCTTGGCTCAACCAATTTCGATTTCGCTAAAGTGTCTTTTGGATTTTTGTTCAAAACCTGTTTGTCCTTTTTAAGTTTCACAATCCGATTTATGTCTTTAATAACGTTCCAATCACCATCAATTAAACGAGATCTCGAGGACTTTCTCTTAAGAGATCTTCCTCATAACTTATTCTTCCTACCTTGTGCATAGTATGGAACATATGCACGATTTGGAAAATTTCTTATGATATGTCCAGGAGTTCCACAATGGAAACATGTATGTTTCTTCATGTAGAAGCTGGTACCGCTCATTCCTAGTTCAGTGTCCTTGTCATGTCCTTTATTGTTTCCACAAGCACACTTGCATGGCTCAGTCCGTTTGGCTGGCTTAGGTGGCATGTATTTGCTACTGGCAGGTCCATTAGAATTATATTTATCAAACACATCAGCACATTTATCATAAACAGTAGGATTATCATTTTTTTAAAGGAGCACTATTTGAACATTCAGCAAAAACATTTTTCAAAGAATCAGTTTTTAATGTAAAATCATTATCGAAAACACTTACTCCAGCTTCCTGTGTGTCTTGTACTAAGGATGAATCTGCATATGATGTAGAGACATTAGTATCGTTCACCCTAGAGCTATTATCTGGCATAACCACAACAAGTTTGCCATACTGAAGGTGTGCTTCTCTGTCCATTTCTTCTTTAGTCATGGGGATAAAGGTGTAATTACAATTAAAAGGATGAGGAACACTGTCATACGCTAGACCTGCTTTCTTTTTGTACTGCTATTTTAACTGTTTTTCTATCATGGTCTCGATTGTCTTACTTGACACATCAAACTTTTTAACGTTAAAATATCTATTTTCAAATCTTGTCTTCAATGTGTCAAGCACGTCAGTCAAGCTGGCAAGATGTCTCTTAACATGGTTATAGTTCTCACATTTGTTACTATAGTCTTCTTGAAGCTCTCTAAAGTCTCTTGTCTTGGCCTCTAGTTGTTCTTTTAGGGGTTTTTGGCCCCTCCTAAGGTTATAGGCTTCATACCTAAGGTCCTCATTGTCTCTACATATAGAAATCAAATCACGAAGAAGTTTAACAGTATACATACAATTTTGAGAACAAGAAACTTCACTGCCCTCTTTTGTTTTAGGAGTGGTGGAGACCATAAAAGCAAACTGCAGCTGCATCATCTCCACTTTAGTATCTTCTTTAGCATCTGTGTCAGGGAGCTCACTTATCTATGCTAGATTTGCAATCTCATGCCCTGTAATGTTCGATGCCTGAATCTGGTCCTCCCAATCAAAATTATGTGCCATCATTGCCATGTTTACAGTTTCATTATTGGTGGCAGCTCCTCTATTATTCATAACTGGCACCAGTGTCCTATCTGGATTCTCCCTTATGTCCGACTTTAGGCAATCACAAGCAAAGTGACCTGGCTCGTGACAAGTAAAACACCTAAGCTTGCCTCTGTTGAACCCTACCTTCATGTCCCCATTCATACTCCAATTGTTCTTCCATGTCTTCTTAGCAAACTGCTTAGCCCTAAACACAACCATTGCAATTTTCCAGGTGATATCCATCTCTTCCACATCTTCTAGATGAATTTGATCAAGATCTGCGAATGAGATTTGAGGAGGTAAGTCTCCTTCCAAGAAATCATTATAACAATTCACAAGACCAGAAGTTAATGCCATGTTTTGTTCAGCATCCTTGGGAGTTGAAATTATGGTAGGAGCTTTTGAGTTTGGCCTGAAGAACTTGAGGAAGCTGGATGTTGATAAGGCATAGGAGAATGAGTTTGTGGAACAGAGAACGATGAAAAAACATTGTTTGAAGAGATTCCCATGTTTGTTGTGGAGTAGGAATTTGCGTGATTTATCTCACATTGCTTATCATTCAAATCACAAGCCTTGATGATAGCCATAATCTCAACAAGAGAGACCATGTGAAGATCATTGGTCTTCTTAATGACAGAAACATTCATGTCCCATGATTTAGGAAGAGAGTTTAACAACTTATTGTTTATCTCAGAGTGGGATACTGAGATTCCTGCAGTACTCATTTCAATAGTGAGAATGATGAATCATTGTAGTTGGGCTTCAAGAGTCTCCCCAAGGATGTGGTTGAAAATATTGAACCTTTGGTAGAGCAAATCCTGCCTGATCTGTTTCATATCATCATTTCCCTCGTAAACTTCTATCAAGGCTTCCTAAAGAGCCTTTGTAGAATCATATTCCCTGAATCCTTGAGCGATGTCAGGGGAGAATGCCATGGTCAAAGTTGCAAGCGCCTTTTATTGTTCCTCAATCTTCTCAAAGTCCACATCAGTGTAATTCTCCACAGTTTTGTCAATTACTTTACCATTTTCCAGTGTTGTGGTAATTCTAACCGGACCTCTAAGGATGCTTCTCCATATCTTAAAATCTTTCACCTTTTTGTACTTTTCAATCCTATACTTCCATTCTGGAAACCCAGCAACCGATAAAAGACGTGGAATTCTTGTAGCGGTTCCCATAATTGAATCCAGTTCTTGATGTAAGGAATTGTGTTGAGGTTCCAATTTAATTGATCAAAATTAAATGTGTCCAACAAGTTAAGGAATGTCACACCGAAAACTCAGAAAGTCAACATATGATGTTGACCGAAAACAATAGATTTCGGCCGAAAACGATGACCGAGAACTCTAGTGTACCACCGCAGAAACTTTTAACCCTAAATGAGAATAGGAGACATGCCATCGAAAGCACTTGTTCCACCGAAAACGACGATTCCAAACAAAATTTTGATTTTCGATGAACACCAAGAACACAACAGCAACAGTGAACGATTTCTAATAACAAACTTAAAAAATTTTCGATTAAAAGCTTACAGAATTAAACTGCCAAATTTGATCTTGATGTTCTTGAACACGGTTGACACTAGATTGACTCTGATACCAATTGTAAGTCCCAAAAACATGAACCAACTAGTAATCAATCAAAATCACTAAGCAAGGGCGGAATCAATGCAAATTAAATCAAGAACAAACGCGTAATCAACCCAATGCACAAGATTATATTAATGAAATCTTCTAGTACAATGGAGAGCTTCATAATGATATTACAGAAAAGCTAAACTAGAACCGGCCATATAAGTCTCCTTATATAGGGAACACAATTATACAAGGAAAACCTAAACCCAACACACCTAAGGACCGAAATCAAGACTGATTTCGGTCCACCCCTAACCGAAAACCCATATTAAGACTCAATAAATGAATAACAAAGCCTAACATGTACATGCCTAACACAAACCAGTAAGGTGGGACCTAACATCTTCCATACAAAGCCAAATCCATACATAGTCGGAATCAGATAAACATTCAAACAAATGGTCCTGCCAAAAGCAATAAATCAAATAAGAATCATGAAGTCTACCATTAGACCAATAGTTCTCAGGCTATCCAACTTGACTGCATACAATCCCATAGGGTAAACATTCAATAAACACTTAATACTACCATTATCCTAACCAATTATGACATCTAGTAGTATCATACGATCAACAGACAATACCCTACCAGTCTAGCATACCAAGACACCAAGTGTCCTATACTGCACAAGCATAAGAAGGAGTCAACCTAGTCAACTAATGTACTTATACTCTAACAATACCACTATCCTACCATGCAAAGGATATATAATGGGATACGTGGCATAGTGAGAAACTGACATGAATTGAAGAATTGGAGAAACACAACAACACTCTCATGCCTTGCACTACTCAAACTCGCAAACTAAATAACACCAAAATAGATAAATCCTCAATCAACAACCCAAATCCTCTAAGTTTGACCCTAAGTCAAACTATCTAAAAGTCAACATTCAACAGTCAACAAAAGTCAATGGTCAACAAAAACAACAGTCACCACGACATGGGGACCTCTTAGCATGTCCTCACGTCATGTGCATGTCTAGAAAAAATAGTCGACATGCAAGATAGTTGCACGTCATGGGCCCTCCTTGTCCATGTCATGGGAATGTCAGGACACTAGATTCGTGATTCTGAACTTCACCATGTCGTAGTCATTCCTTGGCCATGTCGTGTTCACTGACAGTTTTCCTCAAATCTCCATAAAGAGCTTAATCCTTATAGATCAAGGCTCAAAACTTCATATTTAATCCTTTCAGTGACTTAATGGATAAACTTTCCAACTTTATCCATTAGGAATTCATTCCAAGGCAAGATCTCCAACCCTAAGTCCTTAATATGACCAAAACTTTCACATGGGCCCAAGAACTCTCAAACTAAGATCTTTTTCTTACCTAACAGAAGTCCATGACCATAAGAATTTCATATTAAGCTCTGGAGTTCCTCAAACTCCAAGAGCATTCAATAATGGGACCAAAACCAACCAATAATGATCAACAACATGAATCTCAAAAGAACAAAGTCAAGGTGAAAGCTTTTTACCTCCAAATGTCCGTAAAATTGAATAAAATGATGGATCTAGTCTAGATATATGCTTCCTTACACCAAGGATGAGTTCCTTTCTTCACAAACTTCACCAAATAAAGAAGAACAACCTCAAGATCAAGAAAAAAAGCTCTTAATCTTTCATTGATGCCAAGTTTTTGAAATGCAAAGATGCAAGATTTTTACCTCCAAAGATCCAAAAAACTTAAAGAAAATGATAGATCTAGTCTAGCTTTTTGCTTCCTTGCACTAAGAAGGAGTTCATTTCTTCATAAACTTCACCAAATCTTGAAAACAACCTCAAAATCAATAAAATAAACTCTTAATCTTCCATGGAGGCCAGGGTTTCGAAATGGAGAGGTGAAGGTTGAAAGAGATACCCTAAACCAAGAGTTAGAGCATTTAAATATAGGGAAAACCCTAAAAATCATGGGCTTGGGTTGCAACAGTTGCAATGTTGTGGCCATCCTCTTGCCACGTCGTGGAGAGCATTAAAACGTGCATTCCTTATATGCCATGCCACCACCTGGCATTCCATGTACCACATCACGGCATATGGTTTTCCTCAAAAACCATGCCTTTGAATCTTTTTGGATACCAACTGGTCTATTCTAGAAAATGGGTGTTACATATATCCCCACTTAATGCGACATCCCCTAATTTCTCGGCCATAAAAGACCGATTTAATCTATGCTTTTTAAAATAAAATCAAAGAAATCTTTTTAAAAGATTTCTGCAACATCATAAAAACTGAGTGGGTCAGGCTTGGGAGCCTGGTGAGCATATAGGGTTTTCAACCCACAATAATAATATACTTATTAAGTTCACCAATCAACAATAACCCTGATTACCCATTCCCGTTGTCCTCACTTTACGTCCCTAAACACCTATCACAAGGGACCTAGCCTAAGGATTATCATCGGGATGGACACTACTGCTAAGGGGTTTCCTCAGCCATACATGTCCTTAAGGCAACCATGAGGGGGATGGAATACATATGGTGAGCACACGGTTCAAATAAACACACAGTTCGAATAAACACCTACAGGTTGTGAGCCTGCTAGTGTTCCACTGGACTGTCTAGAATAGTCCGTGGTCGTCATCTATACTCCGCTAGATGACTAAATCATCAAAAACATCTATAACGAGGCCTCTCATTATTTCATTTTATCACACAACAACTATTACACCTACCCATGTTCTACCCAACACATTTTGTAGATTTAAAATACATATACAATTTAAAACTTGTATAAAACATCAATTCAACAGTCACCGAGAATAAACAATTAACATATTTACACATAACACGTATTTCAAGGTAAATACTTCATATCTATGTGTAAATTGAAAGTAACTACACACTCACGTATTTTGGTGAAAATCGGGCAGCAATTCGTTTCCTAAAACGATCGTTTCTAATAAAACCGGGAGTTTTATTGAGAAACCGGGCTCTGCAAAAGTCGGGCTTCAAAACCGAAAAGATAAATTTTTCGGGCTTCTCGGGCACTTCGTGGAGTATTCCGGGCTTTGCGGGATGTTAAGATGAAAGAAATATGGGTTTAGGGGTTAAATATGACAAAATTCCAAAATTACCCGGGAGGTCTCGCACCCTTCTATTTATAGGGGCAAGGCTTCTGATCCAAGGGCTGAGAAGCATCTGATCCGACGGCTGAGAGGGTTCGCAGGCGAAGACTCGCACGAGGCTGCGGATGGCTCGCACATGGCTCGCACCTGCGAGGGCTCGCTGGCAGCTTCTAAGTGGACCGGAGTCTATTGGTGCACCTGCGAGGTTCGGAGCTAGGCTATGCAAGGCTCAGAACACGTGGCAGGCATTGTGAGGCTCGGACGGAGAGCTGGCTGCTTCGGATTGGGCCTCCTCGGTCGAATCAGGATCTGACACATGGCTTCGCATGACTCAGCAGATTCGGTGACTCAGCAGCCTGGTGACTCTGCAGGACACGTGGCGCATGCGAGGCGAGGGTGTCGTGGCAAAGTGTGACTATGTGAATTTTCTCGATTTTCGCGCCAAAACTTCTAAAATCCATAACTTTCGCATACGAGCTCCGTTTTTGACGTTCTTTATATGCACGTGTAGCTAAAATTACGTTCTACAACTTCCGTTTAGACTTCGTCGGCTAATTTTGACTTTAAATTTTATATTATTATTTTTAACAGACCGGGACAGGAAATCCGTTAGAAATTCATAACTTCTTCATCCGACGTTCGTTTTCGTTAGACTTTTTACCGTTATGCTCCTATTAACGAGACCTTCAATTCTCGTTTAGGTTATGTCGGCTAAAAATTGTTCGATCTAAAATTTGAGTTTTTAGCTGTCTACTACTAAGTTGAAACTTCGAAAAATCATAACTTCCTCATACGAAGTCAGATTTGGGCGCTCTTTTTATCGAACTTCTTGGTTTAACGAATACTACGAATTTCGTTTAGATTACAAAGGCTAAAAAGTAGTTTATCGAAAACTCACTTTTTACGACATTCAGCCCTAATAATTAAGCATAAAACACATAATTCACATAATTCCTTTTCATTTCTTCAAAATGAGTTACAAAGGTTAACCTAGACTATCAAATCAATATAAATGCCTAGGCTAGAAACACGAGTGTTACACTTCAATTAGATTTTGTCATCGAAATCTGTTCTTACAAGCTTCTCTTAATACACCCTCTAAACTCCTTGTTGGTTTTCTGAATCCACTCCCTACTTACACAAGCCAATTCCCCCCTGAATGGTCGAAACTATGACTATACACATAAGGATGACCAAATCTACACGCATAAGCCAAACTCGAATGGAAACTCCCAAAGGTCAAAATCAAGTCTGTTGTTGCACTGGGAAATACTATATATACAGACACTTACTTCAAAACCAAAATCCAATTCAATCCTTAGCGAGAAGTATGTGACCCGACGAAGAAACAAACCTGAATACATCACGACTAACCAATAACGAGATGACCTGAATTCGTCATCCATAACTTGAGGACTCCAAGATCATGTATCAATTCCAAGAAGACAAGGCCACCCCATGCATCAACCATGCTGATCAAAAAACTCATGGATCTGATCTGATTAGATCTCCCTAACCTCACTCCCCTACTAATAAAATGAAGAATGGAATCCACGACCACATACTAGTGTCGACATCCTCAAACACAGACACAAAAGCAAACACCAAACAAAATTCTAACAAACATATAAACACGCCTAACCCACAAGCCTTACCTAAGATAGCATGCACAAACAAGCCTCACCTACGGGTCTCATCCAAGATAACATATACAAATAAAATATACAAATAGTCCTCGCCTACAAGTCTCACCCAAGATAACATATACAAAAGGGCCTCGCCCACGGGTCTCACCCACTGTCTTCCAATTACCCAACAATGACCAATTTCATCCAAGTGAATGTTATAGTCCAAATCATAGTCTTACGACACACCTGCAATTACCATGGGCTTCCCTATGCTCTTTCAAAAAAACCTACAAAAATACCAAGAAGAACTAACATGAAACGGACCCTTAGTCTGACAGACCCTATCACGTGTTCAGGTCGTGCTTCAAACCCTCAAGCCCTCATTAAACAAGAACAGACAGAGGGACTCTCACATAACCCTCGAACCAAGCCTCATCACTAACCTTGACTTCACTGCCAAATATGCTTCAAGTCTTCAGGCAAGATAACCTTGAATCCTCAATATATGCTTCCCTGATCACAACTGGCGACTAAACAACATTCGTTGCATAAGTTTCATTTCTGACAACAAACCAAACCTGCTAATCTCTTATCCTTGAAGATGAAACTCAAGGATGACCTGAACTCTGAAGTCTTTCCATCTGACAAGGCGATTATCCCCTACTTCGAATTGACTACACTCCGTTGAATTCATAACCATTCAAATTTGTAATCCAACCCAATAACTTCACCACATGGTTCCTAACAACCACGTCAGAAATCACCTGACTTAAGAGAATATGAATCCTTCAAACAAAATCATAAACCTCCAACATACACCCATAACCTCACAACAATATCAACAACAACAATCCACCCATAAACAAACATTAAAACAGAATCAGAGTTGAGAAAATCAATACCATCTAATATGTCATCCAATATTACAAATGAAACAATGAAAACAAAAATTGAAAAATATACCGATGACATAAACAAGGCAACATACGACTGAAATGAAGAACTGATAACTCAAACCCCGACCCTTAGGACTCTGATCGTCCCATGCCGTCCATCTGGTAACTGTCAAGTTAAAGGTTTTTGATCCAAAACCATCGCATCATCTATCAGATGACAACCATCTTTGACATGGTTTGGATGACTACAACGAAACGTACCCACGACTCCATCTAACTATAATCCCGATTGTAGTGACCTTCCCAACCGTATCTGAAACATCCAAAAACTAATGTGTGACAAATACCCCAATGAACCAGAGCACACCTAACGTAAAACCTGCGTGTTTCTCGATCTCCTGACTAAAAGTCCATCACCCTGGCATTCTTGACTGTAGCTGCTAATGCGTGAGCCGAATCCTCCTTCCTCTTTTGTTATTGGGTTGTCCAACTCCAACTCTTTTTCTCTACCTGCCTCCACTAAAACGAAAAGAGTCTTATAACTCTAGACGCTCACATACTCCCAGATCTCCATCCTCGACATGTCATGGTAGCGAGTCATCCTCATCTCTTCTGTAGATACATACTGAGGGAAAGGCAATGCTCTTTCTCTCTCTCTCTCTCACTCTATCTCTCCCTCTCTCTCTCTCTCTCTGAACTTGGTGGTGATCCCAACCACCTCTCAGTAGTCTGCTTAAGTTCCAAATACTCCCAAGCCAACTACTGAACCTCAATCGTTGGCACAAACTCTCTCTTGAATTTGGTGAAAAGAAATCCTCCCATGTCATAGAACTAATTACTCCATGTTCGAAACTCCCAAAATCTCGTACCACCAATCCCTAGCTCCATTGCACACAAGACATCCTACAAATATGACATTGGCCTCCATAGGACAAAAACTAGCGTGAAAGGCACTCTCTACTTCTGCAATCCAACACATATTTATGATTAACTCCCTACTCTCAAGAAATGAGGAGCTTCACAAGCATCAAAATCCTTGAAGGAAATCTCTTGAGTCCTGTGTCGAACGACCTCCAAATCAACCTGAAGGACCCTAAGGCACTCATCCATCCTATCAATCAACTCATACCTGACAACACTGATCAAACCAGGCATAACCTCTCTCATGAACCTTGAAACCTCTACAATGATGATGTTGCGTGCATCCTTCTCATACATATCTGAATCTCCAACACGAAAGATTACCATCCTGAATTTGGTAGATAACGGAGATGCATCACAATCAACGCATAATGCAAACCCACACTATACATACCCACCTACAAGTTTCTTGGTATTCCTGAAACACCCCCCTAACCCAAGTATGGATCCTGTACTTTCAGTAGTACGGGCCCAATACTACCTTCCACGCCTATCCATACTTGTTCCAAAAACTATTCCAAGACTCCCAAGTTACTTCACATCACTCCACTAAACTCCTCACGTGCATGTATATGTCTATCCATGTGCACAATACTAAACTTCCTAAACTCCCCCTCTAGGATTCTTCCCTTCCCACTTACTCCTGCATTGCTAGAAATCTCTACCAAAACTGTTGGTTGCCTCGTGCATGCAAGTTATATACAATACATAATCAAATATATAGTCGAATAAGTCTAAATCAATCATTATAAGGCTATAAAATCCTAATCGTGTATAACTCTAAAATATACACCTAGCAATTAACATTGCCAATATAGACTTCAAGTAGCACATCACAAACAATTCCCTAGGCTATAAGGCATCATAGATGTCAGGAAATTCTATCATGCAGTTCCTGAGAAGATCTACATCCTACATTCTAGCATGCATAAGGATTCATAGCATAAATACAAGATCATATATGTATATTGGTAATTACTTACTTCTTGAGCTCCAACCGACTGTACGCATCACATCTTCTAATTATTATAACACCTTTTTAGGAAATTGTTTTCTTGAATAAAAGCATTATATTTCAAAGAATTTTTTAGAAAATATCTCAGTCCTTAGTTTGAGTCCAGACACACCGTAAGGCGCGCCCGAACCCTTCAAACCATGGCTCTGATACCAACTTGTAATGTGCCAAATTCCATTGTCAGGAGCTATATCCTGGTCTTCCGTACTATTTCAGGGGCCAAATATCGGTCTTCCCTAGAATGCCAAAGCCATATATAGTCGGAATCAGATAGAGATTCGAACGGATGATCCACCCAAAAGCAATAAATAAAACAAGAACCATGTATTCGGGCATTAGAACAAGAGTTCTCTGGCTATCCAACTAGATTGCATATAATCGTTAGAGTAAACATTCAATAAACAGTCAATACTATCATTACCCTAACCAATCATGACATCTAGCAATATCATACAATCAATAGGCAAGACCCTACCAGTCTAGCATACCAAGACACCAAGTGTGTCGTACTGCACAAACCTAACTATGAGTTAACCTAGTAAACTAGCGTACTTGTAGTCTAACAGTACCATTATCCTACCATGTAAAGGATATATAATGGGATATGTGGCATAGTGAGAAACTCACTTGAATTAATGAATCGAAGAATCACAACAACACTCTTATGCCTTGCACTACTCAAACACGCAAATTGACTAACACCAAAAGAGATAAATCCTTATTCAACAACCCAAATCCTCCAAGTTTGACCCAAAGGCAAACTGACCAAAAGTCAACGGTCAACAACAGTCAACGGTCAACCAAGATAATAGTCACCATGATAAGGAGACCTCTTGGCATGTCCCCACATCGTAGGCATGTCCAGACAAAAAATTCAACATGAAGGATATTTCCACATCATGGGCCCTCCTTGGCCACATCGTGAGAATGCCAAGACACTACCGTCATAGTTATGAACTTCACCACGTCATGGCCATTTCTTGGACATGTCGTGGTTACTGGTAGTTTTCCTCAAATCTTCATTAAGAGCTTAATCCTTACAGATCAAGCCTCAAGACTTCAAATTTAATCATTATTATAGACTTAATGGATAAATTTTCCAACTTTATCCATTAGGACTTCATTCCAAGGCAAGATCTCCAACCCTAGTTCCATTGAGTCCTTACATGGGACCAAGAACTCTCAGGCTAAGACCTTTTTCTTACATAACAGACATCCATGAACATAAGAATGTCATATTAAGCTTTAGGGTTCCTCAAACTTCAAGAGCATCCAAAAATAGGACCAAAACCAACCAATAATGATCTACAACAAGAATATCAAAATAACACGGTCAAATTGCAATCCTTTACCTCCAAATGTTCATAAACTTGAAGAATATGACATCTTTATGCTTCCTTGCACCAGGAGGAGTTCTTTTCTCCACAAACATCACCAAATCAAGAAGAAAAACATCAAAATCAAGCAAACAAGTTGTTAACCTTCCATGTAGGCTAGGGTTTCGAAATGGAGAGGTGGAGGCTGAAGGAGAGGCCCTAAACGAAGAGTTAGAGCCTTTAAATATGAGGAAACCCCTAAAAACCTTGCGCTTGGGCTGCAACAGCTGCCAAGTCATAGCCATCCTCTTGCCACGTCGTGGCAAGCACTAAAACGTGCATTCCTCAGATGTCATGCCATGTATTGTCATTCCATGCACCAACACTAGTAAAAAGAAGGGAGCAAAAATCATCATTGGCAGGTGCATTAAAATGCTTCATATCTTGATCGTAGACATCAACCTTTGTATGTCTATAACATGTTTTATACTTAAATCCCTTAATTGATAGGTATTCTGATAGAATATCCAAAAATAACTATATGCATTAGAAATATATACTTATTACTTATATACTCTTTTGCCTTAGTGATTGTTCCTACTCATTTCAACTAATATGTATTTTTAGCTTTCTAAAAAAGGGTTGTTGACTTGAAACCTGAAGAATATAGATATGGAAATTTCTTAAATTTTCATGGGAGAAATTCAATAAATGATAAAAAAAAAAAGGAGGAAATATAAACAAACACTTATTTCCATTTGAAAACATCAATTATCCCTATTTTATCAGCATAAGTCTGATATTA
This sequence comes from Lactuca sativa, assembly GCF_002870075.4. Lineage (NCBI taxonomy): Eukaryota > Viridiplantae > Streptophyta > Magnoliopsida > Asterales > Asteraceae > Lactuca > Lactuca sativa. The sequence continues at coordinate 18,234,162 of NC_056627.2, forward strand.
AAAAGAATATATGATTGTGGATACTATTCAGACTTTCTCTTCCATACAAGCAACCAACATTGGCACACAAAGCTCATGAAAATATTCATCATAAATATAAAACACAAATTTTATATATACAAATCAATATATTCTTAATTCATAGGAAGATTCAAACACCTTGCCTGGAAACTTCCTTAAATAGTTGAATCTTGTGATGGTGGTGATGTGTTGAAGATATACCTATCTGTTTTAAATTTATAACCGAACAAAACTTAACTACTGATGCACTTATAGGCATTGTACCTATTCAGTTTATAATATAGAAAACTAAGTCGGGGGCCGATCTCAAGGAGTGAAATTTAGCAAATAAAATAACTACAAAAAATTAATCTATAAAAACAACTAAAGTGTGGGGTTTTTATATGATTTTACATGTTCAGATTAACTTAACCAATTGAAATTAACAAACACAAACAACTAACTAAATATGATTGTAATCAAGAGAATGAGGACACTTTCATTTAGCTTTGAATCCCTTTTTTCCTATGGTTAGTTTCAAGATACTGATTAATTCAATTGGTTCCCAATATGAAAGTTATTAGAAGTCTTGATTCGATCTCCTAACGTTTTCAAAAATTAATAAACTACTATGCAATAATCATACACAAGTGGGCACTAAATTGATTATTTAAGATTATTAGGCTATATAAGATATAACTAAGATTAATTATTTATGATCAAGATAAATAACCAAACATAATTATAATAAAATTATATTCTCTAACATAGTTAAAGTTGTTATCTTTATTACCTAATCTAGAATTTGGTCCATCACTAGCTCTAGTAATTTAATGTTCATAAACAACTAGGTTATCAAGTTCATGCAATTAAAGTGATCATTCAACTATAGTAAACATGAAATCTAAGTAAAAAAGATTAAATTTTTTTCATGCTAGGTATTGATAAATCAGACACAAGCTAAACCGACTTCATCAATCCATATAAATTAGAAACTAACTCATAATATTAGGGTCTATCATCACTAAACGAACGCCTAATGATTTAGCTCATAACTGCATAAAAGAAACACATCAACACATAAGAAAGCAAACAATACATGATCAAATCTAAGAAAACCGAATGTATAATGTGATCTCTTGTTACAATCTTCTAAACTCTTAAACTTCAATCTTCTCCACCTTCAAAGGGTTAATTTTGTAGGTTTTCTATCTAGAAGTCACCTAAAACTCCAACATTCTCCTTCAAATCGATATAATGTCTGATTTATATAGTTTCCTTAAAATCGCTCTTCACGTCGTGCCCATAAGGGTGTCACGACTTGAAATCAATGTCGATCCTATATTCACCAAGGAAACTTATACCTCTCCCTGTAGGAATCTTCTAAGACATGTTGTAACAACGTGAAGAAATAAATGTCACGTTGTAAGCCTTATTTTACGAATGGAATTGAGATTTTTCTTATAATCACGTCGTAGACTATAGAACACCACGTTGTGGGAAATGTGTATAACTCGAATTTTAGTTAAAAGAAACTAGGTAGAATTTTGGGGTTCATCAATACCTTTCCGTGCATACCAATATTGCTAAAAATGGAGTTGGAACAAAGAAGTTATGGTTGTTTGAAGCTGGAATGGATTTGGTTGAAAACCCATCGCAACAGAGTAAATAACTGTCTTTCATAGCGTGGCCATCGCCACAAAGTGGAGAATTGTCTTCCTCGTTGTGGAAGCTAGGCAGGCCCAAGCCCATGGTATTTAGGGTTTTCAACATATTTAAAAGTTAGGATTCATGTTTTATGACATTTTCTCAACCTCCATCTCATCTAGTACTCCTTGGGAGCAAAGTTAGCATCCCGCTTCATAGTTTGAGATTGTACCCTCTCATCTCATCCTTTTTAGAAGTGTTTTTTGTGGTTTTAGAGTGAGGCTTTCATGCAAGATTGATCCTTGAAGCTTAGCATTAAAGATCTCAAATTTTATCTACCTTCAAGACCTTTGTAAGTCAAAAAGTTACAAGCTTTATTGCATTTCATCATTAGATATAGGTATGCTTAGTGTGTCGATCCATTTTATTGAGTTTTGGTCCCATTTGAGGCTTGTTACATAGAGTTTGGAGAACTCTTGATCTTTTGAGTAATGTTTGGGTTTAGATATGGTCATTTGGTGGAGTACATAGTACATGAAAGAGCTCTCTTTACTCCATGCATGATGAAAACTGTGTTTTGGACATCTTATGATCTAGGGTTTTAAATATTGCTTATTTTGAGCACCTTAATGGATAAAGTTGGGAACTTTATCCATTTAAACGTTACAAGGAATCAAGTCTGAAGGTTGGAGACTCGAACTTATTGGATTAAACTGAGAAAGATAGATTTTGTCAGAGACCACGACATGGCCAATAAAGTCCCACCACGTGGTGGTGTCCTGATTATCGAATGTTTCTCTAGATGTGTCCACGACGTGGCCAAGAGATCTCCACGTCGTGGTGAGTGTTGACTTGGTTGACTGTTGATCATTGACTTTTTGACTAGTTTGACTTTGGGTCAAACTTGAAGGATTTGGGTTATTGATTAAAGTTTTATATTTGCTTGGTGCTAGTCGATTCGCGAGATCGATCGGTGTAGAGACTGAGCGTGTTGTTGTGTTTCCTTGGGTATTTGATTCAGGTGAGTTTCCTTACTATACTATGTGTTACAATATATATATATATATATATATATATATATATATATATATATATATATACATATATATATATATCATTGTATGTCAGGATATAGGAATAGTGGTCTACTAGTTAAAGTACCAGGGGTCGGTGATCGTCTAACTAAATTCACTAGGTGTAACACCCTGTTTTGAGTTGTTTGATAATTTAGGGTCGTGACCAGAAGATCAAGTATCATAAGGCTTCGGGATTTGGTAACGAGAGGTTTAGACCCATTTGGATATGGATAATGTAGATTGTGTGATCCAAGAGTCCGGTTTGTGCTTTGGAGTCAAAGGGTAAAATGGAAAGTAGTGTTTTCAGACTTATTTTATGAATTATGGATTTTATTTTGATGTTCTTTAAGTCAAAATTAATTAGATAGGGTTGTAAGCTCCTCAATACCTTTTCGTGGATATAAATATCGCCTAAAACAGAGTTGAAACGAAGAAGTTATGGTTATTTGAAGTTAGGAACATTTGGGGTTTAGTCTATTACGATGGGCATAAATTGAGTATGTTGGGCGTAAATTGAGTACGCTAGGTATACTGAGTATGCTTGAGTATGATGGGCATACGCGACTAGTGCCTAAACCCTATTTTCGTGGTTTGAGCCCTATTTAAGCTCCTTAACTTCCCTAAACCCATTCCATTCTCAGCTTACACCTCTCCAACACCCTCTCTTGTAACCCTAACCCTAGATTGAGCCTTGCAAGCAAAAAGAAGGTGTTTTTAAGTGCTTTGGAGTGTTCTTGGTGCACCTTGGAGAAGAAGGAACTCATTAAAGAAGTGTTGGTTGCATTGGAGCTTGTAGATCCGGACCTTGTTCACCTTGATCTATCTTCTAGAGGTATAAAGTTTGAATTTTGATGATGCATTTGTTAGATCTAGCTAGTTTTGGATGTTATGAGATTTTGGTCATTTTAGTGCATAAATTTTAGATCTTGAAAGTTTTTGACCTTGTTATGGATAATGCTGGAAACTTTATCCATTTAAACATCATTGTGATTCAGATCTGAAGGTTGGAGACTTTGACTTAATGGATTAAGTTGAAAAAGATGCACTTTTTGGTCCCTTTGATACTTAAAGGCTAGATCTTGGTAGTTTGGACCATTCTAATGTATAAAGGTAGAAACTTTGTCAATTATGGAGCTATTAGGATCCATAAAAATGTGATTTTGATCCTTCTATTCCTTCCATGAAAGTGTCATGATGTCTTAATGGATTAATAAGTTAAGGTTTGGGCTTTTGGACCATTTATAGACATGGAAATTCATAAAGGTGGAAACTTTATGACTTAGAATGATGTTGTAGGACTAGATCTAAGTGTTGGATGAAAGGGCTTAAGAGATTTAGCACTTAATGGAAAAGTGCCTTTTGGCCGAGTACGCTAGGCATACCTTTGGGTATGATGCATGTACTCGTGAGGAGTCCCATCCTTGGACGGTGAGTCCGCCATGCATATGAGCTGAGTATGTTGAGCGTACTCATCCTAAAGTTTGACTTGTTGACTTTGACTTTCTTTGACCGTTGACTTCTTTACCAAGTTTGACCTTGGGTCAAACTTGAGTGTTTTGGGTTATTAATTAGGATTTCATCTGGTTCTCGTGTTAGTGGATTCGCAGGTGCAAGCAATGCATAAAAAGGGATCGTATTGTAGTGTTTTAGAGTTCTTTGATTCAGGTGAGTCTTCTCTTCATGCTCGTGATTCGATGCACCACTGTCGACTCACTAAATTTTGTAAGTATGATGCTAGCTGTCTTTGTGACCCTTACATGTTTGTATGAGCCTGAATGGTAGAATATTTGTATTTGTGATAACCATTTGGGTCCAACTATTATTATTGTGTTATGTTGTTTATATATGACTGAGACTGCTGATAGTCTCCAGGTTGCTAATAACCCACCGGGTGAGCTGTTAGCCCACTAGAACTGCTTATAGTCCACAAGGTTGCTGATAACCCATAGTTGTTTGTTTGTGTTGTGTTGTGTGTGGTATTTTGGGGGAACTCACTAAGATTTGTGCTTACGATTTGTGGTTTACATATTTCAGGTTTTTTTATACTAAAGTAAGGACATGACTCTATTGCATTTTGTCCCCCTGGGACTTGTTTACTTGATAACTTTTAATTATACTCTGATAAATGTTTTAAGATCTTGTAGTTGTGAATTAAATAAATACTTAAAGTTTTAATCAAAAAAATTGTGTTGTAATTTGGGGTGTTACAATTTGGTATCAGAGCCTTGGTTTGAGGGATTTAACATACTCTCGTGTGTGCTTGAAATCAAACTAAGGATTTAGTAAAAAGTTTATAAAAGAAATTGATTCTCTAAGAAAGTTTTTTTTCAAAAAGTAAAAAGGGGTGCAATGCGTGCAATCATCCGAGCTCAAGTAAGTATTTCCCAAAATACCCATGCGTGTTATATGATTGATGTTTAATATGAGTATATGAGAATTGCATGCTAGATTAGGGCTAAGAATTTGCACAGTGTTGCATGGTAGGATGCCTAGTTAGGAGAGATGCTTTTATGCCTGTTGTGTGAGTTGGTAGTGATGCATGCTAGTGACTAGAGATCTTTAGGAGCTTCTGAGGTATGATTGTTGATTTATGTGATGCTTTTAGTGCTAGATGCTCAAATGTTGCTTGTTTTGTGCTTTATAGGGCTTATATTGATGTGAGTTAGCTATCGCATGAATATGTTAAGTTACATGTAGCGAGGGTTAAATAATCTTAGAGTGGTTGACTTGGCCTTATTGCGCAGCTCTCGTTTGAGTCTAACCATTGTTGGGTTGAGATGGTAATCATGAAGTAGTTAACTGACATTAGTAGAGGTCCTTCAACAGCTAATGACAGGGTGATGTGGTAGTCCTAGGAGAACCTAGGAAGCGCTTTAGTGCGAGTGATGCGATGTTTAGCAGATTTTGGGATGGTATCATTATGAGGAAGTGACTTAAAGGATTCTGGATAATTCTAAGAAAGTATAGATAAGTGAGGAAGGTAGTATTAGGCCCATACTAATAGAAGCACAGGATCCATACTCAAATCAAGGAAAGTCCCAAAATTTCTAAGGATATTTTAAGGGTAGGAACATGTTTTGGCACCACGAATCTGTTGCAGCATTTTGGGTAGTATCAGCTTTTCGGTTATGGCTGTTCGGGAAATAGACGAGATAGGTGATTGTTTGGACCTTGGTGGCTATGTCAGTTAGGGTTGAATGGTGTAGACCTAGATGAGTAGTTGATTTTGAGGTCTTGGGGCCCTACTTGAGGTAGTGCCAGTCTGAGTCATGGAACTTAATGAGGGAGCGGTTGGGATGAGCAACTTGAGGATTGCAGTCTTGATATTGATGTCATTTTCTTGGAGAGGATTCTGTTCTTCCAATTTTCATGTGTAGAAAGAAAGTCATTTTGTGGAGACTGGACAAGATGAGGAACAGGGGTATGCTTTCCTTGAGTTAGTTAGAGTGTGTTCTGGCAGGTTGTTCCAGATGATCAGGAAAAGTGAATCAGGAATGAAAACTTTTGTTGTGTCTCGACTATGAGGATAATGCCTCATGTTGTATGATTGCTTCTCACGATGGAGTGAAGGCCAGGGAATCAAAGGCGAATTTTGTTGTAGTCCAATTGTTCTTAGATAAAGAATCAATTCTATGAATGGTCTATTAGAGTTATTGCCCGTGCATTTGCATGGGATTCTTGATGATAGAGGTGGTTAGGTGATATTGCCATATTTATACATATTTTTAAGCAATATTTAAGTACATTTTTAAATATATTTTGGTCATTTGCATAGAATAATGGTACTTATAAGATTAAATTATATTTTGCAGCCAAAAACAAGACATTTTGAAGAAAAGTGACTAAAAACGTTAAAGGATGGAACTTTGGAGGTTGAAGGCTTGAAAGACAAGAAAAACTCCCAAAAAAAAGACGTACTCACGACATGAAGAGTTTATGGTTCATGACGTGAGTAAAGAGAGATAGAAGATAAGCATCCAGGTGAAGGAATCCTTGCCGATTACGATTACCTTGAGTTCACGACGTGGGTTTTAAATGCTCACGACGTGAACGGTGAATTTGAAGAGAATATAAATATCCTTGCCCATTATGATTGGGGAGACTTTTGGTTGGCTTAGAAGGGTTCCTGGAGACGAAATTCAGAGGAAAAGAAGATCTGGAAGCTGGTTTTAACACCAAGGAAGAAGAAGTTCATAATTTGGCTTTATAGATTAGTACACTTAAACATGTCTTAGATTACAGTTTTTGTTTGTTTAGCTGTTAGTATGTCTAGCTAAATCTAGATGCTTCTATTAGCTAGATGAAGCTGGAACTCATGGTTTTAATGCATTAGACTTGACTTTACTTGTTGGTGATACGCTTGTGTTGATTGATTTTACCTAGCATGCTTGAATTAGTTATTTGATTGCTTTAAATTCTTGTTCTGTGTAGTTAGTGAACACAAATCTGCATGAATTTGAATACCTAATAATATAGTGAACACTAGTTTATTAGAGCTAAGATCAAACCAATCTTAGATAAGTAATTGAATCATTGAATTAAGTTGTGTTAGAGAACTCATATTATGACTGTAACTGTGTTTTGATTAATCAATCTTTCATGGCTCCAATCTTATTTAATAATAGATTATGTGTTAACTACTGTGTGACCATACATAGATTTACATGAATTGATTAATAATTAGTAGATTTAGAACAAAATTGCTAATAATTATTTAATTGGTAACCAACAGTAATAGTCACAAATAATGTATAACCATTAAGTGAAAGCGGATTCGAACTAACAGAAGTGTTTTGTTTATTGATTGAATTTTTGTTAAAGAATTAAGTTCATCTGAACATGCAAAATTAGATAAAAAAAAACAAACCCCTTTTTAGCTCATTAGTAATTAGGTTAATTTAGTAGTAAATAAATTAATTTGTCAACACTGTTCCCTGTGATCGACACCCGACTTACCAAACTATTCTATAATTCGACTAGGTACACTGCCTAGATGCATTTTAGTTAGTTAGTTAGTTAGGTTATAAATTATAAAATTAGTGGGTACTATCGTGCACATCAAGTTTTTGGCGTCGTTTCCGGGGAATGGCATAGTTAATTATTATTTTGTTTACTTTAAATTGATCGATCCTTTTGTGGGGTAAAACCTGCAAAAAGTTACTTTTGTAGTTTAGTTTTTTTAGAAAGTACTAGGATCACGTCGTGAACCTTAAGTTCACGTCGTGAGTTTAGTTTTTTTTTTCTTCGTTTTTTTTTCTATTAGTTTTTCTACGACAACACGAGGTGGTAACTTGTACCACGTCATGATGGACTGTCAGTAGGTAATTTTTTTTAGTTTTTGTTCAGTTTTATGTTTTTTACTTTGATTATTTTGCAGGGGTTCATGACCAGAGGATCCAACACACCTTTGGTGCCACCACTTGAAGATCCCGAGTCTACACTTCACAAAAAGAAGGATAAGAGCATGAAGGAAGACCAAACACCAAAGAAGACACCCTTACAAGAACTAAAATCAGCCTTTTCAAGGAAGTCAGAGAAGAAAATGGAGGAGTCAAGTTCATCTTCAAAGAACAAGAGCAAGCTTGAACACTTAGATCAAATACCCATCCAAGCCGAGTCCGAGTACGATACTGAGCCTGAATTTGAATTACATACTAGTGAGCCCGAGAACGAGCTGGAGAACGAGATGGCAAACGTTGATGACATGGCCATGGGGAACTACAAGAAGCGCATTCGAGATGATATGGGGTTAGGTTTAGTACATCCTAGGATTCCTGCCAATGCCACATTCGAGTTGAAGGGACATATCCTTACTACACTTAAGGATATCCCATTTTACGGGAAAGATCATGAGGATGCTTTCAAACACTTAGACGAGGTGAACGATATTGCGGATTATTTTAATACTCCCAATATCCCAAGGGAGACAGCTTTGCTAAGGATGCTACCAGTCACTTTCATGGGAGTAGCAAAAGACTTGTTAAAGGCACTCCCACCTGGTACAATCACTACATTGGCCCAGTTGCGTGAGAGATTCCTAGATCAGTTTTGTCCACCCTTCGAAATCTCTAAACTCAAGAAGGCAATTGCCAACTTTGAGCAAAATCTGTGGGAGTCATTAGGCCTAGGAACATTACAAGGGGTTGTTAAGGAATTGTCCTCAACATGACCTCAATATTCAGCAGGAGATGTCAATATTCTATGATGGGGTGAATGTCATGACTAGACAACTCCTTGATTCGCAAGGACCACTAACGAAGAAGAACCCAAATCAGGCCAAGGAGCTGGTTGAAGAGTTTTCAAGGCACTCTCGTGAGTATCACAACCCATGGCGTGATGGAATAAAAGGTGGTGGGGGTACACAAACTGAACAGATGGCTACTGTGATGGCAATGCTTAGCACTATGGATAGGAGATTGACTAAAATGCACCAATCAATTCATGCAATTCAAGTTGGTTGCGAGAGATGTAGTGGCCCACACTTGACAAAGGATTGCAATATGGATGAATATGGGAACAAGAAAGCTCAAGTATGTTGCTCAAGTGGGGACAAGTATGAAGAAGATTGGAGAAAACCAAAGAAGGAGTGGTTGCCTTACCAAGAATATAAGAAGCAAAAAGAAGAGAAATTTAGGTAAACTGGCTGGGGCTTCTACCAAAGAGAGCAACCACTAGTTGAGAAGAAATCAGAATTAGAGACCATGTTGATGAAATTCATGGAAGCTTCAGAAAAAAGACATGATGCTACTGACGCTGCAATGGAAGAACAAAAAAGTATAATGAAGAATCATCATGCAATGATGATAGATCAGCAAGCATTAATAAAGAATCAACAAGCCTCCATCAATAACCTTGAAGTACAACTTGGTCAACTTACCACTTTGGTTAATGAGAAGATGTTCCCGAAAAATCCTGAAAACAAAACCCAATATCATGTGATGGCCATAGATATTGAAGAAGAGGCCATTTCTGAGTTCCTAGAAGCCTTATAAGTGGAGCCACAACAGCCCGGCCAAAGCCAAAGAATCCAAAGCTCGAAAATGAAGAAGTTGCTGGAACACCCAGTTTACGACATGAACCCGCTATGCTCACATCGTGGGCTCAATCTGAACAGAAGAATTCCATATTTGTTCCAGCTTATGAACCACCTTTTCCATTCCCGTCTAGAGCTAATCTCAGTCCACTATAGAGAGAACATCTGGAGTTTATCAAACAATTAAAGGGTATTCCTATTAATACTCATTTTATTGATTCACTTGCGAAAATTCCAGATTATACTAAGTTCTTACAAGATTTATTAGACACTTGTCACCAATTAAAGGAGAATTCAAAAGTGATCCTAAGTAAGCAAAGCTCAAAAGCGGTGTTGGGGAAATACCTAAGAAGATGGGGGATCCTAGACGCCTCACTCTTCCATGTGAGTTTGGGAGCAACATGAAGGTTTATGCTTTAGCCGATTCTGGGGCTAGCATAATTTGATGCCTTATTCATTTTATCAGAAGTTGGATATTCAGAAGTTGAAGGCTACAAATATGACTATTCACATGGTGAACCGTTCAATGACACAGCCCCGGGGCATTATGGAAGATATTTTAGTAAAAATTGGGAAATTTGTTTTTCCAATAGACTTTGTGGTATTGGACATGAAAGAAGATCCCAATGTACCGATTATTCTTGGTCGACCGCTATTAAACACTGCTGGAGCTCTTGTTGATATCTAAGCTCACCTTGAGGGTTGGTAATGAAAAGGAAATTTTTGGGATAGAAGATGGCTTTCAAGGGAATCATGATCAAGAAGAGGTTTATAACATTGATGAAGACAATGAACTTGAAGAATTAGGGAAGCTCATGGAAGAATAAATCACAATAATTCAACAAGTTAAAAGAACAAAACCGAGAGCAACTGTTCCATGTTTAGTTGAAGTCATTGCCTACACGAGTCCAACTTCTTGGGTGAGCAAGGAAGATGATGAGATGACGAGTGATGAAGAGGAGGTTACTTCAAAAGTAACAAATCCAGTGGTGAAAGAAGAGAAGAATGTTATGGAGTGTAAGGAAGAGACTAAAGGAACCAAACGCAAGCTTGATGAAGACGAGGTCAAAGCTAAAAAGGAAAATTCGAAAAAGGCGTACAAAAGACGAGTTCAAGCTTACAAGAGGTGTTTCAAGGAACAAAAGATCCTAGTGGTGGACTCTTCAGATGACTCAACGTAGGAGGCACGGAGTCCAGCTCATGACTCCAAGAAAAAGAAGCGCTTCTCGGGAGGCAAACCGAGCTCGGTTTGAATTTTCTTTTTCTTTTTGCATTTAATTTAGTTTTTGCATTTTTAGACATTCAATCATCTAAACATCCAAATTAAGTGATAAAAAGTTAAGTGAAAGTGTTCCTAAATTAAGTGGTAAAATTAGAAGAATTATTCATTCGGCTTATACTTTTCAATCAGACAGAACTCACGAGGTGAGCGTGAAGAAATTCACCCCGTGAGTCCATAATGCATAAGGGAGGGGCATTTTAGCCTAATAATTCTATTAGTCCGTTATTGATAAAGAAGATGGCCAACCATGTTAGTCCACAAAAACTCACGAGGTGAGTCCAAAAAAACTCACGACATGAGTTTTGAAAAACAAGGGACCACAGCTTAAACAATTTAGAATCATTTGACCAAACCACTTTTCTACTCTCACGAAGTGAAGACGGTCCCCTGGTCCCCCCATCAATTTTGGCCTTAATCAAAGTGTGCTTACGTAATCTCTCCTTTAAGGTAAACGTCTTGCATTTCTTTTTGTTGTTTTTCACGAGTTTGTTGATTTAGGGGCTAGGGTTTTTCGTATGTGTCAATGTAGAAATTTAGCCCCAAATTGTGTTATTCATCCATAAATTGTTACTTGATTGTGCTTAAAAACGGTTTATGAGTAAACCTTAACAAAAAAATTAAGTCCCGATTTCTGATTTTTTAGACCATTTCTCGCTGTGAATAGCGAACTCATGAGGTGAGTTTCATAGGACTCACGATGTGAGTTCGGTGCATCAAGAAAACTGTTCTGTGGTTATCTAAAATATTGGATATTTTGTTTTGTGTTTGTTGCTTGTTTATTTTTGCAGAAGAATGACACCTAGACACGGGGTTAGTGACGAACAAGGCGGGATTGCTAATTTGCACCCGTTTTACGTATTCCCGACAAATATATCTAGGGACATTCTCGCCCGATACAACACTAGATTGGGATGGTTACACAACAGAGAGTTTGCTAATGCCCCAACAGTTAATTGGCAAAGGCTTCAGGAGGTTGGACTAGTTGAAAGACTAAACTCGTTTCTTACCAAAACTTTTATGGGAAACGGGTATTCATTTACATGCAAGGGATGGAGTAACTTGTTCGCCATCCAGGAAAGGGTTTACAAGGAATTGTGCGTTGAATTCTTTTCTACTGTGGTGTTCCATGAAAATATCTAAGACCCTAACTACTCACAAGCATTGGTCTTTCGTTTGGGTGGGGAATATAGAGAGTGCAGTTTGGTAGAATTCTCATGGAGGATGGGTTTATATGAGGCCCACGAGACCGTGACCCCCGAGTTTTCTATGTTCTTACAGGAGGCCACCTGTACTTATTCCGGGGGAATGATGGGATATAAGTTTTGGAGCAATATTGCCTTTGGTGTTTTCAACTCCGGTGTGTCACCAGAAAGCAGCATTAAATCACCCATTCACCGTTTGCTGCACAGGCTGATCACATTCTCCATCCACCATAAAAAATTTGGAGATAAGGTCACCAGGATTAATTTATTTTTCTTGTGGTCTATTTTACAACCGGGGTTTTGTTGCAATCCTCCCTACTTTTTAGCTCATTACTTGGCATAATATGCAGTAAGTTCCCGACTCGGGAGCCCAATCTGTGGTGGCCATTTTGTTACCCACTTAGCCAAGTCTTATGGCGTGCTCATCCCTGCGGTTACATGGACACTTACGTGTAAACAAGGGAACGAACTTTCTATGGGATATATTGAGACCATACGAGTTGTGGTCAATTATGGGACGCATTATAGGATACCGCACAGCGATAGTGAGGGTGAGGACCAACCGACCGAAGAGCCCGAACAACAACCGAGGCCTTGAAGAAGAAACGTGAGAACCCAGGGGGAGATGGGACGATCCCAGCTATAGGGTGGGTTCTTACTTGGATAATTTACGCGGTGGGATGACTTATAACACCCAAATGATTGAAGCCATGTTCTCTCATATGAATGTGGTGCGACCACCCACCATGCCACCTCAATGCCCTTATATTCCTACGTGGGAAGAATTGTGGATGCCAAGAGGCGACGGAGCGGGCACTAGCGGGGTGAACGATGATGATGAGGATGATTGATCGTTTATTTTAGTTTTATTATTTTAGTTTTGTTTGGTTTGGTTTTATTTTGTTTTTATTTTTATTTGTTTGGGATTGTAAAACTGTTAAGATATTATGTTACTTTTCTCTTATTGGTAGTTATTTTTCAGAATTGCTAGGAGCGCATACAAAGGATGTCGAGATACGAGTGCATGTGTGCTTAGTTGGGAATGTTAAAAATATAGAGACGAGACCCATAATTTAAATTAAGTGTGGGTTGAGTCAAGTGAGAAGAAAGTTAGAGAGAGGAGTCGAAATTAATAGGGTTAGAAGAGTCTTAATCCATTAAGACATGGGGTTGAATATAAGAATTGAAAGAAAGGTTGGAAGAAATACATTTCTGAGATTCCAATTTTCATGTCGTGACCCTTTTGTTATTCACCTCGTGAGTAAGTATATGGTGACTTTCCAGAACCCACTTCACATCGAATTCACGTCGTGAATTTTCATAAACTCACGTCGTGACTTTGTAATTTTCATAAAAGGAGTCTTATTTTTCCATATTCATTATGTGGTTCACCACCATTCTTTTTGGGAATATTATGAAGATAATCATGGCTCATTTTATCTACCATGCAATGTGGCGTATGCTTTCCCACATTGTTATGTCCATTTTGTACGTTTTTCTGCACCACATTTGTTGAAGATTGAAGACTCGATTCTATATTTTGCCGGTACATTACTTATCTCACGTGTTCAAGATCCAAGTTTCTATTTCTCAAAGTCTGTATTCAAGATGCACATTTTATCCGCACTTTTGGAGATGATCACGCCACTATCCCAGGGGTGTCTGTTCCTTTTTCTCCCTTCTCTTAATTTTTATATTATTTTAAGCATACAATGAGGGCATTGTATGAAATAAGTGTGGGTAGGGGTAGAAAAAGTAAATTGCTAGATAATTTAGTAAATTTTAAAATTTTTAATAATTAGATCTAGTACTAATAATTTGAGCTATAGTTGTTAGTGTTATATGGGATGATCCGATAAGAGTTCAAATGTTTAGTTGAGCCAATACACATTATAGCGCATTTGTGGCCTCCCTTATTTTAGTGAAATCATGGAACAAAAACATGACCCTGCTTAATTTGAGGAATGCAAAATGTTTAACAGCCTGAACCTGAAATGTATCCAGGAAAGATATGTCTTAACCAATAAAGGTTGAAGTTAAGCGCCCCTGCTTAAGCATGTAGGTTTTTGAGTGAAATATATATAAAAAAGTGAGCTATATATGTAAAACAAAGGAGAGAAATTACTGAAAAATTCTTGAAGATTTTTGGAGCTATCAAAGTATGAAGATCAAAAGATCAAAATTCCAAAGAATCAAAAGTTGAAGATACCAAAAATCATAAATGTGGTGAATTCAAAGCAATCAAAGATCAAATATCAAAGAAGTGAAGAATTCCAAGAGCTCTATTGTGGTATCTAAAGTTGTAATTTCTAGATTATGTATGCTTAGGTAGCTTAACCAAAAGTATCTTGAGGTTAAAAAGCTTTCTAAGGATGGATTCGGAGGGTTGCATAAAATGAGCATTGTTCGGAAGAAGTTGGTAATTTTTTATGAAGATTGTGAGTATTTAAAGTATGGGGGTACTTTAGGAAAAAATTTAGACACAAATACATGCGTTGAGGTCTTGGCATAATGGCTGAGCTGGAATTGGATTGTTCTATGTGATGTTAGTGATGAAGGTTTGAGTTTAAATAATTAGATTTGCTTGAGGGCAAGCAAAGCCTAAGCTTGGGGTATTTTGATATTGCCATATTTATACATATTTTTAGGCAATATTTAAATACATTTTTATATATATATTGGTCATTTGCATAGAATAATGGTACTTATCAGACTAAATTATATTTTACAGCCAAAAAGAAGACATTTTGAAGAAAAGGGACTAAAAGCGTTAAAGGATGGAACTTTGGAGGTTGAAGGCTTGAAAGACAAGAAAAACACCCAAAAAAGACGTACTCACGACGTGAACAGTTTATGGTTCACGACGTGAGTAAAAAGAGATAGAAGATAAGCATCCGGGTGAAGGAATCCTTGCCGATCACGATTACCTCGAGTTCACGACGTGAGTTTTAAATGCTCACGAAGTGAACGGTGAATTTGAATAGAATATAAATATCTTTGCCCATTACGATTGGGGAGACTTTTGGCTGGCTTAGAAGGGTTCTTGGAGACGAAATTCAGAGGAAAAGAAGATCTGGAAGTTGGTTTTAACACCAAGGAAGAAGAAGTTCATAATTTGACTTTATAGATTGGTACACTTAAACATGTCTTTGATTACAGTTTTTGTTTGTTTAGCTGTTAGTATGTCCAGCTAAAACTAGCTGCTTCTGTTAGCTAGATGAAGTTGGAACTCATGGTTTTAATGCATTAGACTTGACTTTACTTGTTGGTGATACGCTTGTGTTGATTGATTTTACCTAGCATGCTTGAATTAGTTATTTGATTGCTTTAAATTCTTGTTCTGTGTAGTTAGTGAACGCAAATTTGCATGAATTTGAATACATAATAATATAGTGAACACTAGTTTATTAGAGCTAAGTTCAAACCAATCTTAGATAAGTAATTGAATCATTGAATTAAGCTATGTTAGAGAACTCATATTATGACTGTAATTGTGTTTTGATTAATCAATATTTCATGGCTCCAATCTTATTTAATAACTGATTCTGTGTTAACTACTGTGTGACCACACATAGATTTACATGAATCGATTAATAATTAGTAGATTTAGAACTAAATTGCTAATACTTCTTTAATTGGTAACCAACAGTAATAGTCACAGCTAATGTATAACCATTGAGTGAAAGCGGATTCGAACTAACATAAGTGTTTTGTTTATTGATTGAGTTTTTGTTAAAGAATTAAGTTCATCTAAACTTGCAAAATTAGATAAAAAAAAACCCTTTTTAGCTCATTAGTAATTAGGTTAGTTTAGTAGTAAATAAATTAATTAGTCAACACCGTTCCCTGTGACCGAAACCCGACTTACCAAACTATTCTATAATTCGACTAGGTACACTACCTAGGTGCATTTTAGTTAGTTAGTTAGTTAGGTTATAAATTATAAAATTAGTGGGTACTATCGTGCACATCATTAGGTCTGGGAAGTTTCTGAGGTCTCCATTTGAGATTTGAAATGTCCTTGAGTTGTTGGGTCTTTATTTGGGAGATTATCTTGCGTTGTGTTATATATTCCAAGAGTCAAGGATGGTATATATCCGGATGAGTTGATTTGAGCGGGGTTTGTCTGCAACGTTAGTTGGTGATAATTTGAACCCAAGTGGGGGAGAATTAGGCATGCTATTTGAAATATCATCGATCTATTTGAGTTTGCGGTTTCAGGAGAATGGGTTGCAGGGATTTGTGGTCCGGATATGTGAGGCTTTAGTTCAAGATGTGGTCAAGACGGGGTATAAAGCAAGTTAACCTTTGTTGTATGAGCTCAAGAATGCACAAGTCGTTTTTACAGCAGGAAGTTGTTGGTCAGGGAGCTCATTGTAGTCAGTGGTACTTTCGGGTTCGCTGATATCTAGGTCATGAGCCGTTTGGGTCACTTGGGTTGAATATCGTTTTTTGAAGGATTCGTCAGTAGGATATAGATTGCTACCTATAGTCTAAGATAATTAGTGGTTGATCTATCAATCAACTTCAGGGTTGGGTATACGTAGTCCTGCATGAGTTTAATTTAGCGGAAAACTTTAGATTGTTGGGTTGTTTTCAGTGCATTCTCTATCGTTGGTTGTTCTCATTCATCGTCAATGGATGGGGATGCTTCAAAGGTTTTGGGTTGTATACTTGGAGGTCAATTATCGTGACAATCAATCGTCATGTTTTGTTATGGTATATCATGGCTTCTGGGTACATTTCCGTGAATTGATGGATTGTGGAATTATGGTCTATAGCAGACTCGGGTTTGTTTTGGTAGTAGGAAGAAAATTGAAGTGATTATCTATCTGTTCCAATTGTGGCTCTTTTGGTACCCTTGTCATCAGTTGGGGTTGTAGAAGGGAAGGACTTTAGGATACAACAATCCTGGTCGAGAGTAGTAAAGTGCTTCATCTGTTTTGGGGTGTGAGCACCCGATATCGTTTGATCATGAGATCTTAGTCTAGTAAGCTCAATGTTATGGTGATTAGGTGGGAAGATTGTAGGATGGCTAGGTAATCCAGTGATTATGAAGTTATCAGAATGTAGATGAATCCAAATGAGGGATGGTCACTTGGGGCTGCCGGGGATAATTCCAAGTGCGAGCCACTTTAGAATTTGAGCCCTTGTTAGAGTATTGGATCGACATATTTGGAGGGATCGCCAGGGTTCTTTGAGACTGAGAAAAATCAAAGATAGGTCAGGATTATGAGTGTGGAGGAGACTATCGTTTGGCCGGTGGGGCCTTGAACGCTGATATGGGCATATTTAGTTATAAAATTCATGCATTATCTTAATACTTTATGTCGATTTTATCTCATTTAATGAACAAAAGGTGCTTAATTAGCTTAAATATTTCATTTTCAGTAACAAATACATGCTCGGATGGAAAAGGAAGCGGAACTAGCGATTGGAAGCTTGGATCTTGGATTTTGAAGAAAGAAGGATGTTGCTGGACAGCTTGACCCCTCGTCAGTGTTTTGTCCATATCTCATGAACCGTAACTCCGATTGACGAGATTCAAAATGTTCTGAAAAGTAGACACAATTTTGGACGACTTTTGTGTTTTGAGAAAATGCTGATTCGAAACTTACTTAGCGAGTAGGTTCGATTACTCGGCGAGTTGTATCGAACTTTCGCAATTCTGGATGCGCTGACTTGCCGTACACGGGTTTTAAGTGATGTACTCGGCGTGTAGGTCACTGGACTCGTTGAGTAGCCTCTGTTTTGTGAAAATCTATATAAAGGGACTTTCAGAACGATACCCTAGCATGGAGAGAAACCCTAGGAGGCTGAGAAACGATTAGAAGTGCTGCTAGGTCGTGAGGAACTGAAGAATCAACCCTACATTCAATTGTGAAGAGAATCAAGACAATTTTGGTTTATTCTTAGTAACCTTTTGATTTGAATCATGTTTACATACTTTGATTTCGTTTTTGAGTTTATGTTTACTGCAATCATGAGCTAAAAACTTATTCTTCTGTTAGGGTAGACAATTTTGTGAACATGGATTGATTATTTGATTAGGATTAATTTTAATTGGTGATTATGTTTTATTAAGATTGTTAATGAACCTTATGTGTTAACAATAACTATTCTTCTGCTAATAAATTAGTAATTAAGTTGTATGAACATCTCTTAGTTATTAATTTCATATGATTTATTGTGACCACATAGTTGTATGTCTAGGAATAACGAATGTGAAACTAGAATTAACTAGAAGATAGGTAAGTTAATGTGTGAGCTTGTTTGATGAACATCAAAAAGAGGTTAATTGAAGGGCCAATTTAATTAACCATTACAAGTCTTATTTAACCCGAATTAATAACTAGGAAATCCGTTAATTTAGACAACTAGCCACTGCTTGAGTTAATTTGTTTCCTAAGGATTAGTAATAGCGAACATGAAACTAATCATCTTAGTCGGTAGCCAATAAAGAATTGATCCGATACATTGAAATCATCCATGGGAACAAATGAGTCGAACTAAACAGAAGTCCTCTTTATTATTGAATTTAGTTGATTTTTATTTGCTTAGCTCTTAGTTTCTTAGTTTAAGTTTTAGTTAATTGTTTAAGTTTCTAGTCTTGCAAAACTAGAGAAAACCCCCTTTCTATTACTTGTTTTATTTAGATAATATTAGCATTTATTTTAATTGTTTACCGTTCCCTGTGTTCGATACCCTACTTACCTTAACTAAACTGCTAATCGATAGGTACACTGCCTTTCGTGTGTTTGTCTTTGTGTTTAAGTTAGTAGGATTAAAACTAGTTGGTTTTACACACATCAAACGCCTAATCGGGTGGTGTGGGTAAGATATTGGCTGATTAAGGATTAACTAGGAAGGTCCGTCAATTAAAGAGCCAGTTCTAGTTGTAAGAGGGTTCAGAGTTAAGCAAGAAGTAGTGTTATTTGGTCAGTGATAAGCATCAGAGCAAATGATATGGATTCATGCTTAGGTTCAGGTCGAGGGTTGCGTTAGGACCCTCTGCCTATTCTTGTCTGACGAAGGCTTTCGGGTTTGAAGCACGATCTGAACACTTGACAGAGTTCGGTAGAACAAGGCTTTGACACTTAGAGTTTTTAGTTAGTGTGCAGTTGCGGGGGTGATGTAAGACTGCGGAGCAGCCATAACATTCCCCAAGTTAGTGTGCAGTTGTGGGAGTGATGTATGACTACGGAGCAACCATAACATTCACTAGGTTAGAGTGCGGTTGTTGGAGTGATGTAAGACTATAGAGCAACCGTAGCATTCACTAGGATAGGACGTGGTTGTTGAAGTGTTATAAGACTATAAACCATCCGTAGCATTAACTAGGTTGGTAGGTGGTGGCAATAGGGAGGAAGTCTATGACTTGGCTCATGGTATTCTCTAGGATGATTTGGATCATCATGGGGTTGGTTTAAGGCTTGTGAGTGGGCCTCAACATTTTTAATACTTAGGAAATCATAGTGGGTTGGGGATAATGTCATGTGAGAACTCGGTTCGGTTTGTAGCCATCAATAAGGTTAAGCATACTTGGTGATCGTTCGAGCATTGGTTAATTGAGTTTTTGAGTCTGGAGCTGATTTTGTTTTCGATGAGGATTTTTCGGTACCGGTAAGTGATCGGGCGTATATGTTTCGGGTATCCATAAATTTGTTCAGGAAGGATAGGTTTGTGCGATTCCGAATATGAAGTTAACTCATTGTGGAAATGGTTTGGAGTGGTTTTGCCTTCCTAGGAGTCAAACATCGAGTAGGGTTTTCAGTTTCAGGCGTAGCAGTTGGACACTCGTGGGCTTAAAGCAAAGTTGAGGTTCATTCGTCGCTAGGGCTTGTGATTTCTGCTATTTTGGATTTGACAATAGTAAGGGTAGATGAGGTGGGATTCCTGGAAATATTAATTCATTTTGGTACTCTGTAGGATATAGTCCTTCTAGATCAGCTGTGTGTTTCCATTTGGCTGCATTGAATCTGTGCTATTATATAATACACCGGAAGCTGTGATAGTTTCTAGGATCATGTTGTTTATCTTATCTGCCACTTCATTTGTTGGACAAACAATTGCCCTTTCTAAAATATCTTTCGCGGTTGGGTTGGTCAGTATAGAATCTCCAAACACAAACTGCATAAGATCTTATAACGCATTTGGTCCAGGTGGGATCAATAATGAATCTGGGATTTGAACCCAAGATGTGTTGTTCGGATCATCTGTATCAGGACATCCAACCAAACCATCTCCAATGTTGAGAAGCCATGTGGCAAAATCTGCTGTTGATAGTGTATGTGTCTCAGCATCTGTATTTGAAAGCAAACGCATATTTCCCGTGAGCATTCTAACTTGAAAAAGAGGCCAAAGATATGATTTTGGTAGTGTAAGCGCTATTGTCTCAGAGCGTGTGCTTTTTAGGACAACAGGAAGTGTTTGTCGAAAGTCACCACCAAGGAGGACAGAAATACCACCAAATGGATTCTCCTTACATTCTAAAACATCTCGTAGCGACCTGTCTAGAAATTCAAAACATCTTCTGTCACTCATTGGTGCTTCATCCCATACAATAAGTGATGTATGGCACATGAGATCTCCTAGAATTGTTCTCTTTTTTATATCACAAGATTTTTTTGTGAGATCTATTGGAATCTTGAATCTTGAATGTGCGGTTGTTCCAGATGGAAGTAGTAATGATGCGATTCCAGATGCAGCAACAGCCAAAACTACTTTCCCAATTGATCTAAAATAAGAAAGAATTGTACTCCATAGAATAGTTTTGCCTATACCCCCGTGACCATAGACAAACATCAAAACTTGTTTCTCATCTTCAATGGACCCAACAATTGTTTGATAGATTGACATCGGTTGTGCATTTAATCGTGGCAGAAATTGAGCAACCACTTTTTGTAGTTCTTCTTTATTGTAAGTCATTTCTTCAAGTAACAGCCGATTATCAGTCACAGCAAGGATATCAGATGATGGCATCGGTAAATCAAAATCATGTAATGATCTTGAAGGGATAGAAGAACGAAGCGTATCCTCTAAACTGTGCCGCAACTACTGTGTTATAAGATGTGACAACCCCAAATTTAACTCCGTTACAAACCCCGTTTTCACTAACGGAACGTGTCACTATACGTTATTTTATGTAATATTTGAAATCATCAATATCTGAATGTCTAAATTTAAACATGGCTTGATATTATTATAAGAAATATACCTCGTATGTGTTAACCCCGTTTAACCTAATAGAGTTGTATTACCTTTCAACCACTTCACCCGGGTAAAAAGTTTTAACCCAGTTAACTTTAAACATCGGGTAGCCGTGTATCGGGTGCGATTCCCGAGACATATGCAATGGGTGTGCACAACATTTGAACACTCATTTACTACACACCCACTCTCTCTCACTACTTTCTCTCTCTAGACTCGAAATCGGCCCCGATTCCGCTAATTTCCGACCTTCAAACGTAAGTACTCATCCTCTATCTTAATCTAGTCATGCTTCATTGAATTTAGGGGCCAAAATCATAAAAATCAAGGACCATAAAGGAGTTTACGGCCTAAGAAGCTCCTTAGGCCGTAAACCCCCAAATTCATGTCCAAGGCCAAGTTTTTCCTTCTCTTAAGTTAGTATACTAATTAAGGCATATATCTAGAAGGGTTTGGACACTAAAACACGAGGATTTGATGCTTAAAAAGGAGTTTACGGCCCAAGCTTGTGCTTAGGCCGTAAACACCTCAAACACCCCATAAATCTATGTTTTAAGCCCCAAAAACACTTCTAGGATGTTTGGTAATTTAGACATAACATCAAGGAAGGCTTAAGTGCATTAAACATAATCATTTGAACACAAAAAGAGGAGTTTACGGCCAAGGCTAAGCTTGGGCCGTAAACACCCAAATTTTTGTGTCAAACAAGTCCCTAAACTACCCTAATGCATGAAAGGAATTTATCTAAGGCCTATGGAAGTGTGTTGTACAATTAAACTTCACATTTGGGAACAAAATGAAGAGTTTACGGCCAAGGATGTTCTTGGGCCGTAAACTCCCCAAAAATGTATGTCAAATTGTTCCAAACTCACTATAGGGCCTTCTAGGATTTTTCTAAGACATATAGGACAATGTTGTACAAGTAAAACCTTCATCTTGAAGGATTTATAGGAGTTTACGGCCCAAGAACAAGTCTTGGCCGTAAACTCCCCAAAAATGTCACAAATTATGATGTTAATCCTTCCCTTTTGGTCCAAAACACCCACCACTAAATTAAGGAAGTGATATAAGGCCTTAAACATACACTTTGGGATACCACTTGAGTTTACGGCCAAGCCTAGGGGGCTTACGGCCATAAACTCCCAATGGGTGGCTTTTAGGCCATAAACTCTAAGAGAGTGAACTCATGGACCCTCCCGTAAATCATCCATGGCCTTGTACCACTCCCGGGAACCCTTTCTAGGCCTTAAAACCCCGAAAACGACACTAGAATGTCCAAATACTATAATGAAAAGCATAAGATGATTAACTTCTTGTAAAATACATATTTCATATGACATTAGGGTCCTAAAAGGTGCTCAAGTGGTTATTTGGTACCAAACGCTCAATCGACACTATTACCCGATTTACCCAATTTCCGCGATTTCAGGTGAGTTCATACCCCTTTAATGAACCTTTCAAGTGTTTTACATGTTTTAGGGGGGGATACAAGTTGCTTATAAATGTTTATGTAAAGTTTTACAGAACGATTTCCGAGTTGCAAGGATTAATCACATGTGATTCACTACTCTTAGTTCAAATCACATGTGATTTGTCCCTATGCCTTAAAAACGGGTTTTACCCTTTTCAAACTATTTTTAAACAGTGAATCAGAATTTAAATGTTCTTTTGGAAAAATACTTTTATTTAATCAATTTGCTTATAAAATGTAACCACTATGATATATTTATATAAATAAGACTTGGAGGACTTAGGACCGATATCTCGCCTTATTTCCTGTTCTTGTTTGATTGTGGGCTTAGGGTAGTAGTTATCCGTCCGACTGTCGTTGATTTCTTACTTATATAAAATCTGTATATCAGTATGGGATACGAATATTACTGCTTTCACTTAATGCTAAAGTCACTAACGTGCTAAGAAACATCCCCACTAAGATAACCATAACAGGTATGGTTAGGGTCGCTACCGCTACTACTCGCTAAAGTTATTACTATCTACACTATAATACTCACTATTACTAGACGATACACTAGTAAGAGAATACACTATGATCAATACTAAAAGATTACTACACTATAACCATAGAGAAAACACTAAACAAACAATAATACACTAACCCGCTACGAGATACTCTATTCGCTATTCACTACGCCCAGAGTGTTCCAGCAGGAGACGACTCTACATGTATAGATCTATACGGGGCAGACGCTATTACATCCCGACTGTTAATCTCAGTCCGCGCCGTGCAGGCCTAGGGATGCCACTACTCACTATTCTGTGCATGACCGGGAAGGTCATGGGATCCTCTATTATCCTCACTATTAGTAATATACAAGGAATACACTCCAACTACCCTAAAATACTACACTAAATGTTAAACCACATCCCGAAGTAAGTAAGTATCTATCACTAAAGGAAGCTCGCACCTCTATCATTGATCACGGGCTTAACTTATCCTATCACATTTGTTATTTGGAGATTTGCCAATGTATTTCTAAAATAAACTGTTTTCAAAGGAATAAAGAATGCATACTTTTCACAGATTGTCACTTACAATGTATTACCTGGAAAATATGGGATTTTCTAAGTTTCTACTACTTATGAACATAAATGATACATCTTTAACACTAATGCTTTGTATACAAAAACTCACACTAAACTCTTATGAACTCACCAGCTTTATGCTGATAATTGTTTTCAAAATAACTTATATCTTCAGGTCAAAGATAGACAGGTACAAACGCGGCATTTTTGGAGAAGGTGGAGCACACAAGACCCATCTCTTATTTTTGATTTACTTTTGGGTGATTGTTAAACATTACAAAACACGCATGTAATTAAATTCACTATGTAATACTATGGTTGTATGTTTCTTGTTTCTACTATTATGCAATTGTGATGATACTGTTCACTACGTCATCCACCCCGAAACGTATTCCGCCGTTATCGGTTTTGGGGTGTGACATAAGATCATCTTTGAAAGACAAAGACCTATCCGTTATTCTGGTTTTCATTGTATACAGATAATCATCACACATCTTTTCATGTGCGACTTCCCATAAGAGGCGTGGATTACTTACTTCACAAAAAAGCAGTAGGTGACAAAAAAGGGATCGTAGTTGTGCTAAGGTTGCCCAGACAGAAGCTTCAATGAACGCGTTCATCCACTCAGTATCATCTCCAATTATTCCTAATGCATTGCAGGCACTTCTGTAGGTTGGATGGAAAATGTTGGAAATGGTACGAAGATCTTCAAATGATTTGCAACTCGTCTGATGAGAGAGCAACATTCTGAGATAAAACAATTCGCCAGATGATGGATGAACAAAGACCACCCGACCAACCATTTTTGATGAGTCATCATCCCTACGTACCCATGATTTAGAATGACCATCCCATTTGTAATACTTTGGATAGTCAGGATATGTGACATCATGACCAGATGCATCTATTGCATTTCTCTCAAACCATGCAAGAAGGGTTGTTCTAGAAGCACTTGGGTTGGACAAAACTTCTTGTATTGTGTTGTCTTCGTTAAACACAATATGCTGTGTGTTTTCTATATGAACATACAGAATGTGAACAAGTGGGTGGCGGTGATGTATATGAAAATCAAGAATACGTCATGCCGCCTCATGTGGACAAATGTATCTTCCATCTATGAAATTCTGAATTTCATTTACGAAAGAAGAGTGTTTTTCTTTTCCATCCAGCTTATTATTTGTGACAACACTTGGACCACCTCTATCTGTTGTTTCATTTTTTTGTAGTGCATATCTAACACGATCTGATCCTTTAGAAATGTATTTGAAGAGATACTTTATCATCATGCTCCATCCACAGTACTCAACGTTAATATGCACATCAAACCGAGAACATAACCTTCTGTTATAGAGTACAATATGCCCATTATCTATGGGAATCCCACGTGGTGTTATGTGTTTTGCTGCTGAAGAACATTTGTAACGTACATAACCATCAGTATCAAAGAATGTAGATTCGAGAAATGGCTTTGGAAAATGTTTCTTACATTTTCCATCCTTCATACATGGAGCTTTATCATTTAGCGGACCACATGGACCATGAATCATTCACGCAGTAACTGTTCTATAGAGTGCTGGTTCTGCAACCGAATCTGGTAGTTCAGCAGTTATATATGTATCTACATCTTCAGCATTCCATATCTTAAACGAACTATTTACCCATAGCAACGTATGACAATGTGGAAAACCTCTCTTTTGAAACTCTATTGTATACAAATCTGTGAGGATAAGTAAAGGTGTTAAATAAAATGAAATGTACTTTGTTTTATGGTAGTGAT
Source organism: Lactuca sativa (assembly GCF_002870075.4). Lineage (NCBI taxonomy): Eukaryota > Viridiplantae > Streptophyta > Magnoliopsida > Asterales > Asteraceae > Lactuca > Lactuca sativa. The sequence goes on from NC_056627.2 coordinate 18,259,933, forward strand.
ATGTAAGTGAAATTTAGGATGTACGAAATACAGGAACATGCAAGATAAGAAAAAAAATGTAATCTAATATGGATGGAAAAACAGAACTATAAGAATTTTAGATGACAAATGGAAGGATACAATCGTGACAGTGTTACATGATATATGCATAGAAAGCATCTAAAGACTGAAAAACTACCCTATAAAAACAGTAAACCATTGAAATGAAAATAGATGGTATCCCACAAAAATGGGTAGTGACAACAGTTGGACCAAACAGATCCTGCATAGCGAGTGTATCGTTAAAAATTTAAAACTTAAGATTTTTGGACAAAAATGCCCCTGCATAATCTTTGTAAAGAAAGAAAATTGATTTTAAGAATTTTGTACCAAATTCTCCCTACATACTACCTTTATAGGTGTAAAAGAAGTTATGTTAACAGTTTTGGACTAAAACGCCCCTACATAACGTTTGTATACATAACAAAATTTCAACATAACAGTTTCCGATGAACAAACACTTGCATACACTTATATTTGTCTCATTTAGGTGTCAGAATAAAGAGTAAACATGCAGCCAAATAAACATGAAAATCAAACAACTTATAACATATTTTAATAAAATATAACCTCAATTATATTTGTCTCATTTAGGTGTCAAAATAAACAGTAAACACACAACAAAGTAATCATCAAAATCAAACGGCTTATAAGATATTTGAATAAAAAATATTTTGAATTAAAAAAACATTTCAACTCATAGAGAAACAAAAGAACATACATGCATCAACATCACCAAAGGTATTGTCTCGTTTCAAGAAGTCGATAAAAGCATGAACCTTCAGTTTAAAAACTCTTGCAATGATATCTACCTTGCTATTCGGATCCTTCTCGTGATATCTATCCATGTACCGGCGTATCTCAGGCCATTTTACATTGCATGTGAAAGTTATGAAATATTGTGGGTTACCATAAACTCTACATATAGCAAGTGCTTCCTGATAGTGGCTATACATGTACCGGGGGCCTCCTGTAAAAGATGTTGGCAAAAAACTCGTTTGCCTACAAACCGACCATCCCTGTCCCCGTTTGAAAGAGCATCATACAGCCCACTAACATACTCAGAACGAAGACTGTCTTGATGTTTAGCAATGTAGTCCAACCGTGCAGCCTCAATACAGGTATATGCATCCACGAGATATTGTTGAAAGAGGCGAGAGGCACTTAAAATTGGAGACCATATTCCTTGCGGAGCATGGATCTAATATGCATAATACATGTTAACCGTAAGACTCCGAGCATGGACACCAATCTCATTTTTCAATTTCAACCGTGGAGACCAACCATCTTCATCATACGGGAACAAAACCGGATATTGCAGGGGAATGTAACAGGGATGAAGCTTGCTAATACGCTGTGGCATACCAGAATTAGAATGGACCACAATATCATAGGCAGTACAGTTACTGTCATCACCACTAACAATGCAGCCTAACGATCCTGGTGAAGGGAGATCATACCTACGATCTGGAACATTGCTAAACAAACGAACCGAATAAGAGGCTATATTTTGTTGGTCTGCAACATCCTTTGTAGTCTTGAATGTTCGTACATATTCATCGTTCTGAGAAAAAAACTAACTAGAAAGAAGACTATGCTCTCATCCAGATCTGGTTTTCTTGGACCATCAAAAACCCTCAACCTATTATCGACTTCGTTTTCTGTGTCAAATAAGTAAACTTGAAGAAATCGTGATCCTTTCTGAGGGTCGGGACAGAGGGAACCAATTTTGTGACTAATTTGTCCAGAAATCTTAAACACAAAAGGCCCTCGACCATCATTGACTTCATCATCAACATCTGCTCCAAAAGAGTTCATAGAGAACATATTGTTATAAGCTTTAATGTCCTGTAAAAAATGGTCGTTAGCAAACAGGCCGATAAATTCTACTGACATTCTAGAAGGATACGGAAGAACAACAGAACCACTTTTACAACATCGATGGTATCTCGGATGCTATGGAGTAGACATCTTCAAATATCTTTCTCCAAGCTAGAAAAAAGCACCACAATAACTGCAGAGTGCATCACAGTCGCCACAGTCTACATATTCAGGGAGAGCACGTAAACCATCTGTCCGTCGATAGAACCGCTGCCGAGCATTTCTACCCTGAGTAACATAAGGCAAACCGGAAGAGGAAGAAACATCACCGCAACGACGAACCTAGCCAAGACCCATACCTACAGCAACAAACAGAAAAGAAACCCGAAACACAATACCAAAAATAAGAACAACAAACGAAGGAAATGTAAACAACCAGGAGGAACCCTTACCTGATCTGAGAAGTAGAGATGCAAAGCGAAAATCGGGAAGAAAGAGCATAGATAGGCAGGCCGAATGGATATACATGAAAAAAGTACATACCATGCATGATGAATAACACGTGTATAGAATTATAAGAAAGCGAACAAAAAATACCCAACAGGTTTTCCTTCCAACATTTAAATCCCGTCAGTACAATGGAAGGGCCATTTTTGGCAAAAACTCATCATTTTACTGTTCAAAGTTGGAGGCCAAGTTATATATATATATATATATATATATATATATATATATATATATATATATATATATATATATATATATATATATATATATATATATATATATATATATATCTTAAAGTATTTTTTCTATGCATTACTATGGATTTTCTAGGTTTTAGGGTTTCCAAACCTTTATGCAATTTTCTATTGATTAGAATATATATATATATATATATATATATATATATATATATATATATATATATATATATATATATATATATATATATATATATATATATGGGGCAAATCAATAGAAAATACATAAAGGTTTGGAAAAAAAGAGAACCTAGAAAATCAATAGTAATATATAGAGAAAAAATATTTTAAGATATCTAATCTTTTTTTATTTTATTTTATATAACTAAAAATCATTGGTTTTGAAACGAATTCGTTGAAAAAACAACTGAAAAAAAAAGAAACTTATTAAAAAAATATTTTTAGGCGATTTAATAAAATAAAAGAAGTAGCAATTTTTATGTTAGTAAAGTCAAAAAAAATTTAGATATCTCAAAGTATTTTTTTTATATATTTTTAAAGGTTTTTTTAGGTTTATTCATTTTCTATATATATATATATATATATATATATATATATATATATATATATATATATATATATATATATATATATATATATATATATATAATACAACTTTAAGAAAAAAAAAAACATTTTATAACCTGCATGTCATACAAGAAACATGTGAAATAGATTATAAAAAGAACCCGATAAATTTGACTATTTTTCTTTTTAAACCAGTTTTTCTTTACAAAAAAATACAAATTTCTATAATATTTTATTTTATCTGTTATCGAAAGTTTATATGCATAACGAATAATGGAGCAAAATGATTTTTTTTTTTTGAAAAATTTGTAGAATTTAATTTAAAAAAAATTGTTGAATGGAATTTAATATTTTTCTAAATAAAACCACTTTGTTAAAAACCTAGAAGTGTAACTTTGACGATTTTTAATTTGATTGATCATTTAAGATACAATTTTCAGTTAAATGATTTTACACAATCTATTTAGTTTAGTGAAAACAAGATAGAACTCAAATTGATTTATTTTTAGTCAAATCGTTAAAAATCATTTATATTTCCATTAAAGTATGTCAAATTTTATATTAATCTGAAAAAAAAAAAAACAAACAAACAAAAAAACCAAGAGCAAACATTAAATAAAAATAGACAAAAGACAAAATTTGAAATTAGTGAGTTTGGTTTGACCGACAAATACCATCAAGTGGCATTCCCGTAATAAACTCAAAAAGCAAGGTGACTTTAGCAGAAATATATGATTAAATTAAGGTGGGTTGACAGTCACGTCAGTCGGCTCACTGCCCTAAACTATTTAAATATTATAAAATCTCGTCACTCGTTATTTTCTCGGGATAATTTACAGTACGGTGACGAGATGAAAGAGATGATATCGTGCTCGTGGTGACCATGACTGGTTAACATAAACGCGAGATAAAACGGGTGGGCCCATTTTATGAAAGTGACGCATTTGTTTTGTTTTCACGTTTCTCTGACTACTGACATTAGCTACGCGCCACGCGCTTTTTGACGCACTCGCCAGCCTAGCTGACTCGCTTCTATTCGCTTACATTTAGACTTTAGATAAGAACGGTCCTTGTCGACCCGTAAACATCCTCACCTGGGCCGGCCTGGGCCAACCCAGAAGTTAGTAGGTATAAGTTATATTTCAACCATTAAAAATTAATCGGATTTTTTTACAAGAAAAAAAAAAAAATTTGTAAGTCCGCATAAAAAAATGTTTAATATTTCAACCATTGTATTGGTCAATACAATACAATTTTGTAATGATTTAATGTAATAAAATTAGATGCCGTTTCTTTCTAAGTTAATACGTTGTACAATATAAAAAACTTGATTAATGAGTTAAGTTATAATGTTATATACAATTATTTCTTTTATAATTAATATTAACAAAATATGTATTGGTTAAGTTAAAAAGTGATATCTTTTGTATTAAATGGTTTTTTCATATTTATCTTGCTAGAATTCCCCTCCATTTTCTCCATGTCTTTCACAAACTCTGTTTCGGTATTTTTTTTTGAGATAGTCACTCTAGAAAATTAAAAAATTAAATAAATAAACCGAACTTACATATGACATCCTAGCATCATATGATTTTTAAATATTATAACAAAACTTATTTAGGTTAAAAAAAACAAATTTTATTTCTAATAAAAATAAAATATCAAATTTTGTAAGTTTTTCTTTACAAATAAAGACCAATAGTAATGTATTATTTTTCATGTTTTATAACTTATTTGTATATTCTTTAAAAGTAATATAGTTAAGTTTTGTTTTTATTTAAATTAAAAGTATTTATCTTTTTTAATCATATTAGAAATAATAGTTATATAATATTTTCATTTCAATTTAAGTTACTAATCATTATATATGTTTTTTAAAATTTTAATTTTGTTTAAATACTAATGTGATAATGTACAATTTTTAATATAATGATTAATAAATAAATAAGGATTTTTTTCCCCGCACGTTGCAGCGAAATAATTCATCCAAATTCATCCGTTATACTCACCACTAACCACTATAATGGCGGTGCCACATCATCACCCCTAACCACCACTAAACCTATGAGACACTTATCACTAAACACGCTACTCCATTTTATTTCTTTTTAATTAAATTTAATTCAAAAATACATAAAAAAAACATATAATTTTTTAAATACTACTTTTTAATTAAATTAAAATACCACACTACATTAAAAAAAATTACATTTATTTAAAATAAAAAAAATAAAAATAACAATAAAAACCTAAAAATACCAAACATAACTATAATAAACTACCCTTATTTCTATGTCCGGCTCGAACGGACTTTTTCATTGCTAGAAAAAATTCTAAATCTTCGTTTTCGAGGTCGTCTGCTTTCATTTTCAAGATTTCCGTATCAGTTTTTGTTTGAAGCGTCGCATGTGTCTCATGAAATGACGTTTGTGCTTCAATCATTTTTTCCACCCGATTCATAATCTCGGACTTGTTCTCTTGAACTTGCACATATCGGTCAAATTTGTCTCCAAAATGGTCCATAACACAAGATACCGTAGAAGTCGAACACACTTTTTTTTGCTTTACTTCTTCCAATGGACCGACGAAGAGGTTGCTCGTTTTCAAGATCGAGCGGATCATCGTTGATATCGATGTGTGTTCATCCGTCCGATTGTTGGGAAGTTGCATCTGGGTTTCTTGAACGCTTTGAACTGGAAGAGATTTGTGAAGTTCCTTCCGTTTGTTATATCCATTTTGGAACGTCTTTCAATTTTAGCTACACTTTCACATACGAAAAAGTTTTACGGGTCGATGTTATTTTTTCAAATTGGTCTAAGGCCGCCTTGAAGACATCAAATCGTTTGACCCATTTTTGTATATGTTTTGGAGGTTTTTCTAAATTCCTCCAAATTTCGTCCATTTCAATTGAATATCGCTTCACTTGGAGCTAACTTGATTAGGATTTTGAGATTCATTTTTCATTAACGCATAAAACACGCTTTGAACTTTCTCTCAAAAACAATTGAAGGTTTGATTATCTCCTTTAATTGGGTCTTGGAAAGCCGAAACACATGCCTCCACTAGCTTTTCCTCTTCATCTTTTGTACATGCCACCCTTTCTTGGGTAGTAGTGGGTCGCGTCGATTTTTTTTCCTTTCTTCTTTTTTGGTTGAGGTGGTGGTGAAGGTTGCGTTTCTGAAATGAAATTTGGCGAATGAGGTGGTTGTGATTGTTGTGGTTGTGAAGGTGGTGGTTGTGACGATTGTGAATTGAATTATTGTTGGTATTGTTGAAATGCCGGAAAAAATTGATATTGTTGTTGGAAAAATGATGTTTGTTGGATATGAGAACCAGTTTGAAGCAAATTGACAAAACCACCTTGAAGTGATTTTATGGTCAACAATTGGCGAGAGGTGATATCTAATGCAAAAATGTTATCGGGTTTCGATTTCTAAAGTTTGGGGGGTTATTTTGGTTGGGATCCATTTTTATGGTTGTGAAAAGGTTGTGTGTATTTTGTGTATAGAGAAAGAAAAGAATGGTTTAAGAAATGAGTATTAAAAATTTGGAATTTATAGATATAAAATGTTTGTTTATAAAAAATTAAATTATTTTTTTTTAAAATAGTCATTCAACGGCTACATCCATTCCAAATCGAAAAAGAGGGTCTGATTGACCGTTTGCGTTCGTTGTCCGGAACACGAGCCACAATGACCAAGCCCGACCATGAATGTCCCGGGGTAGTGAGCACGACTCGTTTTCATGGCCAGGTATACCACGATGGCCCTTGTCGTTGGTATACCATTCGGTCTAAATGTAGCTATCTACCACTTTGAGAATTCACCCAAACGTCACTCTACTTTCATTTTTTTCCTATCAAAGCATTCTACTTTATAAAATCTATCCAAATATAGCATTTTGAATATTTAAATCATTTCTTAAAAATTTGGAAAATAATCAACAAATTTATTTATATTAACTTTTAACAGAAATAACTGTATATCATAAAAGGTCATTTAGGACATTAGCAGCAAGAAAATTATACAAAATTACTTGCAAAGGCAGGAAGGAGGGCAACAATAGGAAATGATCCAAATGTAGGTAAAAACTAAATGGAATTATTAAATGATTAACATTAATCAACTCATTGATTTATTTTCTATACCATTATACTTCTATTCCTTCGTGTTAAGAGTTTTATATTTTGAAATTTTACCTAATTATAGTAATATAATCCAAATACAAATCACTTTTCACCGATATAATTGGGTAAATTTTCTAAAATAGAATATAATAAGAAGAAAAACTGAAAAGTGCGATGCCAAAAGCAATGATTCATTTTCAAACCAATAAAAAGGAATCGCTCTAGAATGTAATTATCTATGCAAATAATTACCATAACAATTGTTTGTATCTTTAAACCTTTTTTTTTTTTTTTTTTGAGATTTTAAACATGAAGATGTGGAGTTATACTTGAATCAGTTTCAAAAATTGCAACAGGCAGTCCATTCACTTATAAGTTCTCATGTTGTCATCAATACAAAAGTACGAAAACCATTTAGTATATAAAACTATAGCAACATCTTCTACACCCAAGTGGAATTTACCTTTAATGTGAAGAAAGTTATTTAGAATCTACACCGATTTTAACATTTGTGTTTGATAATATGGTTTCAAGAGTTATCTTAAAAAAGGGTAAATCAAAATGTTAAAATCTTTAATCTATAAAGATTAAGAAGTAGTAGCTCCACAAACTACTCCCCGAATTAATGGAGAGGCTAAGTAAACAGGATTTGTAAGTTGAACACTGAAGTTTCAAATATCCTCTAAAAAAACAAAATCAGAAGCAATGTTACCACCCGGCTTTGTAAATTTTAACTTTAAGCAGAAAAAAGAAAAAAAAAAAAAACCTTTGTACTTGATAAAAGGACTTGATTTTAAATAGTAACATGCTTCACTTCAACTTCTTGTAGCTCTTATTAGTTCTTGATTTCAGCCACTTTAATGAATAATGATCCTTATGGTCCAAATTTCACTACTATAAGAAATTAAGAATTAGAAAATGCCCCTGTCACCTCCTACACCACCAAAATGGTATATCAATAACAAAAATAGTCATGTTCAAATCGGAACCCATATAATATATAGGGGGAAATAATAAAATAACATTAATCAAATGGTTCAATTTTTTCAATATTATTCTCCATTCTGTTGTTTAGATCAAGATATTAGTTTTTAACATGTTGGGTTTTTCCATATTAACATTGTCATCATATCCATTACTGTGGATCTGGTCAAGCTTTACCCCCTCATAAACGTATTTGCCACTTCATCGAATTTTTGCAAGAAAAAGAAAGAAATAACGATTTAATCTCCAAGTTTTATTAAAAAACCTAAACAGTTGGACCAAACCTCCTGTCTGTCTGACATCAAGATAAATCATCAGTAAATCAAGAAACAAATATATGGTTTAGTGCTTGTTTCCCTACAAAACCAGGTATATTATTAAACATGTGAAAGTCATAAAAAAAGTCAAGGGAGAAACCTGATCAAAGTTGAAAGTTCAAAACTGGATATCCAAATCTGAACTGCAAAGGTTTATAATGGAGAAGAGCATATAAACCTGGTCACAATGAGCTGATATCAAGAAACATCTTTGTGAAATGTCTAAAAAAATTAACATACACGCTTTTAACCATTTGGATTTCACATATATCTGGGTTTTTCCTTTCCAAGCACCAATCAACTGAAACATGAGCTAATATAAGTTATTTTTACCTCAAATAACGAGAGGCATACCGTCATGGTGGTGGCTGTCCGGTGGTGGTGAGTTGTTTGAGGTGGCGGAGAAGTCGATGGAGGTGGTAAGGAAGGGTAGTGTCAAGTGGCAGCAGTTCTGGGGACTGGGGTTAGGGTTTTGTAGGTGCGATGGAGGGAGCGGAGGTTGTTTGAATAGTATGAGTTGGCGTCGACCGGCGATGGTGGCAACGAGGATGGTGGTGACGGTGGGTTGAAGGCTGGTGGTGGATGGTTACCGGATTTGGAGAGAGATAAAGAGAGGTGTTTAATTTGATTGAAACAAACAAACGTTGTGAGTTACTTTTCAAATATCAACCCAATCCATAGAGTATTATTTCAAACCCATATGGCCATGCCAGGTGATCGCCGTTCTGTTTGAAATCATGAAACCGGTCATCGGTTTTGGTTTTTCGATTTATATTTTTTTTACAGTTTGGTTTGTGGTTTTGAAAATTTTAAACCGTATAAAAATCGGATCGAACCTTAGAGTTTATATATATATATATATATATATATATATATATATATATATATATATATATATATATATATATAAATATAAAATTGTATTTCGTTGTATTAAATAATAGTTTTTTATATAGAGAATTATAGATATTAGATAATAAAATTATAACCCACAATATTTAACTACTAGAATTCAGCTCAATCTTAATTTGTAACTTGGTAAATGACTAAATGGAGCCCAAATGCCCAATTGAGAAAGTAACGTCCAAGTCCAGACGAGTGAATCAGTGAACAACGAATTGACGAAACCTAATCGCAAGATGCAAACACGAATTGAAACCGTTGTTTCTACTTTCTATTTTCGTTCTTCAGTCTTCACTGTCGTAAGTCTTAGACGCACTCACTCACCCTTAGACAATCCGAATACACCTCACCGTTCGCTGCCTTCGCCTACAACAGCTCCTCCTTCGTCTGTAATAACACCGCCTCCACCTGCAACAGCTCCTCTTCCAGCTTACAGCTTCGTTGCTCATTCTTTGTTAAGGTATGTTATGTTCTGACACCATCAATAATTCATTTGGATATCAAAGTTGTAGGTTCTATGTGTTTAGATTCTAATTCATACTCAATATTATGGTTCTGTGCATTTTTATTAATTGAAATAGTTAACAACTTAACATCAAAGATTCACAGTTTTAGGGAGTTATTAATTCGTTTTTGTTGGTTAGAATGGTTAACATAATTTTTTGTTGCACTTTTTTTTTGAGATATTTTTCAATGATTCATCAATTCTGTTTTATTGTATTTGAATCAAGTCACTGAACTGTTAATCTTTGGTTCTGTTTGATCTGATTTCCTGTTTGCTGCATTTTCACTTGTTTTGTTGACAGTTTTTTTGACAATTTTTATACTATTTTGACAGCTTCAATATTGCAGTATTTTTAACAATATTTGACACATTTTTTGTTGTTGTAACAATATTATAATTTTTTTTAACAATCTAATGGACTCGACTAAAATGGGCCTAACAAGCCCAAACCGTGAAAGCAAACCGGAACAAAACTGTTAGTAACGGTTTGGTTTTGTTTGGATTTAATTTTTAAACGGTTCGGCTTTAGTTTTCGCTTGAAAAAAATCGTAACTAACGGTTTGGCTTCAGTTTGAACTAAAAACCGAAAAGTCTGCATCGTGAACACCCCTATACCAGAGTACTTCTTAGTTATAAACCCATACCATCGATTCTGTTTTGCTAATTTGATGCTAAGAACAATATACTAAATGTTAGATAGGATAACGATGATTTGACAATTTTAAATAGTAAGAGTTATTATTCAGATTTAGATAGTATATACAACATAATAATAATAATAATAATAATAATAATAATAATAATAATAAAAGGAAATTGAGTAATCTAATCCTTATAAACAACATTTTTATAAAAAATAGAGTAAATTACTAAAATCGTTCCTATGGTTTAGTCAAAATTGCGTGTTCGGTCCCTAACCTTTTTTTGCACTCAGATCGTCCATGTGGTTTGATTTTGTTGCATTGTTCGTCCCTATGGTTTGGTCAAAATTGCACATTTGGTCGCTAACTTTATATATGCAAGAGACGAAAAATACAACAAAATCAAACCTCAAGGACGATTCGAGTGCAAAATAAATGTTAGGTACCAAACGTGCAATTTTGACCAAACCATAGGGACGATTTCAGTAATTTACTCTAAAAAATAACCAACAGTTTGTTTTTTTAGAAAAATGACCACTTGATCCGAAATATCATATTTCGGAGCACGATGTTTGTTCCGAAGGTATGCTCCGGAATACGATATTCCAGAGTATTTATGATATTGTTCCGTAGTGGTTGCCGGTTGGTGGGGATGAGGACCGGAATCTGACACTTCGTACCTTCCGATCTGGAAAAGTGTATTTCGGACTGACGTCCGGAACGACCGTCCTTGTAACACCCATAAAATTTAAACAAAATTTTAACTTTTCAAAACATTTAAAATCCAAGAGTTATGACAAATCTTCGTTTTCAAAATAGTCTTTATCAGAGTTTCCCAAAAATCTAAAAAAAATGTGAGGAGCTGTACGATCACGCCTTTGCCTTGTCGCGATCCCCTGATGTACCTGAAACAATAAACTGAAACTGTAAGCCCGAAAGCTTAGTGAGTTCCCCCAAAATACCCATACTCACACAATACAAATATACCCATAAACTACATACTATGGGTCCAATCAACCATCGGGTTGGAATACCCTAGGCCCTCAACCTTTCAGTTGGAATGCCAACATACTATGGGTCCAATCATCCTCGGGATGGAATACCCCATGCCCACAACCAACAGGTTGGAATGCCCACATACTATGAGTCCAGTCATCCTCGGGATGGAATACTCCAGGCCCACAACTAACAGGTTGGAATGCCCAGATCTGTTGGCTTTTGCACAAAGCAGATAAGCCTCAACCAATAAACAAACATGTGCACATATAACAGATCATCACATAACAATCTATAGACAACAAACTGATCTACCGGATCATACCACATAACATATAATATTATCCTACCCTCTAGGATATCTAACTAACCGATCATACTAGCATAACATAACCAATAACAATTTGAGGGGTCGGCCTTGGTGCCTTAGACCCTTGAATATAGTGAGGAAAACTCACCTGACTAGTAGTGCCGAAATGTTGAACTTCTAACCGCTGCCTCACGGGAAATCCCGAACTGACACACATAATAAATACTAGGTTATTACCCGACATTACTGTTGGATTAATGTCTAAGTCCATAACTATATTTGGTATGTACTTGACCCGACCCGGCATGGTCCATTTGGGTTGCACTTCACCGACACAATTTATATGGATAATCTTTTGAGAATAGTATGTTTATGATTAATATTAATATATTATAAGTTCTAATATATTAATATGGAATCATATTATTTAATTAGTATTGATCAAGAATTAATTTATAATTAATTAAGTGATCAAAAGGAACTAATTAAATATGGACTCTTATATATATGGAATGGGCCAAGTTCATTTAGGTTGGGCTAAGCTTTCATGGATAGTCCATGGAGTGTTTAACCCATGGATCCTAGGAAATGAAAGGTCATGGGTATTAGGGTTTAACCCTAATCCTCCATACTATATAAAGATGTCTTTGGTTGGTGAAATTGGCACTAGTATGGATACACTAAAGAAGGGCTAGCCAATTTCACTAGAGAGAACCAAGTAATCATATTCTCTAAAGTATTCCAAGGTGTCTTGGTGATTTATGATTCCACTTGAGGCTTCCACACTATTGGGGCTAAGCTCTTAAAGCTTGAAGACATCAAGCTACATCAAGAGGTATGTATTCTATCTTGTTACATTCATAGTTTTTGTATGCTAGATTAGGATAATACCTTGGATGTTCTTATTTGCATGTATAATAGAGAAAACATAGATCCAAGGTAATTAGGGTTGCATGTACACTTAGGAAGTGTTAGAATGCTCAAAACCCAACAGTGGTATCAGAGCCACGGGTTGTTTTCTGTTATATTGATGCAAATATTTTATTTTCAAAGTTGAATTAGGTCAAATTTAATAAAAGATAAAATAATATGATTATTTTATTAGTTTTAAAAGTTTGATCTAAAGAGTTTTATTTTTTGAAACCTCCATAAGTTATGGATATGAAAAGGTTTAAAAAAAAAATTGATTCAAAGTTTTTTTGGAGTTACAAAATTTGGTGTTAATGTTTTAAAGGATTCCATAACTTAAGAATAAGTTATGGATCACCAAAAGTTTTTTGTGTTAGCTTGTTTTATGAGTGAATTTAGATTAATGAATAAAATTATGTGATAGTTGGTTTTAATCCAAATTAATCTAAGAATTGATTCTAAAATGTGTTTTTGTAACTTGTCATCAAGTTATATGAAAAGTCACATTTAAGAATCATAAAACTCATAAAAATTGGCAAAGGTTACAAAAATGAAGAGTCTAGTTCTAATTAAATGGTTTTATGACTCCATAACTTGTCCTCAAGTTATGGAGGACCAAGAGTCTCTTCATTTAATAAAATAAAATAAAATAAAATAAAAGGTGTAACCTTAATTAATTCCATAAGTTATAAAATAAAGAAAAGTTAATTCTTTTATTAGTTTAAAGTCTTCCATAACTTGTCCTCAAGTTATGGAACTTGAAGAGTTTTTGGATTAAAACTACTTTAAACACATAAGTTATGGAATTAATTAGTTTTGAATAGTTTCAAAACTTGCCCTCAAGTTTTGGAATTTGTAAAGTTTTCACTTATGAATACTTTAATTCCAAGTTAGCCCTTAGAATTTTAAAAGTTAAAATTCAACCCTTATACTTTATAATATTATAAGTTAATAATATATATATATATGTATAAGAGTAAAGTCAGTCTTACCGCTAGTACGCCTCATTCACGAAGCCAGTCTATAAGGTGGGTATAAGGTTGTTGCCTATAAAATGGCAACTTAATGGGTGTCCACTCTCACCCACCGCTTGCTTGACTGGTGGAGGGTCGTTAGCCGAACGGGTTTGACAGGACTAGAATTCTCCCTTCATTAAAAGTATTAATGATAATACTAAGTAACTAAACTCTTAATAATACCCAATCTTAGTTACTTAGGAAAAATGTGAATAAGGTGCTAACCCATGAAATTACACTTTACACTTTGTCTAAGTCGTTAGTGGAGCGTGTGTGGTTAACCGGCACACTAACTTGGACTTAACAAGGTAGGTAAAGGGTGACTTAATATTTATCATAGTATCGATGGAGCGTGTGTGGTTAACCGGCACATCGATTGAGGGGTAATTTATTAAGGGTACCAAGTGATTTGCATGGTTACTTCACACCTTGTTTTGTGATCCTCGGCATCCCAGTCACAAAACCTGAAGGGCACACTCGAGATTGAAACATGCCTTTGAAAAGTTCAATGAATCTCAAAGATCTAGGAGTTTCAAAACCAATTAAAACCTAATAATTCATTTCATTTATCTTGGTGGAAATTGGTGAATCGTCATTCACCTACCTTCAAATATTTTATAGCTTGGATTACGGCATACCTATTCTAAGTTATAAAATAGTTTGTTGGGTCCTAGCCTTAATATTTCATATTGGGTGTCATATTAAGGACTTTAAATCAACTATCTTGAATATCTCCCAAAAGATGTCTGTAATAGACACCTATGATCTTCCCAAATCTAGTGAAACAAGGTTTCCTAAATGAAGATGATGTCCTTTGGAAATCATACTTCTTTCACCTCCTCCAATTATTCTCCCCAACCCACAAGTTCTTGAAAAGGTTAAGGTCACTCAAGCCCTATTGGCAAGGCAAGGTCTAGGTGTGAACACATCTTGGAGATGTAGTCACATATTGACAAGCCGGGAGAGTTGGGTGTCAAAGTCTTGAGAAAGTTGGTGGTTCAATCACTTTCTAAGTGACATAGTGAGTTCCTTTGGGACACCTATGAAACAGACTATGACAAGACCCTTAACGATCTTATCTATTTGCTAAGATCAACTTCCTAAAACTTTATGGACATTGACAATGATGACATTGGATATCCAGTAAAGCATTCTCTTCCCAAGGGAAAGGGATCGGCCATAGTCAACTCGGTTGACCAAATGGTAAAGAGAAAAGCTAAGTCTGTGATAGTCTCGTGTACCATTATCAAAGGGTCCATATGTTTATATTGCCAAGGGAAGGGGCATTGGTTGCGAAGCTGCCAGATTTACCTAAGGATGTTAAAGTCAATAAGTTTGACTCTACTTCAGGTAAAGACCACTATCTAACTCTGTTAAGTTTCTATTCTGAGATTCCTGATACATGATGTGACTGGGTCACATGGTGATGTTTTAAGAATCAAAGAAAAGTGAAGAAACTAAAAGAAAGAATATGCTGAATCTGATGGCGTAGATGGATTTCTATCGCATAGTTTGAAGATCGGATTCTTGAGCAACTTCTTAGGAGTTATGAGATATTGCTTAGGAATAGATAACAACAAGTTTTCATATGGATTGTAAGGATAAGTTTTTCCGCAAAGTTTTAAAATAAAAAGAAAATTTTTTTGATTTTATTTATTTTAAAATATCCTTACAATGGCTTTTGAGGAAAAATTGTGTCTTATATGATTCCATTAAGAGCAAGAGTGGAAATATGAAATTGATTCTTTCATTTGTGGTAATGTCTAGATTTACCAAATAAGGAAAGATTCTCATCACCCAAGTTTCAATTGGACCGGAACTTGGAATCATGCAAGTTGTATAGCATGATGAATGAGAACTTTCAAGTTTTGGAAAAATTAAGACTAATTACTGGTTCACATGGATGTGTGAGTCAAGTGAAGGACTAAAGGATCGAGTACACAGTCTTGTGCACTGATTAAGTCCACCACAAAAGATCGATAAGATTATTCGTCATAGTTTACTAAAGCTCAGTAAATATGATTATACTTACATGCTTAAGTGTAACTCTGAGACATTGGAAAAGGTTCCAATGTAAGGCAGAGCGAATAAGAAGAATCAAATTAGGCAGAAGGATAAAAGTTTCTCAAATCTGAAAAGATGGGAGAGTACTTTAGTATCAGTTTTTGTGATCATCTTAATGATTAAGAAACCATATCAAAATTAGTTCTCTAAGGAAATCTTAGTGCATTCTTATGACTAAGAAGAGGAACTTGAATTGTTGAAATGGTTAAATCATGAAGATGAGTCATACTTCGTTCCAATACAAGTCTTAGAGTCATACTCCAAGATTGTCATTTGAGTGACATGTCTTAAAGAAGGTTTAAAACACTTGTCAAATGTAAGAGTAAAAGTTTTCTACTCTTGTACATTTGAAATTGGTAAGTTGTGATGTTTTGGATAAAACAAAGACCAACTTAGGCCAATTGGGTAAAGTGTTTTTCTTGATTAGAATCCGCACTATCTCTTGGATGTTTGACAAGGGAGTCTTATATGTCAAGAGGACAGTGGGAGTCTTAAAGGTCTTGAAAGTCTCAAGAAATAATCAAGAATAAAACCTGAAATTCTTCACTAGCACACGACTTGAGGTTTATAACCTATCGTGTTGACATATCTGTGCCCATTCCAGTTAAAGTTGGCTTTGCATATGAGTTCTTAGAGTTCTCAGTTTGTTGCATAACAACTTGGAAGCAATGGCATGCCCTTGAGCTGCCAGGTGGCAAGAAGTTAAGATTGAGTTCAATCCATATGGTTTTGGATTTGTCATTATCTTTGTCTTGTGATTATGGTTTGACAAATTCATATGGGTAGGAACTCATACACCATATAAATCTAAGTGTCATAAGGTTTCTCTCCGATTCATGAAAATGATGGTGAGGAAACGCTTTCACTAAGTAGATTTTACGAAGATATCAATTGTGTTATTTGCATTTTCAAAAGTCGTTAGTGGAGCGCGTGTGGTTAACCGGCACACTAACATGGACTTGTGAGAAATGGCAAATGCCTAAGCAATTGAGGCTATGATTACGGTATCCCTTTTCATGGTTCTTGAAATTGCTTAGACACACAGGTGAGCTATCTACGGAAAGGGTGTATGAATCTAAATTTCAGACTGTCCAGCTGATTTCTGAGTACATGTCAAAGCTAGTGGGAGCATAAGTGTTATGCTAATAATCATCATGTTAGTGGGAGCATGATAATTATGATAAGTATTGCAAGTTAGCAATGTTAATTATAGAAAACAAAAGTTTCAATTGGGAAAAGTTGTTTTGCTATAATTAAGGGAGAGGAAATTATGCTTCATCTCAAATCTATAAGCTTAGATCGTGAGGTTTTAATCATTTAGTCAAGGATATATATATGAATTTCATGTTGGAATGGCTCAACATAAGGAAATTCTGTATATGGGTCCATTATTTGCGTTCTAAAATTCGATTATGATTACGGCATCCCTTTTCATAATCTGAATTATGAGAACTTGGCAAATTGAAATGGAAATATTATAGCAAAAGACTGGTTTAGTCTTTATGTAAGACATCATGAATCGTGTCCCATATGCTTCGGATATAGGATCGGTTACATGTGCTATATTCATCCGTTCTAAAATTTTCAAAATGCCTGGGGCATTAAGAAGGGAAAAGGTTTAGAACTGGATATGACTAAAAGGATTAAACAATTGTCGAGGACAATCTAAGGTTTACCAAAGATTGGTTACTCAAGGACAATTGGAAGTATAGTGATAATTCTGGAAGGACCATATTGACATAATCTGTAAGGAGGCAACTCTTGTTCAGAAGTGATAGTCAAAATGGAATCTGGAAATGTTTCAAAGTTAGAATTTTCAATCTGTGTAAGATTAAGGAAACTTAATGCAAGAAGAATATTTCCAAGGAGTTGATCTCCTTTGGAATACTCTGTAATGATTGTTGCCAAGTCTTTATGACTTTGTGCATAATCATTACGAGAGGATCAATGCATATAAGTTTAGAATCTAACAGATTTCAGTAAATGGCATGAATTTGGAATTCTTGCATTTGCGGTAAGGATTTGGGAGTGTGAAAAGAGAATCATTGAAGTTATGTTCAATTGATCTAGTTCACAAAGTAAGGATCATAGAAAAACATAGTATGCATACTTGGTGTGTGGCATGACTAGTGTTTAAGAAAACATAGTGTACATGCTTGGAGCATGGGACAACTATTGTTTTAAATTCAAGAATAAAGTTGATAGCTGAAACAGTATACAATGAATAATGTGTAATCATATGGTGATAAATAAAAGGTGTTTTATTTATGTTCAAAGAGTTGATACCATATTGGATTCAATTATTATTGTGTTTCACTTTGCATGTTTTGACTTCCCGAATAAACTAGGTTATTCTTCCGGAATGACTAAGTTATTCAAACCATCCACAGTCGGTCATATGTTGGAAGTAGATATGAATTAAGACTGTCATGGGTTGGCTTGTAGAGGTCTAAGGTGTTGGACAAAGGGCTACAACACTCATGAGTGCTCATAAGTTCTGAGTATTGGATTCAACCCGCGCTCATTGGAATCACTTCATGGATTTTATCACGAGTGATCATGAGACGATAATATCTTATATTCTTCAAACCTAGAGATATGAGTTGTTACTATGAGTTGGTTGTACATTGATTGCACGAAAACGCATTTGGTAACTCGGTGCTATAAAACGTGCCTTTGTGTATGATTCAACAAGTAGTAGAACAAGCCATATGAGTCGAAGTTTATCCATTCCTTTTACCTTCGGGATAAAAGCGATATCTGTGGGCCCTCGATGATTTGATGATGACAAATGGAAGTGCTCGGCCGGGCCAGGACTGATTTGATTTGTTCAATTAGTCAGTCGTCATAAATCGGAAATCGGGAAACAACAAATGGACAGAGAGAATGATTATAATCCATGTCTCAGTCCATATGATATCTAGAATGGAGGAATATATGATCCCTTATCTAATGGACAAGTTCGTTGACAAGATCAGAGTTCGACAGCAGCTTTAAGAGCTACGATTGCCAGTTAGGTTTGAAGTCATACGCAATAATAGTTTTAGACTTATCCAAGTGGGAGACTGTTGGATTAATGTCTAAGTCCATAACTATATTTGGTATGTACTTGACCCGACCCAGCATGGTCCATTTGGGTTGCACTTCACCGACACAATTTATATGGATAATCTTTTGAGAATAGTATGTTTATGATTAATATTAATATATTATAAGTTCTAATATATTAATATGGAATCATATTATTTAATTAGTATTGATCAAGAATTAATTTATAATTAATTAAGTGATCAAAAGGAACTAATTAAATATGGACTCTTATATATATGGAATGGGCCAAGTTCATTTAGGTTGGGCTAAGCTTTCATGGATAGTCCATGGAGTGTTTAACCCATGGATCCTAGGAAATGAAAGGTCATGGGTATTAGGGTTTAACCCTAATCCTCCATACTATATAAAGATGTCTTTGGTTAGTGAAATTGGCACTAGTGTGGATACACTAAAGAAGGGCTAGCCAATTTCACTAGAGAGAACCAAGTAATCATATTCTCTAAAGTATTCCAAGGTGTCTTGGTGATTTATGATTCCACTTGAGGCTTCCACACTATTGGGGCTAAGCTCTTAAAGCTTGAAGACATCAAGCTACATCAAGAGGTATGTATTCTATCTTGTTACATTCATAGTTTTTGTATGCTAGATTAGGATAATACCTTGGATGTTCTTATTTGCATGTATAATAGAGAAAACATAGATCCAAGGTAATTAGGGTTGCATGTACACTTAGGAAGTGTTAGAATGCTCAAAACCCAACAATTACTCCCTTGACTAAGTGTCCATATAATTCATAAAGTTCATTCCTTTATGTTGGGCCAAGGCCCAACACCAAGTCCTTATCTTGAAGGTCCATACACTAAAGTCCTGTATTGGCCTAATTTACCAAATTGGGCCCAACCTCCTTATTAGGCCTATCTTCATGATCCACTAACATAACCTTGCCCAAAATATGCTATTTGTAGAGTCCAACAAGGCCCAAATCTATTTAGCCCACAAACCCTAAGCCCATATGACAAGAGCCCAATCAGAGAACGTACGCGGGGCGTACCTATCTGGTTACGCTGGGCATAATGCCATTCTACGATGACTGCCATCGAGATAGCTGACCTCGTACGCTGGGCGTACAGAACTTACGTCGGGTGTATGCGAGGTTTTACTAAAATCCTAATAAGTGCTTAATGGCTTAAGCACTTAAGCCCATATCCTAGATCCATCGACCAAATATGCCTTGGGACCACAAAGTTCAGGACTTTATCACCTTAGACATCCAAAAAGTCCTTAACTCATGGTCTTAACCCATTAAGACCTTCTTACTTCATGCATGGGACAAGTCTAGCCTTTGGGAACTGATTTTTATCACTTAGGACCTCTCCTAAGGTCTTAAAGGACAACTTATTTCGTCTAAGACATCACATGCATCTTTTTGGGACTCTTGGGACAATAAGACCCCATAAGGTTAAATGTCTAGATTTATAAACAAGCAAGAATACAGTTTCAATCTTTATACCTTCAGGAGCTTTAATGGCACAACACAACTTCAGATCTATAGCCTTGCTCTCCTCTTCTAGCTCCTTGGAGCAACGTCTTCACTTCCAAGGTCCAAAATGCACACTTACTCACACTTCTTCACACACTCTAGGGTTTGGGACGTTTTCTGAGGGAGGGAGGCTGAGGATGAGTAAAGTAATGAGCCATAATGGGTGTTTATATAGTCCTCAACACCGGATATTAGGGTTTTCATCGGACATAAGTACGCCCAAAGTACATGAGTGTATGCCCAGTGTACTAGGGCATGCCTAGTATGCTTATCGTACCCTTATGTACGCTCAACGTACTACTTCTAGTCCCAAAGTTGCAACTTTAGTCCTTATACTTCTCATGACCCAACACTACTAACTCCATGGACCAAAAATGACAACTAATAAAGGAAGAAGGGCTTTCAAGATATACCTGCAAGGTTCGGGGCATTACAAATCTCCCCCAATTGACCTAGACTTCGTCCCCGAAGTCGGATGCAGCGAAGAGATTCGGGTAGTGCTCTCTCATTTCGGACTCTGGCTCCCAAGTCCACTAAGATCCTCTCTGATGCTCCCATTGTACCTTTACCAAAGGTACTTCGTTGCTTCGTAGGATCTTCATCTTCCTCTCAAGAATGGTCACCAGTCTCTCCATGTAATTCAAGCGCTCATTGACCTGAATATCATCCAACGAAACTATCGCATCCTCATCCAGGATGCACTTCCGCAATTGTGAGACGTAGAAAGTGTTGTGGATCTAACTCAGCTCCTCCGGGAGCTCCAACCTATATGCCACCTTACCAACCCTGGCAATAACCCTGAACGACCCAATGAAGCGGGGACCCAATTTCCCCCTCTCCCTGAAGCGGATGACACCCTTCCAGGGTGAAACCTTCAAGAGTACCATATCACCGACCTGAAATTCCAACTCAGATTGGCGCCGATCGGCGTAGCTCTTCTACTGGCTCTGTGCGGTCTGCAGTCACTGTCTAATCTGTTGAATCCTCTCAGTAGTCTGTAGAACCACCTCGGTTCGGCCCATCACCCTGTGACCAACTTCACCCCAACAAACGGGGGTGTGACATCTCCGTCCATATAATAGCTCGAAGGGTGGGGCACCTATGTTGGAGTGGAAGCTGTTGTTGTAGGAAAAATCTGCAAGTGATAGGTAGGAGTCCCAGCTCCTACCATAGTCAATAACGCAAGCCCTCAGCATATCCTTGAGAGTCTGTATAGTCCGCTCACTCTGGCCGTCAGTCTGCAAATGATAGGTTGTACTGAAGTGCAGCCGCGTGCCCAGATCCTCATGGAACTTTTGCCAGAAACGAAAGGTCAATCAAACATCACGATCTGAAACGATAGAAACTGGTACCCCATGGCGAGCAACGATCTTGCAGATATATACCTCGGCCAATTTCTCTGCTGACGAACTCTCCCATATAGCTAAAAGGTGGGCACTCTTGATTAATCGATCCACGATGACCCAGATAGCGTCGAAACCCCTGGCTGTCATCGGCAACTTGGTGATGAAATCCATCGTGATCTGCTCCCATTTCCACATGGGAACCTCCAAAGGCTGCAGCCTGCCATGCGGCCTCTGATGCTCGGCCTTGACCATCCTGCAGGTCAAGCACCTCTCGACATACCATGCGATGTCTCTGTAACGACCCAATTTTCACGTCCAAAAATTTTGTTTTTAAAGCATTACTTTAGTAAACGTTAATAATTAAAAACATTGTTTGATCAAACCACATCACAACGTAAACCATGTCTAAAAGCCAAATCATACAACCAATCGAAATATCAGAGTATAAATCCCAGAAAATCTAGTAAATGCGGAACCCAGTGTGTGTGCATGATGTGCCGCTACCGTGCCAGCTCCTTCCCCTTTGATGAAGAGGTACCTGAAACCAAAGTTGTAAACTGTATGCACAAAGCTTAGTGAGTTCCCCCATCGTACCACATACCATACAAACAAATAACATACATACTGCCAGGCTATTCTGGGGTGCTTGTCTACCCGGTACGGCCATTCTGGGGTGCCGACTACTTGTGCGGCCATTCTGGGGTGCCTTCCTACCCGTGTCAAGCCATTCTGGGGTGCTGACCTACCCATGTCGAGCCATTATGGGGTGCTGACTACCCTTCGGTCCTAACAACCGAACTCGGGGACTGGTCCCCTCCTACTACCTCTATCGCATAAAACATAACAAGCCAGCATGCAAACACATCATCACATACTGTCAGACGTATCTGGGGTGTCTGACTACCCTTCAGTCCTAACAACCGAACTCTACTACTTTCATATACAACACATCATGCTAGCATATAACATATCAGGTAGTAGCAATCCTAGATGATATCACGAAGACAATCATCTATCATATGAACCCTACCGGTGGGCCGACATTGTGGTCGTAGACCCACCGCTACTGGAAGGTAACTCACCTCGAAGTAGCTGCTGATCTGAGCGGGAACTGACTGTCTACTGCTGCTGCTGCTGCTCCGAAAATCCTCCGGCTGCAACTCCCACAACATACTCAATCAATCACTACTAACCGACCTTTAGGTAAAATGACCATTTTACCCCTGTTCATGCCCTAAGTCAAAGTCAGAGTCAACTTTCAGTTGACCCGACTCGCCGAGTTGGCTCACCAACTCGCTGAGTCCCTGTCCAATCGACTGACCTGGGTCGCGTTTCTACTCGTCGAGTTAGGTGTTGACTTGACGAGTTCTCCTTCCAAACTGATTGTTCAAGTCCTTCATCCTACTCGCCGAGTTGTATGAACAAATCGGCGAGTTCATCTTCATCCGATGAACACTATGCTGCGACTTGCCGAGTTGTATGAACAACTCGTCGAGTCTGTTCTTGATCTAAGAAGATTGCCTTGAACTCGCTGAGTCAGGGCATTGACTTGCCGAGTTCCTCATGGGTGAGTTCGGATTCCAACTCACTGAGTCACACCCTGTGACTCACTACTCACACTCGACACAACGAAAAGGGGACAACTCGAAGACTCGCGAGCAGAATCGCCGAGTCAGATGAAAGACTCGCTGAGTCGTTACCATGCAATCACTATATACGCGATGCTGCTTGATTCCAGTCCATGCCATTCACAGGTCTGGGTTCCTAGAGCATGAATAGCACGTAAAGTTTCCAACTTTACGTGTAAATATTCCTCAATGAGAGTTTTAGGGTTCAAAATGCACCAAAAGGGGTAGATCTAGGGTGTACAAGCAACATGGGTCCATAAAGGCAGTGGATCCAAGCTCCTGGAGCTCAATTCCACCTAGATCTAGAGGCTAATCAGCCTAAAACAAACCCTCCACATACACAAGCTTGGAAATGGGTCAAGAAGGTCTCTAATGGGGCCATAAGCATGAAAACATGGGGGAAAACGAGCCATACCTTAGTGAACACTCTGAGATAGCTCAAGGATGCTTGACCTCCTCTTCTTCTTCTTGATCTCCTCTCCTTCTCACTCCCCAAGCTTCAAGAGGACACACCAATGGCTTCAAATCCACAAGAACAAGGCTTAGAACGAGGTATAGGGCTCTGAGGGTGAATGGGGGCTGGCTTGGGGAGGAAATGAGAGATTAAATAGGGTGCAAACCCTTGAAACTTAGGGTTTCATCCAACAGCGGTGACTCGCCGAGTCCAGGATATGGACTCGCCGAGTCGCCAACTTAAACATGTCCCGGGTCCCGTCTCTACTTGGCGAGTCGGACCTATTACTCGCCGAGTCCAAGGCTAAAAATGGAAAATACTCAAATAAGATTTGCGTACCAGGAACCGGGTGCTACAAATCTCCCCCACTTATTTTAGACTTCGTCCTCGAAGTCTGCTGCTTGCTCTGAAAATAGCTCGGGGTAATGCTCCATCATCTCTTCCACCGGCTCCCAAGTCCACTCTGATCCCTTCCGGTGCTGCCATTGCACCTTCACGAGTTCCACTCGTTTGTTCCTTAAATCCTTCGACTTCCTGTCGAGGATTGTGACTGGGCGCTCAATGTAATTCAGGCTGTCATCAACCTATATATCCTCTAACAGTACCACTGCTGAATCGTCCACTAGTCACTTCCGCAGCTGAGAAACATGGAAAGTGCTGTGGATCTGGCTGAGCTCGACTGGCAGATCCAGCCTATAAGCCACCTTGTCCACTCGGGCTACAACTTTGAACGGTCCGATGAATCTCGGGCCCAACTTGCCCCGTTTCCTGAATCGAATGACGCCTTTCCAAGGCGACACCTTCAGGAGAACCATATCCCCGACTTGGAACTCCAAGTCGGATCGACGCTTGTCAGCGTAACTTTTCTGTTGACTCTGAGCAGTCTGAAGCCTGCCCCGAACCTGCTGGATCCTCTCGGTCGTCTTGAGCACCACCTCGGTGCTCCCCATGACTCTCTGGCCAACTTCACCCCAGCGTATCGGGGTCCTGCACCTCCGACCGTACAACATTTCAAATGGGGGACGTTCAATACTCACGTGGTAGCTGTTGTTGTATGAGAACTCGGCCAAGGGAAGATAGGTATCCCAGCTATCACCGAAATCTAACACGCACGCCCGCAACATATCCTCCAAAGTCTAGATGGTCCGCTCGTTCTGACCATCCGTCTGCGGTTGAAAGGTGGTGCTAAAGTGCAAACGAGTGCCCAACTCATCATGAAATCTCTTCCAAAACCTGGAAGTAAAATGCATATCCCTGTCCGAGATAACCGATACTGGCACCCCGTGCCGCGCCACGATCTCCCTGATATAGATGTCGGCCAATTTCTCGGCCGATATGCTCTCCTGAATCGGGATAAAGTGAGCACTCTTGGTCAATCGATCCACGATGACCCAAATCGAATCTACTCCACGTGCAGTCCTGGGAAGCGTAGTGATAAAATCCATCGTGATATCTTCCCATTTCCACAGTGGAATATCCAACAGCTGCATCTTGCCATGCGGTCTCTGATGTTCGGCCTTGACCTTCCTGTAGGTCAAGCACCGCTCGACGTACCATGCCACATCCCGCTTCATGCAGGGCCACCAATAATCGGGACGAAGATCCATATACATCTTCATCGCCCCGGGATGAATAGAGAATCGAGACTTGTGCGCCTCCTCCATCAAGATTTGGCGCACGCCTCCGTGATACGGAACCCACACCCTACAGTGTAGTGTCAATAGCCCTCGGCTATCATAATCGAAGGAGGAAACCTGACCCACCACACGTTCGCTCTTCCGATGTTCCTCCTTGATAGCCTCCTGTTAAGCCTCCCGAATTCACTCTAACAGGGGAGTCACTACGGTCATCCTCATGCAAACGTCCCTGATCGGCGCCGCCTTGCGGCTAAGCGCATCGGCCACCACATTGGCCTTCCCCGGGTGGTAGAGGATCTCGCAATCATAATCCTTTACCACGTCCAACCACCGACGCTGCCTCATGTTCAGATTTGGCTGATCCATGAGGTACCTCAAACTCTTGTGGTCTGTGTAGATGGTACATCGAACCCCGTAGAGGTAATGCCGCCAAATCTTGAGGGCAAAAACCACCGCCCCCAACTCCAAATCATGCGTCGGGTAGTTCGCCTTGTGAGGCTTGAGCTGCCTCGAAGCGTAGGCAATGACATGCCCCCTCTGCATCCGTACCGCGCCCAACCCTGAAATGGAAACGTCACAATAAACCACAAAATCCTCTATGCCCTCTGGCAGGGCTAAGATTGGCGCCTCGCACAATCTTTGTCTCAGTGTCTCAAATGCAGCCTGCTGCTCGGGTCCCCACTGAAAGACTATGGCTTTCTTCGCCAGTTGCGTCAGGGGCACAGCTATCTTGGAGAAATCCCGAATGAACCTCCAATAGTAGCCTGCTAATCCCAGGAAACTCCGAATCTCAGATGGAGACTTCGGAACCTCCCATCTCATCATGGCCTCGACCTTGGCCGGATCGACCAGAATCCCATTCTGGTTGACAAGGTGTCCGAGAAATTGCACCTCACGCAACCAAAACTCATACTTGGAGAACTTGGCATACAATATCTCCCTCCTCAGGGTCTCCAAAACCTCTCTCAGATGCTCCTCATGCTCCTCCTGTGTCTTGGAATAAACCAAGATGTCATCGATAAAGACTATCACAGACCGATCCAACATCGGTCTGCATACGCGGTTCATGAGGTCCATGAACGCTGCAGGAGCATTGGTGAGCCCAAACGGCATCACCACGAACTCATAATGGCCATAGCGCGTCCGAAACGCAGTCTTCTGCGTATCCTCCTCCTTGACCCTCATCTGATGGTAACCCGAACGCAAATCAATCTTGGAGAACCAAGATGCTCCCTGAAGCTGGTCAAAGAGATCATCAATCCTCAGGAGTGGGTAACGGTTCTTCACCGTTACCTTGTTCAGCTCCCAATAATCTATACACATCCGATGTGACCCGTCCTTCTTCTTCACAAACAGAATCGGGGCTCCCCAGGGTGAACTGCTCAGTCGAATGAATCCTTTGTCTAACAGCTCCTGCAGCTGTGTAGACAACTCCTGCATCTCAGGAGGAGCCAACCGATACGGTGCCTTGGCTATTGGAGCCGCACTAGGAACGAGGTCAATCCTGAACTCCACCTGTCGCTCTGGAGGTATCCCAGGAAGCTCCTCTGGGAAAACATCTGCGAAATCTCGCACCACCGGAACCTCGCTCACTGTCGCCTTACCCGCCTTCCGGGTATCCATCACGTACGCGACATATCCTGCGCATCCCTGCTGAAGGTAGCATCTAGCCCTCGCTGCTGAACATACTGTGGGTCCACACTACGGCCTCTCGCCATGAATCACTAACTCTCCCCCACCTGGGGTCCTGACTCGCACTAGCTGCTGCGCGCAACCTATCACCGCCCCATTAGGGGTCAACCAATCCATGCATATAATCACCTTGTTCCCACGCAACGGAATGGGAACCAGGTCTACTAAGTAGCGCTCCTCAAACAAGCGCAATACGCAATCCCGAAACACCATCGATGCTCGCACCGATCGATCATCAGCGATCTCCACCTCCAAAGGGCAATCCAACATGCCCGAAGACTCAGGAAACTTCTTGCTAAGCGCAAGGGACACAAATGATCGGGATGCACCCGAGTCGAACAACACCTGAACTGGGATACCGTTCACATGGAACGATCCTAACACATATACACATACTGAGCACATATCAATATCATAACATCATAAATTAAAAGTAGAGGGAAAGAATCATACCCGTCACCACATCGGGTGTGGCGCGTGCCTCCTCGGTAGTCAGCTGAAATGCCCGGCTCCTCACCACCGGAGCCTCCGCCTTGCCCTGCCGGCCATCTGTGATCCGTAGGGTCGCTGGAGCTGGCGCCTTCACTGGCGCTAAAACTGTCAACAGGGGGCAATTGGCCTTCTTGTGGCCCTTTTGGTTGCAGTGGAAATACAGCAACTCCGATGTTTGAATAACTGCTGCCGGAGCAGTGCAATCCCTGCTAAAGTGCCCAGACTTGCCGCACTTGTAGCAGCCTGATGATCCCAACCTGCATGCCCCCTCGTGCGGCCTGCCGCATTTCCTGCAGCGGCTCGGTCCTGACTGGCCTTTCGGCCTACCATCTGATCCCTTGGGTTTCTTCCCCGAAGCCCCTTCTGTCTGTCCCTCCTATGACTTCCGTTTCCAGATATGCTCCAAATCTATCTCCCTCTCCCTCGCCCTGGCAATCATAGAGTCCAAGGTAGGGCAAGCTGAAAAGCTAACATGCTCCCGGATGTCAGCTTGTAGCATATCATGAGAACGGGTCCTCCTCATATCTTGGTCACCAGCATACTGGGGCACCAACAAATCCCTCTCCCGGAACTTGGCGGTGATCTCCGCCACAGTCTCAGTCGTCTGTCTCATGTCCAAAAACTCCCTGGCCAGCTGCTGAAGCTCGACAGCTAGCGCAAACTCTGCCCTGAACCTGGTCACAAAGTCCGACTAGGTCATAGCCTCGATAGCTGAGGCTCCCAACGAGTCACCCACTGACTCCCACCAATCTCGAGCTCGGTCTCGTAAACACCCTGCTGCATACCTCACCTTCGACCCCTCGGGGCAGAAGCTAGTCAACTGTACAGACTCGATGTCTGCAATCCATTGCCTGGCAACAATGGGGTCCTTCACCCCGTGGAAATCCGACGCACCACTACCCCTGAAGTCCTTAAAGGACAGCGTGCGAGATCCCGACTGGCCAGAAGCCATGTCGCTCCTAAACGCCCTGAGGCGATCCTCCATCAACTCGATGATCCCTTCCTTGATCGACCCGAAGATAATGGGGGTCGACTCAAGGATGCCTCTGGTGATCTCTGACGCGATGAACTCGCGTAGTCCTTCATCCACTGGCTCGGAACCTGATCCCGAACCTAACCCCTCTCCAGAACCGCCATCTATCGGCCTCGATCGTAGTACCACCATTCTGCGATATAGAAATAATAACTGTTAGTGATACTAATACTTCTTGAGGGATCACATCTACCACAAGTTCCCCGGTCTCATCTTGGCCTCCCTTGGTTCGGGTACGGATCCTCTGCTTTCAGTAGTACGGGCCCATACTACCATCCACATCTACCCGTACCTTCTTCAAGGAATGCCTTGACTCTACCAGGTCCCTTTCACTATTGCTGATCACTGCTATACTCATCCTAGGCTTGCCCTAGGGAAATCTCTGACTCTACTTTATCCAGTCCTCAGCTGCTGCAGGCCTCCTTGTAATGCCAATTAGCCATTAACCGAATACCATCACGTGTGACGAGGCTCAGATAATCCTTCGAGTACCCCACTCGTCCCTACAACGGTTGGACTCAAACAAGAGCTATGCAGTAGGATCAAATCCAACACTCTAAGATTATCCAACCCCGATCACATGTGACGTGACGTATTCGCCTAATGGCTAACTCCCATTATTCAAAGTCCCACAAAGCACGAAGCAAGCAGCATTCAGACAAGGGTAACAATCTCAATCAACTCTATCTGCTTACAGGAACCGTACTAGCATACAATGCTAAGCTTATATTACCAGGCATAACCTAATCAGGCTATCCTACTCGCTGTCTACTTAATACTAGCATTAAATTCTCATACAACTGAAACACATACAGCAGGCACATAAGGCATCACTCCTAGATCCTTAGTCCTATTCTAGCATGCTGTTCTACAAAAGCTGATAAACATAACATAAACTTGTATGGGTACTTTGGGGAATACTTACTTGAGCTCGGCCAGTCGCGCACATCACACACTTCGTTCTCCTTCAAAAATCTTTTCTCAATTTTTAGAAAATATTTTCTTTTAGAAAATCTTTTAATCCCTCGATTTGAGTTCAGACACCCCCGAAGGTGTGTCCGAATCCCTCAAATCAAGGCTCTGATACCAACTTGTAACGACCCAATTTTCACGTCTAAAAATTTCGTTTTTAAAGCATTACTTTAGTAAACGTTAATAATTAAAAACATTGTTTGATCAAACCACATCACAACGTAAACTATGTCTAAAAGCCAAATCATACAACCAATCAAAATATCAGAGTATAAATCCCAGAGAAATCTAGTAAATGCGGAAACCAGTGTGTGTGCATGATGTGCCGCTACCGCGCCAGCTCCTTCCCCTTTGATGAAGAGGTACCTGAAACCAAAGTTGTAAACTGTATGCGCAAAGCTTAGTGAGTTCCCCCATCGTACCACATACCATACAAACACATAACATACATACTGCCAGACTATTCTGGGGTGCCTGTCTACCCGGTACGGCCATTCTGGGGTGCTGACTACCCGTGCGGCCATTATGGGGTGCCGTCCTACCCGTGTCAAGCCATTCTGGGGTGCTGACCTACCCATGTCGAGCCATTCTGGGGTGCTGACTACCCTTCGGTCCTAACAACCGAACCTCGGGGACTATTTCACCCCCTACTACTACTATCACATTTAAACATAACATAAACATATTATCAGACATATCTGGGGTGCCTGAACTACCCTTCGGTCCTAACAACCGAAATCGGGGAGTGGTCCCCTCCTACTACCTCTATCGCATAAAACATAACAAGCCAGCATGCAAACACATCATCACATACTGTCAGACGTATCTGGGGTGTCTGACTACCCTTCAGTCCTAACAACCGAACTCTACTACTTTCACATACAACAGATCATGCTAGCATATAACATATCAGGTAGTAGCAATCCTAGATGATATCACAAAGACAATCATCTATCATACGAACCCTACCGGTGGGCCGGCATTGTGGCCGTAGACCCACCGCTAATGGAAGGTAACTCACCTCGAAGTAGCTGCTGATCTGATCGGGAACTGACTGTCTACTGCTGCTGTTGCTGCTCCAGAAATCCTCCGGCTGCAACTCCCACAACATACTCAATCAATCACTGCTAACTGACCTTTGGGTAAAATGACCATTTTACCCCTGGTCATGCCCTAAGTCAAAGTCAGAGTCAACTTTCAGTTGACTCGACTCGCCGAGTTTGCTTGCCAACTCGCCGAGTTCTTGTCCAATCGACTGACCTGGGTCCCATTTCTACTCGTCGATTTAGGCGTTGACTCGACGAGTTCTCCTTCCAAACTGATTGTTCAAGTCCTTCATCCTACTCGCCGAGTTGTATGAACAACTCGGCGAGTTCATCTTCATCCGATGAACACTATGCTGCGACTCGCCGAGTTGTATGAACAACTCGTCGAGTCTGTTCTTGATCTAAGAAGATTGCCTTGAACTCGCCGAGTCAGGGCATTGACTTGCCGAGTTCCTCATGGGTGAGTTCGGCTTCCAACTCACTGAGTCACACCCTGTGACTCACTACTCACACTCGACACAACGAAAAGGGGACAACTCGGAGACTCGCGAGCAGACTCGCCGAGTCAGATGAATGACTCGCCGAGTCGTTACCATGCAATCACTATATACGCGATGCTGCTCGATTCCAGTCCATGCCATTCACAGATCTGGGTTCCTAGAGCATGAATAGCACGTAAAGTTTCCAACTTTACGTGTAAATATTCCTCAATGAGAGTTTTAGGGTTCAAAATGCACCAAAAGGGGTAGATCTGGGGTGTACAAGCAACATGGGTCCATAAAGGCAGTGGATCCAAGCTCCTAGAGCTCAATTCCACCTAGATCTAGAGGCTAATCAGCCTAAAACAAACCCTCCACATACACAAGCTTGGAAATGGGTCAAGAAGGACTCTAATGGGGCCATAATCCTGAAAACCTGGGGGAAAACGAGCCATACCTTAGTGAACACTCTAAGATAGCTCAAGGATGCTTGACCTCTTCTTCTTCTTCGTGATCTCCTCTCCTTCTAACTCCCCAAGCTTCAAGAGGACACACCAATGGCTTCAAATCCACAAGAACGAGGCTTAGAACAAGGTATAGGGTTCTAAGGGTGAATGGGGGCTGGCTTGGGGCGGAAATGAGAGATTAAATAGGGTGTAAACGCCTGAAACTTAGGGTTTCATCCAACAGCGGTGACTCGCCGAGTCCAGGATATGGACTCGCCGAGTCGCCAACTTAAACATGTCCCGGGTCCCGTCTCTACTCGGCGAGTCGGACCTATGACTCGCCGAGTCCAAGGCTAAAAATGGAAAATACTCAAATAAGATTTGCATACTAGGAACCGGGTGCTACAGTCTCGCTTCATACATGGCCAACAATAAATCAACCATAAATCTTGATACATTTTGGTGGCTCCCGGGTGAATGGAGAAACGAGACTTATGAGCCTCTTCCAGAACAACCTATCTGACCCCGCCGGACATCAAAACCCAGACCCGCCCGCAACGGGTCAACAACCCACGGCTATCCTGCATGAACCTGGTGTTCTCACCCTTAATCCTTTCGAACTTCCAATTTTCCTGATGCATGTCCTCTGCCTGAGCTTCCCTGATCAGACTCACAAGTAGGGAATCCACTGATATCCTCATACAAGTCACTGCGGAAGAAGGTCCTGCTGATTTGCAGCTCAGAGCGTCCACAACTACATTCGCTTTACCCGGCTAGCAAAGGATCTCACAATCGTAGTCCTTAACTACATCCAGCCACCTATGCTGCCTCATATTCAGATTGGCCTGATCCATAATGTGTCTCAAACTCTTGTGGTCCGTGTATAAGCTACAACGAACCCCATAAAGGTAATGTATCTGGATCTTGAGAGCGAACACCACTGCTCCCAACTGTAAATCATGAGTAGGGTATCTCGTCTCGTGCGGCTTCAACTGTTGCGAGGCATACGCTATAACCCGACCCCTCTACATAAGAACGGATCCCATTCCCATGATGGATGCATCACAGAAGACCATAAAATCCTCCACTCCCTCCAGGAGGGTCAAGACTAGAGCCTCGCATAATCGCTGTCGGAGGGTCTCAAATGCCCTTCTGCTGCCCGTGCCCCCATCAGAAATCCACCCCCTTCCTCGTTAGACGAGTGAGGGGTACTGTAATCTTGGAGAAATATCGAATGAATCTCCGATAGTACCCTGCTAAACCCAGGAAACTCCTGATATCTGAAGGAGATCTCAGCACCTCCCATTGCATAACTGCCTCGATTTTGGCCGAGTCGACCAAAATCCTCTCCTGGTTGACGAGGTGTCCGAGGAACTGGACCTCTAGTAACTAAAACTCACATTTCGAGAACTTGGCATACAACCGTTCTCATCGCAGAACTCCCAACAATTCCCTGAGGTGTTCCTCGTGTTGCTCTCGGGTCTTGGAATATACCAAGATATCATCAATAAACACAATGACCAAACGATCTAGCATCGGGCTGCAGACCCGATTCATCAAATCCATAAACACTGCTGGTGCGTTTGTGAGTCCAAATGGCATCACCACGAACTCGTAATGACCATAACGAGTTCGAAACACAGTCTTCTCCAAGTCCTCCTCTCTGACCCGGACCTGATGATACCCTGATCTCAAATCAATCTTGGAAAACCAAGATGCACCTTGCAACTGATCAAACAGATCGTCTATCCTCGGGAGTGGATAACGGTTCTTCACCGTTAACTTGTTCAATTCCTTATAATCAATGCACATCCGGTGTGTACCATCCTTCTTCCTGACGAAGAGGATTGGTGCTCCCCATGGAGAACTGCTTGGACGAATGAACTGCTTGCCTAGCAGTTCCTGCAACTGAGACAGAAGCTCCTGCATCTCAGGCGACGCTAAACGGTACGACGCCTTGGCAATAGGAGCCGCACCTGGAACCAGGTCGATCCGGAACTCGACTATCGCTCCGGAGGTATCCCTGGCAACTCCTCCGGAAACACATCAGCAAACTCTCGAACCACTAGAACCTCTGATGCTGAAGTCTGATACCTGACTCGCGTATCCATCACGTACACGAGATAACCCGCACACCCGTGCTGAATATACTGCCGAGCCCTAGCGGCTGAACAAAATTCTGAGCCCACTCTGGTGCCATCACCATAAATAACCAGTTCTCCCCCACTTGGGGTTCGAACCACTACCCGCTGGCCCTCGCAATCAATCATGGCACCGAACCGGCTAAGCTAGTCCATTCCCACAATCACGCATACATCCCTCATGGGAATCGGAATCAAATCTATCGGGAAGGCTATCCCGAAGATTTCCACCTCACATCCTCGGTAAACTGAAGCAGCAGAAATCCCGTGTTCGTTAGTGATAGAGACTCGCAACGGACACTCTAGCTCACCTAAAGGCACTCTAAACTCCCTACTGAATGTCTAAGATATGAAATAGCGACTCGCCCCCGAGTTGAATAAAACTAACGTAGGCAGGGAGTTTACCAAGAACGTACCTATTCATAGGTACTACATATAAGCATAAGACAGATATAATAAATGAGATAAAGGATAGAAACATACCAGCAACCACATCCGGTGCTGCCTTGGCCTCCTCAGCCGTAAGCTGGAAAGCACGCCCTTGAGCCTTCGGAGGCTCCGCCCTAACTGGCCTCCCATCCGTGATCCTCAAGGTAGCCGGCGTTGGAGCCTAAGCCGACTTGGCAGCTAACAAAGGACACTGGGCCTTAATATTGCCCACCTGCTCACATTGATAAAAAAGTCTGACCTCAGAAGCGGAGTCTGCTGCCTACAATACCTATCCAGATGGCCCTGCTTGGCACAACGGTGGCACCCATTCCCTGCTCGACATATCCCTGAATGAGCCTTCCCACACTTCCCACAAGTGGGGCTTGGCTGTCCCCCAATCCTAGTATCAGCGGTCTTAGGCCACTTCGGCGCCGACTGCGACTGTACCGGGGCCCGCTGCTGCTCCCTCATCTGCAGCTCAATCTCCAACTCATGTCGCCTAGCTGCCTCTTGTAGGTCCAGGAGTGTATCACATCTCTGAGTGGCAACAAACTGACGGATGTCAGTCTTGAGCATGCCCAAATAACGCGTCATCTGAGCCTACTCTGAGGCAAACTCCGGACAAAACATTGCCCTATCCGTAAACATGCGGGTGATCTCCGTCACCGACTCAGTACCCTGCTTCAGATCTAAGAACTCCTGTGACAACCGCTCGCGCTCGACCCGCGGAATGTAGCGAGCGCGGAACATATCCTAGAACTGCTCCCAAGTAACCACACCTATCTGATCATCCGTGTATGACCTAGTCACCAACCTCCACCAATCCTTTGCCCCGGCCCGCAACAGGTTCAGGGCACACCTGACCTTCTGGTCAGTAGAACACGAGCATGTGAACAAACATCCCTCCATATCAGACAGCTGCCTTATAGCTATTATAGGATCCTGAACACCATCAAATGTCGGGGGCTTCGTGTTATCGAAGTCCCGGTACTGGAAGCCCCGACTGGCTCTTCCCCTCCTGCCGTTGTTATAGCCGTGGTAGCTGCAGCAGCAGCCGTCTCAGCAAGGGATGCATATCTGTCATCAAAGTACTCCCTCATAGCGGACTTAATAGTCCCAAATAACTCCGGAATCTGACCCCGGACAATCTCAACCACCTCCTCGCGGATGATCTCCTTAACTCGATCCTCCGTCATCACTGGCTCCTCTTGGCCGATAATCTCAGGCGCCACTGGGGCCTCCTGGTCACCCTGTCCTGATCCTGATCCAGATCCAATCACGAAATGTGTAGCACCTGGTTCTTGGTACACAATCTTTTGTTAAATACTTTGCATTTTGGCCGTGGACTCGGTGAGTTGAAGGTTCAACTCGCCGAGTAGAAGCGAGAAGGGACACGGGACGTAAGCGATGGACTCGACGAGTAGACCCTGTTTGGACAAAAACCCTAATCCGAGGGTTTGCACCCTATTTAAACACCTTAACTCGGCCTCCTTAGTCCCATTTGCTCCCAAAAGACCCCCATAGCAAACACTAGCCGTTATTGAAGCAATCTAAGGCATTTGGAGTGACTTTGGTGGTTTTGTGATCCAAGGAGGGAAGGAAAAGCTTAAAGGAACAAGAGGAGGCTAAAGGGATCCGAGTTTGTGCACCATTTTCAGCTCATTGAAGGTAAAAAGCCTGTACCTTGCTCTTCCATTTGCTAGATCCCATTTTGTGAAGTTTTAGGGCTTTTCTAAGCCATTTTGGTCACCAACCATGATTACAAGCATGGTTTGGAGTTGATGTTTCGGATCTAGGCCCTTAGAGAGGTTACAAGGCAGAAAGGAGTGGCTCTTGCACTCAAAGAAGGCCCCATGCTTTCAGAGGCTTGTTTAAGGACCTTTTAAGCTTAAAGTCCCATGCAAGCACGTAAAGGTTGTAACTTTACGTGCTAGATCGATTGTAGAAGCATAAATCTATCTTTTGATCAAAGGTTGTACGTCAAAAATCAAAGATTCAGTGAGTGGTTGTGACCAACTTGACGAGTCCGTTCTAGGACTCGGCGAGTCCAAGGTTCTATCCCATATCAATTGAGGGTCATAAGGACCCAGTTGAGTGTGGAAAGGTTTTAAGGGGGTCCCAGGGAGTAACCCAACATTCTGGACTAAGCCATTGTTCTGGAAATTCATGGGACTCAGCGAGTGCATGAACAGACTCGGCGAGTCTAAGGCAATCTACTTAAGGATGAAGATGAATTCGACGAGTTGTTCATACAACTCGGTGAGTCGGATGAGGATTCATTCGATGTTCATTTAGAAGGAAAACTCGTCGAGTCATCCCCTAACTCGACGAGTAGAGACGGGTATGAGGTCTAATGGAAGGATAGGGACTCGGCGAGTCAGATCAACTAAAGGTTGACTTTGAATTTGTCTTGGTCAGGGGTAAAATGGTCATTTTACCCTAACGGCAGTTAGCAGTGTATGACTAAGTGTTTTGAGGGAATTTTAGCCAGAGGATTTCCGGAGCAGCAGCGGCAGCAGTCAGAGGATTCCCGCACAGTTCAGCAGCTACGAGGTGAGTTACCTTCCAGCAGTGGTGGGTCTACGACCACAATACCGGCCCACCAGTAGGGATCGTATGTTAGATGTTTGTCTTTGTGATATTCATCTGTGTTTCTACTACCTAATATGTTTTATGCTAGCGTGATATGATATGTGATAGTGATAGAGTTTGGTTGTTAGGGCTGAAGGGTAGGTTAGGCACCCCAAATATGCCTAACAGTATGTTATGATATGTTTAGCTGCTAGCATGATATGTTACATGAGATAGAGGTAGTAGAAGGGGGAAAAGTCCCCGAGATTCGGTTGTTAGGACCGAATGGTAGGTCGGACACCCCATTTATGTCTGACAATAGATTATGCTATGATATATATATATATATATATATATATATATATATATATATATATATATATATATATATATATGATAGTAGTAGTAGTAGTAGGGGTGAAATAGTCCCCGAGGTTCGGTTGTTAGGACCGAAGGGTAGTCAGCACCCTAGAATGGCTCGACATGGTTAGGTCAGCACCCCATAATGGCTTGACACGGGTAGGACGGCACCCCATAATGGCCACATGGGTAGGTCGGCACCCCAAAATGGTCGTACCAGGTAGTTCGGGCACCCTAGAAATGTCTGGCAGTATGTATGTGATGTGATTGTATGGTATGTGGTACGATGGGGGAACTCACTAAGCTTCGTGCTTATAGTTTTTAGTTTTGGTTTCAGGTACCTCTTCAGCAAAGGGGAATGAGCTGGCGCGATATCGGCGCATCATACACATGCTCTTTGTTTTCCGCACTATGAGATATTCTGGGATTTGTACTCTGACATTATTATGTTTTGCGATTCGGTTTTCAGATACGAGACATGTTTTTATTAAATGATATGATCGGATGATATTTTGTTACAAATGTTTTGCAAATCACTTAATCAAAAATGAAATTTTTGGACGTGAAAATTTGGGTCGTTACAAGTTGGTATCAGAGCCCTGGTTTGAGGGATTCAGACACATCTTCAGGGGCGTCTGGACTCAAACCGAGGGATTAAAATATTTTATAAGAAAGTGGTTTTCTAAAGAATAAAACAAAAGAGTTTTTGAGAAAGAACAAGTGTGTGATCTGCGTGTGATGTGTGTAAAATGCACTTGTTTTATCCCTACTTCTTTTAATAAATTTAGCACACAAAGGCAGTGAACCTGTCTTTTAGTGGTATAGTTTAGTAAGTAAGGTATCGAACTTAGGGAACGGAAAATTAAACTAATAACTAATTTTAACTAAAACAATTAATGAAAGTAAAAGGTTTTTCTTCTAGTTTTACAAGACTAGAAACTTAAGCACACCATAAAACACTTGATTAACTAAATAACTAAAGAAAACAACTAATTCACCAAATTTGATAAAGATGTTTCTATTTAGGTTCAACCAATTTACTCCTATGGTTATTTGTATTTATGATAGATTAATTGTTATTGGCTACCAACTATAGTGGTTAGGTTCATGTTCATTACTCCTAACCCTTAGACAATTAACTAATTTAAGCGGTGATCAAGTGTTTAAACTAATTAATTCCCTAGATTAATAATTTGGATTAAATAAGATTTGTAGTGGTTAATCAATTTAGTGGTTCAATTAACCTCTTGTTTGATGGTTTCTCAAACAAGCTCACACATTAATCTAATTATTGTCTCATTAATCTTAGTTTCATAATCATTATTCCTAAGCATATGAGTTAGTGTTCACATAGACATATGAGGTTAACAACTAAGAGATGTTCATGCAACTTAATTGTCTTCCAATTAACATAACATAATTGTGATTAATACATAAGGTTCTTTAACAAACTTAATTTAATAAATCACCAATAAACAATTACCTAAAAGCTAAGAATTAAACCATAGGAGTTCCTTGGTATTCCCCAAACAGAAACAAAAACGTAATTAGCTCATAGTTGCAGTAAAATCAAACACAAAAACAAGTTTAACTAGATTAGACATACTCAAATCCTAAAGCTAAGTGGAATGATTAACCTAGTTGCTTCAATTCTTCAAAAGGTTGAAGATTAGAATTCCTCAGCGTCTTCCAGGGTTCTCAATCGCAGAAGGATCTTCAAAAATTGCCAGAAAAGTAGTCCCATCGGATAAAGGCTTGGTTTTTATAGATATCTCAAAACAGGGTGTACTCGGCGAGTAGCAGACCCAACTCGCCGAGTAGACTCGTTGTTCTCCGTCTTAAATCAGGAGTCGTGGCTATCTTCTGGAATATTCAGCTGGACTCGCCAAGTAGACTCGTGTACTCGCCGAGTAGATGAGCTTTTGTTCCTCAATCTTTATTCTTTGGTCTTGAATTGCTTTCCCTTGTTCCTTTTCACTCCCAAGCATGTCTTTTGGTCTGAAAACAAAATTTAAACAATATTAAGCACCTTTTGTCCATATTATTCACACAATTAGTTAAAAATGAATAAAAATGTATACTAAATAATTAACTAATTATACACATATCAGCGCGACCGGCCGAGCTCAAGTAAGTATTCCCCAAAGTACCCATACAATGTTATGCTATGTTTATCAGATTCAGTAGAACAGCATGTTAGAATAGGACTAAGGATCTAGGAATGATGCCTTATGTGTCTACTTTATGTGCTTAAGCTTATGAGAATTGCATGCTAGTATTGAGTAGACAGTAGAAGGATAGCCTACTTAGGTTATGCCTAGTAGTATGAGCTTAGCATTATATGCTAGTTCAGCTTCTCATTATGAGGACAGATTTGCTTGAGTTGTTTTCCTGCATCCGAATGCTACTTGCTTTGTGCTTTGTGGGACTCTGAGTGATGGGAGTTAGTCATTAGGTGAATACGTCACATTATATGTGATTAGGGTTGAATAATCTCAGAGTGCTGGATTTGGCCCTATTGCCCAGCTCTTGTTTGAGTCTAACCGTCGTAGGGACGGGTATGTTACTCGAAGGATTATCCGAGCCTCATCACATGTGATGGTATTAAGGTAATGGCTAACTGGCATTACTAGGAGGCCTTTAGCGGCTGAGGACCGGTTTGGGTGGAGTCAGAGATTTTCCCTAGGGCAAGCCAAGAATGGGAATAGCAGAGGATCAGCAGTGGTGAAAGGAATCTAGTGGAGTCAAAGCTATCCTTGAGGAAGGTACGGATAGATGTGGAAGGTAGTATGGGCCCGTATTACTGAAAGCAGAGGATCCGTACCCGAATTAAGGAGGGCTAAGGCAAGACCAGGGAACTTGTAGTAGATGTGATCCCTTTAGAGGTACCACTATCACTAATGGTTGCCTGTATGTATTGCAGAATGGTGGTACTACGTCCGAGGCCAGCAGTTGGCAGTTCAGGAGAGGGATCGGGCTCAGGATCAGGTTCTGAGCCAGTAGATGAGAGGCTACGCGAGTTCATCGCGTCAAAGATCACCAGAGGCATCCTTGAGTCGACCCCCATCATTTTTGGGTCGATCAAGGAAGGGATAGTTAAGCTGATGGAGGACCGCCTCAGGGCGTTCAGGAGTGACATGGCATCTGTCCAGTCAGGATCTCGTACACTGTCCTTTAAGGACTTCAGGGGCAGTGGTGCGTCGGATTTCCATGGGGCGAAGGACCCCATTGCTGCCAGACGATGGATTGTAGACATTGAGTCCGCATAGCTGACCAACTTCTGCCCGAGGGGTCGAAGGTGAGATATGCAGCAGGGTGTTTGAGAGACAGAGCTAGAGACTGGTGGGAGTCTGTTGGTGAATCATTGGGAGCCTCGGCTGTTGAGGCTATGACATGGTCGGATTTTGTGACATGGTTGCGAGCAGAGTTTGCGCCAGCGGTAGAGCTTCAGCAACTGGCTAGAGAGTTTTTGGACATGAGACAGACTATAGAGACTGTGGCGGAGATCACCGCCAAGTTTCGGGAGAGGGCATTGCTGGTGCCCCAGTATGCGGGAGATGAGGATATGAGGAGGACCCGCTATCATAACATGCTGCGAGCCGACATTTGGGAGCATGTTAGTTTTTCAGCTTGCCCTACCCTGGAGTCCATGAGTGCCAGGGCAAGGGAGAGGGAGATCGATCTGGAGCATGTCCGGAAGAGCAAAAGTAGAGGAGGGGCAGTCGATTGGGGCTTCAGGGAAGAAACCAAAGGGATCGGATGGTAGGCCGAAAGGCCAGTCAGGACCGCGTCGCTGCAGGAAATGCAGCAGGCCACATGAGGGTGCGTGTAGACTGGGATCGTCGGGCTGCTACAAGTGTGGCAAGACGAGGCATTTCAGCAGGGATTGTACCGCCCCTGCACCAGTTATTCAGACGTCTGAGTTGTTGTGTTTCCACTGCAACCAGAGGGGCCACAAGAAGGCCAATTGCCCCCCAGTTGATAGCAGCATCAGTGCCAGCTCCAGCGACCATGCGGATCACTGATGGCCGGCAGGGCAACGCAGAGGATCCAGTGGTGAGGAACCAGGCATTCCAGTTGACTACTGAGGAGGCACGCGCTGCACCCGATGTAGTGATGGGTTTATGCTGTTATGTTATGCTGCTGTGATTTTGATATGTTATGTATGTGCTCTGTTTAGGATCGTTCCATGTGAACGGTATCCCCATTCAGGTAGTATTTGATTCGGGTGCTACCCGATCATTTGTCTCTCTTGCGCTTAGCAAGAAGTTTCCTAAGTCTTCAGGCATGTTGGATTGCCCTTTAGAGGTAGAGATTGCTGATGACCGATCGGTGCGAGCATCGACGGTATTCCGAGATTGTGTGTTGAGATTATTCGAGGAGCGTTATCTGGTGGACCTGGTTCCCATTCCGTTGAGAGGGAACAAGGTGATTATAGGCATGGATTGGTTGAGCCCCAATGGGGCAATGATAGATTGCGCACAACAGCTGGTTCGGATCAAGACCCCAAGTGGGGGAGAGTTGGTAGTTTAGGGCGAGAGGCCACAACAAGGACCAGCATTATGTTCAACAGCGAGAGCTAGGTGCTATCTTCAGCAGGGTTGCGCAGGATATGTTGCTTATGTTATGGATACCCGAGAGGCGGGTAGGGCTACAGTGGGCGATGTGCCTGTGGTGCGAGAGTTTACGGATGTATTCCCCGAGGAGTTGCCAGGGATACCTCTGGAGAGGTAGGTGGAGTTCAGGATCGACCTAGTCCCTGGTGCGGCTCCGATAGCCAAGGCACCGTATCGGTTGGCTCCTCCTGAGATGCAGGAGTTGTCTACACAGCTACAGGAGCTGTTAGACAAGGGGTTCATTAAACCGAGTAGTTCTCCCTGGGGAGCCCCGATTCTATTTGTGAGAAAGAAGGACGGGTCGCACCGGATGTGTATAGATTACCGGGAGCTGAACAAGGTAACAGTGAAGAACCGTTACCCACTCCCGATGATTAATGACCTCTTTGACCAGCTACAGGGAGCATCTTGGTTCTCCAAGATTGATCTGTGTTCAGGATATCATCAGATGAGGGTCAGAGAGGAGGACGTGCAGAATACTGCGTTTCGAATGCGTTATGGCCACTACGAGTTTGTGGTGATGCCCTTCGGGCTCACCAATGCTCCTGCCGCGTTCATGGACCTCATGAACCGCGTGTGTAGAGCGATGTTAGCCCGGTGTGTGATAGTGTTTATTGATGATATCTTGGTTTGTTCCAAGATGCAGGAAGAGCACGAGGAGCACCTGTGGGAGGTGCTGGAGACTTTGAGGAGGGAGAACTTGTATGCTAAGTTCTCCAAGTGTGAGTTCTGGTTACGCGAGGTGCAGTTCCTTGGACATCTCGTCAACCAGAACGGGATTTCAGTGGACCCGACCAAAGTGGAGGCCGTGATGAGATAGGAGGTTTCAAAGTCTCCATCTGAGATTCGGAGTTTCCTAGGATTAGCCGGCTACTATCGGAGATTCATTCAGGATTTCTCCAAGATAGCCGTACTGCTGACCAGGTTAACGAGGAAGGTCGTGGTCTTTTGTTGGGGGCCTGAGCAGCAAGCCGCATTCGAGACACTGAGACAGAGATTGTGCGAGGCACCAATCTTAGCCCTGCCAGAGGGCATGGAGGATTCTGTTGTGTACTGTGATGCGTTCATCTCAGGTTTGGGAGAAGTATTGATGCAGAGAGGGCATGTCATCGCCTACGTGTCGAGGCAGCTGAAGCCTCACGACGCGAACTACCCGACGCATGATTTAGAGCTGGGGGCTGTTGTGTTCGCCCTCAAGATTTGGCGTCATTACCTCTATGGGGTTCGCTGTACTATCTACACGGACCATAAGAGTTTGAGGTACCTCATGGATTAGCCGAATCTAAACATGAGGTAGCATCGGTGGACGGACGTGGTAAAGGATTACGATTGCGAGATTCTTTATCACCCGGGTAAGGCCAATGTGGTTGTCGACGCGCTTACCTGCAAGGCAACGCCAATCAGGGATATATGTCTGAGGATGACAGTGGTAACTCTGTTGTTGGAGCGGATTCGGGAGGCCCAGCAGGAGGCCATGAAGGAGGAACACCGGAAGAGCGAGCAGATCGTGGGGCAGGTTTCCTTCTTCGACTATGACAGCCGGGGATTACTGACACTACACCGTAGAGTGTGGGTGTCATACCTCAGGGGTGTGCGCCAGGTTCTGATGGAGGAGGTGCACAAATCTCGGTTTTCTATTCATCCTGGGGCGACGAAGATGTATAGGGATCTTCGTCTGGACTATTGGTGGCCCTGCATGAAGCGGGATGTGGCATGGTTTGTGGAGCGGTGCTTGACCTGTAGGAAGGTCAAGGATGAGCATCAGAGACCTCATGGAAAGATGCAACCACTGGATATTATGCTTTGGAAATGGGAAGACATCATGATGGATTTTATCACAAAGCTTCCCAGGACCGCGCGGGGAGTGGATTCGATTTGGGTCATCGTCGATCGATTGACCAAGAACGCCCATTTTATCCCGATTCAGGAGAGTATTTTGGCTGAAAGGTTGGCTGATATCTATATCAGGGAAGTAGTGGCACGGCACGGGGTGCCAGTGTCGGTCGTTTCAGACAGGGATGTGCGGTTCACTTCCAGGTTTTGGAAGAAGTTTCATGACGAGCTGGGTACTCGTCTACATTTTAGCACCGCCTTTCATCCGCAGACGGATGGTCAGAGCGAGCGGACCATCCAGACCCTGGAGGATATGCAACAAGCATACGTATTAGACTTCGGAGGTAGTTGGGATACCTACCTTCTATTGGCAGAGTTCTCCTATAGCAATAGTTATCATGAGAGCATTGATCGTCCTCCCTTCGAGATGCTGTATGGGAGGAAGTGCAGGACCCCGATATGTTGGGGCGAGGTTGGACAGAGGGTGATGGGGAGCACTGAGGTAGTGCTCAAGACGACAGAGAAGATCCAACAGGTCCGGAGCAGGCTTTAGACTGCTCAGAGTCGACAGAAAAGCTATGCCGATAAGCGCCGATCAGACCTGGAGT
The DNA here is from genome assembly GCF_002870075.4 of Lactuca sativa. NCBI lineage: Eukaryota > Viridiplantae > Streptophyta > Magnoliopsida > Asterales > Asteraceae > Lactuca > Lactuca sativa. The sequence goes on from NC_056627.2 coordinate 18,304,230, forward strand.
TCCAGGTCGGGGATATGGTTCTCCTGAAGGTGTCGCCATGGAAAGGCGTTATCCGATTTAGGAAACGGGGCAAGTTGGGCCCCAGGTACATTGGGTCATTCAGGGTTATAGCCCGGGTGGGCAAGGTGGCATCTAGGCTGGATTTTCCTGCCGAACTCAGTCAGATACACAACACTTTCCATGTTTCTCAGCTGCGAAAGTGCCTGGTGGACGAATCAGTAGTGGTACCCTTGGAGGACATTCAGGTTGATGGCATCCTAAATTACATCGAGCGGCCTGTAGCGATCCTTGACCGGAAGTCGAAGGATCTGAGGAACAAAAGAGTGGAACTCGTGAAGGTGCAATGGCAGCACCGGAAGGGGTCGAAGTGGACTTGGGAGCTGGTGGATGAGATGATGGAACATTACCCCGAGCTGTTTCAGAATCGAGCAGTAGACTTCGAGGACGAAGTATAAAATAAGTGGGGGGAGATTTGTAGCACCTGGTTCTTGGTACATAATCTTTTGTTAAATACTTTGCATTTTGGCCGTGGACTCGACGAGTCGAAGGTCCAACTCGCCAAGTAGAAGCGAGAAGGGACACGGTACTTAAGCGATGGACTCGGCGAGTAGACCCTATTTGGACAAAACCCTAATCCGAGGATTTGCACCCTATTTAAGCAATCTAAGGCATTTGGAGTGACTTTGGTGCTTTTGTGATCTAAGGAGGGAAGGAAAAGCTTGAAGGAACAAGAGGAGGCTAAAGGGATCCGAGTTTGTGCACCATTTTCAGCTCATTGAAGGTAAAAAGCCTGTACCTTGCTCTTCCATTTGCTAAATCCCATTATGTGAAGTTTTAGGGCTTTTCTAAGCCATTTTGGTCACCAACCATGATTGCAAGCATGGTTTGGAGTTGATGTTTTAGATCTAGGCCCTTAGAGGGGTTACAAGGCAGAAAGGAGTGGCTCTTGCACTCAAAGAAGGTCCCATGCTTTGAGAGGGCTTGTTTAAGGACCTTTTAAGCTCAAAGTCCCATGCAAGCACGTAAAGGTTGTAACTTTACGTGCTAGATCGATTGTAGAAGCATAGATCTATCTTTTGATCAAAGGTTGTACATCAGAAATCGAAGATTCAGTGAGTGGTGGTGACCAACTCGATGAGTCCGTTCTTGGACTCGGCGAGTCTAAGGTTCTGTCCCATATCAGTTGAGGGTCATAAGGACCCAGTTGAGTGTGGAAAGATTTTAAGGGTGTACCAGGGAGTAACCCAACGTTCTGGACTAAGCCATTGTTCTGGAAATGCATGGGACTCGGCGAGTGCATGAACAGACTCGGCGAGTCCAAGGCAATCTTCTTAAGGATGAAGATGAACTCGACGAGTTGTTCATACAACTCGGCGAGTCAAGGACAGGACTTGTGTATCAGTTGATGATGAACTCGACGAGTTGTTCATACAACTCGGCGAGTCGGATGAGGATTCAATCGATGTTCATTTAGAAGGAAAACTCATCGAGTCATCGCCTAATTCGACGAGTAGAGACAGGTATGAGGTCTAATGGAAGGATAGGGACTTGGCGAGTTAGCGAGCCAACTCGGCGAGTCAGGTCAACTAAAAGTTGACTTTCACTTTGTCTTGGTCAGGGGTAAAATGGTTATTTTACCCTAAGGGCAGTTAGCAGTGTATGACTAAGTGTTTTGTGGGAATTTTAACCGGAGGATTTCTGGAGCAGCAGCGGCAGCAGTCAAAGGATTCCCGCACAATTCAGCAGCTACGAGGTGAGTTACCTTCCAGTAGCGGTGGGTCTACGGCCACAATGCCGGCCCACCAGTAGGGATCGTATGTTAGATGTTTGTCTTTGTGATATTCATTTGTGCTGCTACTACCTGATATGTTATATGCTAGCGTGATATGATATGTGATAGTGATAGAGTTCGGTTGTTAGGGCCGAAGGGTAGGTTAGGCACCCCAAATATGCCTAACAGTATGTTATGATATGTTTAGCTGCTAGCATGATATGTTACATGAGATAGAGGTAGTAGAAGGGGGACAAGTCCCCGAGATTTGGTTGTTAGGACAGAAGGGTAGGTCGGACACCCCATATATGTTTGACAATAGATTATGATATGATATATGTGATAGTAGTAGTGGGGGTGAAATAGTCCCTGAGGTTCGGTTGTTAGGACCGAAGGGTAGTCAGCACCCCATAATGGCTCGACATGGGTAGGTCAGCGCCCCAGAATGGCTTGACACGGGTAGGACGGCACCCCAAAATGGCCGCATGGGTAGGTCGGCACCTCAGAATGGCCGTACCGGGTAGTTCGGGCACCCCAGAAATGCCTGGCAGTATGTATGTGATGTGATTGCATAGTATGTGGTATGATGGGGGAACTCACTAAGCTTCGTGCTTACAATTTTCAGTTTTGGTTTTAGGTACCTCTTCAGCAAAGGTGAAGGAGCTGGCGCGGTAGCGGCGCAACATACACACGCTCTTTGTTTTCCGCACATGAGATATTCTAGGATTTTTACTCTGACATTATTATGTTTTGCGATTCGGTTTTCAGATACGAGACATGTTTTTATTAAATGATATGATCAGATGATATTTTGTTACAAATGTTTTGCAAATCACTTAATCAAAAATAAAATTTTTGGACGTGAAAGTTTGGGTCGTTACAAAATGCCTCGTAACCACCATACTGAAATATAAAAAGGAAGATATCAGACAATCCACATAAATACCCCGAGAACCAACTCCCTACAAAACCCTAGGGGTTTCGACTTCCTTGTTGCGCGTATGGGTCATGTGCTTTCAGTAGGACGAGCCGAATACTACCTTCCACACCTACCCATATTTGCCTCAAGGATCATCACAACGCCCTAACACTGTACATACACATGGTGACCACTCAATCTCACTCCCAGAGAAACGATAACTATCTCACAACTGACCTACCAGCCTCACAAAACCCACCTATGAAACTTCCACCAACCCTACAGCACTAGTGTATGCTAGCCATACATAACACTGAACCCCATAGACTTTCAAATATCAAACCTTACCCTAAGCTCCCAATCAAACAAGAACAGAACATAAGGCCAAATCAAACATTCTCATGCTATAAGATCTTAATTATGTATAGTTGTAATGCATACACTAAACAACTATAGTAATGATGTCAATCTCATATAATAGCAGGCATAATGTAATCAGGCAATTCTATCATTCAATTCCTGAAGATCCCTAGCCTAACACTAGCATGCTGTTCTAACATATCACAAAATCAATATATGTATGGTATTTTGGGGTCTACTTACTGGCTCCAGCTGACCGTACACTCTGCATCCTCCTTTACTTATGTTGAAAACCATTTTAAAAAAATCATTTTGAAAATCTTTCCTTGATTTGAGACTGGATTCACATGAATGTTCGACCAATTCACTCAAACCAAGGCTTTGATACCAACTTCTAACACCCATAAAATTTAAACAAATTTTTAACTTTTCAAAACATTCAAAATCCAAGAGTTATTACAAATCTTTGTTTCCAGAATAGTCTTTATCAGAGTTTCCCAGAAATCTAAACAAAATGCGAGGAGCTGTACAATCATGCCTTTGCCTTGCCGCGATCCCCTAATGTACCTAAAACAATAAACTAAAACTGTAAGCCCGAAAGCTTATTCAGTTCCCCCAAAATACCCATACTCACACAATACAAATATAACCATAATCAACATACTATGGGTCCAATCAACCATCGGGTTGGAATACCCCATGCCCTCAACCTTTCGGTTGGAATGCCAACATATTATGGGTCCAATCATCCTTGGGATGGAATACCCCAGGCCCACAACCAACAGGTTGGAATGCCCACATATTATGAGTCCAGTCATCCTCGGGATGGAATACTGTCACAACTTGCAATTTTGCTTGGAAATTCTACTCTCATGTAATCATTCACCTAGGGTAATAACTTGTACTCTAAGTGAATACTATACTCTATTCTCATTCAAACACATCTCATATGTTCAACTAAGGGTTGGAAACCCCAGATATCTCGACTCAAGTTCATTATGGACTATGATTCTCTTATTGGACCTAATGGGCCAATAAACCCTTAACTTAATTCTTTTAAGCTAAGAGTCTTAAGTTGGGCCTTATTTGAACTCACATTCATTAAGATATAGTATTTTGGGCTTTAATGGGCCTAGAATGACCCACACCTTTCTCATGGACCTATTGGGCCGAGAACTACCCTAAAGGCCCAATGGGCCGAAAATTTACTTTATGGGCTTCATAATTTCGAACCAAAGAAAGAATTGGGCCAAACTAATTCACCCTCCTTCCTCCTAGCCCAAAATATGGGCCAAGATGAAATAAAACAAAAATAAAAAGAGGGAAATGTAATAAGAGTTGACTTAGGAGGTGCCACCTCCATAATGTCCAACATACATCCATGCAAGGACCCCCATACTTCCAAGCATGTCACCTCACCATCTCTCTCTCCCATATCCTCTTGATATCTCGGCCAAGAACCCAAAAACACCCTCACATACACTCTTTTAAACACTTCCTCAATCACTCTCAAGCATCATTCTCCTCATTCCTTCAAGATCTCGAAAATTTGCTAGAGGTTTAAGGATCTTCATCAAGTCATTCCAATTTTTGGTAAGTTCTTGTCAAACACAAGTAACTTCTTTCATCTTAACATGAAAAACTCCTTCTTACATGGTTTTATTCCATGATCATACCTTAGAAGCTTCATAAACTCGAGATCCACAACAAAGGTGTGCTAAGACCAAAGATCTCTTCCACTTCTTCTTCAAAAACCGAAACAACAAATCAAGGTGAGTTCATACCCCCTTGATTTCTGTTTTCACTTGTTTTTGGGGGGAGAATACAAGTCATATGTGTAGATCTATGTGTTTATGCATGATTATGTGTGTTTTCTTGAAACATTTGGTGATTATGTGTTGATTTCTTCACTAATCTAAAAATATGCTAAGAAACTTGAAGTATATCACTAGGATCTCCATGTGAATCATGAGAAAAGTATGTTTTATCACATATAATACATTTAAACTTTTAGATCTGGGATTTGTACACTTGATATAGCAAAAATGAGTGTTGTATTCAAGGATCTTTAAACTAAACTCACAAAACAGCCCTTGACAGGAAAGTTTTGGTCCAATCTCGGACTGTTTTGACCATCCAAATGGAAGTATTTTTCAAAACTGTTTTACATGGATAAAGTTCAGGTTTATACCTTTAAAATGACTACTCGCACGTTTTCATACGATTTTTCTACAATTTTTGGCGAATTTTACAAAACTGCCTATCATATTTGAAATAATTTCGGACCAACCTGTGAAGATGAACAATTTCACACTTGTTAGGAGCCATTAAAAATTATGAGAAAATTTTGGAACAGAGTAGAAAAAATTTCTAAACTTTGAGAGTTTAAGGATCCAAATTTCGACTTACGATGATTTTTCTACAAATTTTCAAACAACTAGGTCGGAAAAGTTCAAAAACCAGAAAATGTGTGCTTTCACAAAAATCAAGCTAAGGATGTTATTTTTGACAAAAAGGGGTTTCAAAATCTTGTTTTTACTACAAAATAGTTATCAAAACAAGTTTTGAACAAAATGGATACCAAAGTGTTATTCTTACAAAATTGGGCCTTAATCCTAAATTTTTGGCTTATTGGGCCAAGAACATCATTTTTACAAAAGTGGGCTTTGGATATCAATTATGTAAATATTCATGCCAAAATAAACAAAACAATAACAAACACGAACCCGACATGATGAAATACTAGTACCTCGACTACCGATGAATTACAATACACAACAACACCAAAAATCGTTATCAAACGAATTGATTTGGTCTCGAATCAATAACAAACCCGAAACTACTAACACGACGACAACTCGATTCATACACGGAAAATTTGGGAATTCAATACACACGTGAGAGCGCACCGACGTTGATACACCATCTTTGGGCCCAAAAGTGTAAAATCTTGTTTGTTGGGCCTAGCTAGCCCAATGACTTGATCTTTAGGCCCGAAGACATCAACCTTACGAGTTGTTGGGTCTTACATGATCCAACACAGCGTAAAAGGGCTTTCAATGGCAAATGTGCTGCTGGTCCCCAAGGGTCCTTCGGTACTGCTAGCAAAGTCGAGATTTCTCCAATGCAAGTTGGGCTAAGGGTCCTTCGCATTCACTATAGCCTTGAACGACGTAGGGAATTACCGGGGGCTTCGCACCTTCTTTTTCCCCTCGGTCGTGGGGCTACATGAGTCTGGGGGGTTGGGTTATGTGAATAAGTGCGAGCGACGCCTAAGGGATCGTTTGTACGGTTGTCAACTGGTCGTTTTCATTAACGTACGTTACAACAATTCACAACCCACTGTTTATCCAACGCCTCCGGAGCTCAACGAATACACCTGTCGTAACGAAATAACAACGCATAAACTAATTAAAGTAAAGTGATAGGAAAACGTCGGGTTTTCCTAGGGTTTTCAACTGTTACACCTACAAACTACATACCGAGTTTTACAAATCGTACTCTTACATTATGGAAACAAACAAGCATACTTACAGATCTTCACACCTTTTATACTATACTATTTTTAGAAAATATCAGATTTTCTGGTGGTTTTCAAAGTTATACAAATCATTTTCACAAACATGCTTATGAACTCACCAACATTTTTATGTTGACCGTTTTCAAAATAACTTGTATTCTCAGGATACCGTCGAGGCAGGATGAACGAAACGAACTAATGGATATTGTGTTATATTTTGTCTCATCATACTCGTTCTATTTTGACATGTAATATTCAAATACAATACTCGATGTAAACAATGAATGTTGTAATATTACATGTGTGATGATGATGATGTTATGATTCATGTATATTCACTGTGATGGTATTCAATTGAGTCACAACAGCCCCCGGGCGTTTCCGCCGTCTGGTTCGGGGGTGTGACAAATACTCCAGGCCCACAACCAACAAGTTCGAATGCCCAGGTTTGTTGGCTTTCGCACAAAGCAGATAAGCCTCAACCAATAAACAAACATGTGCACATATAACAGATAATCACATAACAATCTCTAGACAACAAACTGATCTACCAGACCATACCACATAACATATAATATTATCCTACCCTCTAGAATATCTAACTAACCGGTCATACTAGCATAACATAACCAATAACAATTCGAAGGGCCGGCCTTGGTGCCTTATACCCTTGAGTATAGTGAGATAAACTCACCTGACTAGTAGTGCCGAAATGTTGAACTTCTAACCGCTGCCTCATGGGAAATCCCGAACTGACACACATAATAAATACTAGGTTATTACCCGACATTACTCCCTTCACTAAGTGTCTGTATAATTCATAAAGTCCATTCCTTTTTGTTGGGCCAAGGTCCAACACCAAGTCCTTATCTTGAAGTTCCATACACTAAAGTCCTTTATTGGCCCAATTTACCAAATTGGGCCCAACCTCCTTATTGGGCCTATCTCCATGATCCATTAACATAACCTGGCCCAAAATATGCTATTTGAAGAGTCCAACAAGGCCCAAATCTATTTAGCCCACAAACCCTAAGCCCATATGAAAAGAGCCGAATCAGAGAGCGTACGCAGGGCGTACCTCCGTGGTTACGCTGGGCGTAATACCGTTCTACGCTGACTACCATCGGGATAGCTGACCTCGTACGCTGGGCGTACAGAACTTACGCTAGGCGTACGCGGGGTTTTACTAAAATACTAATAAGTGCTTAATGGCTTAAGCACTTAAGCCCATATCCCAGATCCATCGACCAAATATGCCTTGGGACCATAAAGTTTAGGACTTTATCACCTTAGACGTCCAAAAAGTCCTTAACTCATGGTCTTAACCCATTAAGACCTTCTTACTTCATGCATGGGACAAGTCTAGCCTTTGGGAACTGATTTTTTTATCACTTAGGACCTCTCCTATGGTCTTAAAGGACAACTTATTTCGTCTAAGACATCGCATGCATCTTCTTGGGACTCTTGGGACAATAAGACCCCATAAGGTTAACTGCCTAGATGTATAAACAAGCAAGCACACAGTTTCAATCTTTATACCTTCTGGAGCTTTAATGGCACAACATAACTTCGGGTCTATAGCATTGCTCTCTTCTTCTAGCTCCTTGGAGCAATGTCTTCACTTCCAAGGTCCAAAATACACACTAACTCACACTTCTTCACACACTCTAGGGTTTTGGACGTTTTCTGAGGGAAGGAGGCTGAGGATGAGTAAGTGCATGAGCCATATGGGTGTTTATATAGTCCTCAACACTGGATATTAGGGTTTTCATCGGACATAAGTACGCCCAACGTACTAGGGCGCACCTAGTATGCTTTTCATACCCTTATGTACACTCAACGTACTACTTCTAGTCCCAAAGTTGCAAATTTAGTCCTTATACTTCTCGTGACCCAACACCACTAACTCTAGGGGACCAAAAATGACAACTAATAAAGGAAGAAGGGCTTTCAAGATATAACTGCAAGGTTTGGGGCGTTACAATAAATTTTGGAGTGGCGTTTCGGAGAAATAAAATTAGGGTTTTTCTATGTTTCTTCCAAATATGAAATACATTTGTGTTTTTAATACATTTGTGTGTTCAATACTTTCCAAAAACGTTCTGGAATGAGTTTGTATACGGGTTTTTACGAGTTCCAGATTCTAGTGGAGGGCAATGATAGTGTATCGACGGATGTATACAATATCTTGCTTTAGATTACACATGCTTTGGTGTAGATATAACCAATGATATCAACTTTGTTGGGTTAGTTACGTTAGTTGCTTCCAAGTCCAGGTTACATACAAATTAAATTCGTCTATATTTTCAATGTCCTGGATCAAATATAGTTATGCATATTCTTGATAGTGATGTTATATATTTTCTTAGTTTTGTTACTACTCTGCCTCTCAACACAATACAATAGTTTGTTGTTAATAATGTTATGGATAGTGGTACTAATCGATTTCCCGGGGAAAATCGTTCTGGAAATGGTTCTTCCGGTGTTGGAAGTAACCAAATTTGTAACTTATTACCTATGACAACCAACCATGTTCCTTCTTACAAGGACCCTATACATGGGGGTAATTTTAGGTCTAAAGGTAAGGTTGTTGTTCATGATGACCTTACTGTTGATGTTGATGAATATGCGAATGATGAGGCAAAACTAATGATGTTGGTTGATTATGGTAATATAGTTCCACATGGAGAGCCAGTGGAACATTTTAAGAGTTACACTGAATTTGATGGGGATTATCATGAATATGGAGAAGAGGAAATTGATCCCTTACCACAAACCCGAAAAGCACAACATGAAAAGTTTCCTTACTATTTTTCCGATTCTGAAGAAACACAACCCACCCACTAGGGTATGCCTGATCCTTTACCACTGTCCGGATTAGCTCAAAAAATCATAAAGGGGCCACATCACATAACTATAATTCCCATCTTAAGTTATTCTTATGCTTTTTGGGTATACCAGATTGATCAAAGTAGATATGAGGTGAGTGACCAAATGAAAAATCGTATAGTAAACTTGGAAAGTCGTTACTGCACGTGTGGAAAATGGAAATTGTTGGGTATACATTGTACTCATGGTATGACGATATTTAAGGTACTTAGATATCAACACCACAGTGTATGGGTGTCATTGTACTTCACAATGGAAACATATCGTTCAACATAGGTAGAGGTTGTGTTTCCTGTGCCAGTTCAAGCGAAATACGAATAACCGGATGAAGTCATGGTTGTTTTGCCACCATTGATAGACAGACGACAAGTTGGACAACCTAAAAACAATAACCGTATCCCATTCCAAGGTGATGGTTCGATTCAGAAAAAATGTAGTCGTTACCAAAGGATCGGTCACGCAATGGGTCGGCCTTGGTTCCTTCGACCTGAATGTACAGTGAGGAAAACTCACTCGAATGTTGAAGTTCACTGCAAGAATCCTTAGTTGTTACCCTGATGACACCTCCGATTTATAAGATCCAAATAACACACAATTAGCAATTGGGTTTCATTCTAAGGCCCACCATCCATACTTGGGTAAAATGACCATTTTACCCCCGACCCAACATGACCCAAAACATAGGCCCAATTCCATTAACCAAATGGTCCAAAACCAAAGATCCACAAAGGCCCACTAGTGGCCCAAATTTCCAAATTAGGCCCAACTTCATATGAGTCTTATCCTTAGCCTATAATTTCCTTTATTACAATTCAGTTTACCTCAAGTACCCCCTTAGGACAACTTGGTCGAAGACAAAAGTCAAAAAGTCAAGGTCAACGGTTCGAGTTGACCCAACTCGACAAGTTGTTCCTTCAACTCGCTGTGTTTTTCCATTTAACTGCAAAGTCGGGAAAAACCGATCCAACTCGCCGAGTTTATCAATAAACTCGTCAAGTCCACTCAAAACCCAACGACTTAATACAATAAGCACTTAATCCATAAGACATGACTCCAAAACCTAGATCTGACTTCCTTCAAATGGAAAACCACGTAAAGTTGCCAACTTTACGTTCATGCATGTTTAAATGAAGCTCTTAAGCTTAAAATGGACTTGAGAATTGACTTAATGCATGCATGACACCAAAATCCTCATAAATATTGCAACTTTAAGCCAAATGAGGCCACAAAATGGCCTGATCTAAAATGACAACCCATGAAACACTCAAATCCTTGGACAAACCATCAAAGAACCCAATAATCAAGATAAAAACCCAAAAGAAGAGATCTAATCAATGAAGAAGCAAGGTACAAACTTTATACCTCAAAGAGACTGCAATAAGTGGGGAAATTCTGGATCTATAACCTTTCCACCAAGCTAGACACTTTCACTTCATGGCTTGTAACACCCAGAATCGAGAAGGTTAATTATGGAATTATGCTAATTTCAAGTTGAACTCGGAGAGTTGGAAGAGCCAACTCGGCGAGATGAAGATGAAGAACCATGGGGATTTAATTGGTCTACTCGATGAGTTGAGGATCCTCAACTCGACGAATAGAAGTTGGCTTGACCGTGAAGTTTAATGGGGTAACTCAACGAGTTGAGGAGCCTCAACTCGGCGAGTTGACCGCTCAGAAGGAAACCTTAATTTTTGGGTCTTGCACCCTATTTAAAGCCCTTAAGTCTTTCTTTTGGCCTCCTTATGAGCCTCTACTATTCCCAAAAACCTTAAATCATATTTTAGCCTCCACTATCAAGCGTTTGGACCATGGAGAAGAGTCTGGTGTCCATTTTGTGCCTTGTGAAGGGGAGTAGAAGATCTTGAAGTTTCAAGTTTGGAGAAGGAAGCCTTGGATCCAGAATCACTCCATTTCTTGCAGCTATTTCGAGGTATCAAGTTCAAACCTTGATTAGTAGATGATTAGATCTTCTCATTTGGGTTTTATTGTGATTTTGGCCACCTTTTTGAGTTTATGGATAAGTTAGGTGGTGTAAAGTTTCATCCTTTCAGATCTGAGTTTGTTTTGCGACCCTTGAGCTTAAAGGTGCAAAATTTAGGAGGATCTAGATGTCGTGCATGCATTAAGTCGAGTGTTAAGTTCATTTGAAGCTTAATAGCTTCATTTAGACATGCATGAATGTAAAGTTGGCAACTTTACGTGGTTTCCCAGCTCAAGGAAGTCAGATCTATGTTTTGTGGCCATGTCTTTCTGGAGTAGGTGCTTAATGAATTAAGTCGCTGGACCTTGAGTGAACTCGGTGTGTTTATGGATAAAATGGATGAGTTGGTGGGTAAACTCAGCGAGTTGACTTAGGTTTTCTTGATCTATGCAGATTGATGGAGAAACTCGATGAGTTGAAGGACAACTTGGCGAGTTGGGTCAACTTGGACCATTGACTTTGACTTTTGACTTATATCTTTAACTAAGTTTGTCCCAAGGGGTGTTTGTGGGAACCTGATTTGGATTTAAGGAAAATATGGGCTTAGGATAAGAACCATATGGGGTTGGGCCCAATTTTGAAATTAGGCCATTAGAGGGCCTTTGTGGATCTTTTAGTTTTGGGCCTCAGTTTTGGTGTATGTTGGGTCAAGGGTAGAATGGTCATTTAACCCCAAGTATGGATTATGGATTATGGCATAGAACCTAATTGCTAATTGGGTGTGTTGATTGGTATTGACAGCTCGGGAAGCTAGCAGTGCATCAACTAAGGATTTTCTTTCGAGGAGCTTCTGCATTCAAGGTGAGTTTTCCTCGCTGTACTTACAGGTCAAAGGCACCAATGACGGTCCCTTGGATTGTTATCCCTGTTATCTTATGATTGAGTATTGTTATGATCTGTTATGATCTGTGAGATCGGTATCCTTGTAGATAGGATGTTGCTATGTTGTTATGATCTGTTAGATCGGTATCCTGGCAGATGGGATGTTGATATGCTTAGTGATATGCAGATCTGTTTGTCTAGCTGTAGACTATCATATGATTATCTGTTATATGTGCACATGTTTAGTCAATGGATGAGGCTTCACTTCTTTGTGCGTAAGCCAACAGGCCAGGGCATTCCAACCCGACGGTTGAATGGGACCGAGGGTATTCCATCCTAAGGACGATTGGACCCATAGTATGTTGGCATTCCAACCCGATAGTTGAGGGAATGAGGTATTCTAACCGGATGGTTAACTGGACCCATACTATGTTGGCATTCCAACCCGATGGTTGAGGGCATGTGGTATTCCAACCCTATGGTTGATTGGACCCACAGTATGCTATTATTTGTTTATTTTATCAGGTACTTCAGTGGATCTTAGCAAGGTGAATGCGTGACCATACACATCCTTGCTTTTTGGACTTATGATTTCTCGGAAAATCTGATAATGTGAATATTTTGAAAACTATGTTGAAAGAGATTATGATTTTTAAATAATATTTTAGGAACAATGATTTTTGTAAACACTTCTATAGAAAAAGGGTAGTTTTGAAAAGTTTAAAATTTTATGAAATTGTTGGGATGTTACAAGGCTCCTTCAAAAGAGTACCAAAAATCAACACTCAAAGCTCTCCACAAGCTCACACACTCGTCTATGGAAGATGATACTCAAATTTAGGGTTTCTGGACAGAGGAGGCTGGTAAGGAGGCCACCCAAGGGACTTAAGGCCTTTAAATAGGGTGCAACACCCTAAAAATTAGGTTTTCCTTCCCAGCTGCCAACTCGCCGAATTGAGGATCTTCAACTCGCCGAGTTGCTTCATTAAATCTCACGGCCAAAACATTCTTCAACACGCCGAGTTGAGGCTACCCAATTCGTCGAGTTTGATAGGAAAATCATAAAAAAGATAACTCTTATACCTGGAAGTCAATATGTTACAGCTCTGTTTCCCGCAGAGTCAACAAAATGTGAATCTTCAAGTAGGACCAAGTCAAGTGACAATTTTTTTTTTCAGTCTAAGAGTAGACATATGAGTCAAAAAGGTAGCCAACAATATGATACCGCTGATTTAAATAACCCATAGTGATGTTTGGACGATATCATAATATTCTACAAAATATTGTTCAGAAGGATAAGCTTGTTTTTGCTATATCTTCAAAAGACAATTGTTTTAAAACATTAACAAAGAAAACCATAACACAAAGTGTAACGTCCCAAAAATACGACCCGAAATTTTTTGTTTTAATAATAATAAAAATCATATACTGATCGTCACAACATAAAAACCATGTGTCAAATATCTCAACCGATAATAAATTGTGATGAACATTTGTGCCAAATCAAATTGTGAATCAAAACAAACTCCTAGGAATAAGACTGAAGTTGTGGTGTGTGCGATGCCATCATCCCGAGCTCTTCCCTTTACTTGTGGAAGTACCTGAAACCAAAACTTAAACTGTAAGCACAAAGCTTAGTGAGCTCCCCCAAACTACCACATACCATACAAACATATAAATCACATACTGGGCCTTACCCACTGCATCGGACCGAGGTCCGGACTAACTGGGGCCTTGCCCCCTACATTGGACCGAATTCTGGAAACTGACTGGGACCTTGTCCCCTGCATCGGACCGAAGTCCGGACTAACTGGGGCCTTGCCCACTGCATCGGACCGAAGTCCCGAAACTGACTAGGACCTTGTCCCCTGCATCGGACCGAAGTCCGGACTAACTGAGCCTTGCCCCCTGCATCGGACCGAAGTCCGGAAACTGACTGAACAAAGCATAACATAAACATATCACTAACATGAACACATATACTGCATATTGCATCGGGCCGTGGCCCGGAACACATAACACATAAATCATGTCTGAGCCACGAAGGCATCAAACATACTAACTACTGCATCGGACCGAAGTCCAGAAACTACTGCTAGCTAAACGGGCTGACATTGTGGCCTTAGACCCGTTCCTACTGGAAGGAAACTCACCTCTTGATGCTGACTGTTGAACTCCTGAATGAGAAATCCCTGACTGCTGATTCGGCTGCTTCCCAGCTATAATGGGAAATAAATACTAAATCAGAATAGGGATTCCTCTATGGGTAAAATGACCATTTTACCCCTACTATGGTGTGGGACACAACATGGCCCAAAAACTTAATTCCTTCTAAATCCATCTATGGCCCCACTATAGGCCCACTAATGGCCCAATTTGCTATATTGGGCCTAGAACTATTTTATTGGGCCTTACCCAAGCCCAATACTAAATCCTTGGTCCTTAGCAACTGAATTCTGATGGGCCATAAATGCCCAAGGACCCTAAGCCTGAAACCCAGCCCACACCGAGGCCCAACACTCAAAGCCCAAAACTGGTAACGCACGCGGGGCGTACACCAAGGTACGTTGAGCGTACTGGCTGCTAGCTTGTATGCGGCGCGTACTTCCTTGTACGCCCAGTGTACAACTCTGTTAAGCCAACATCTCATTAAGTGCTTAATAGTTCGATCCAGAAGCTACAAATCCAGACCCTAAGCTTATTCCATGACTTAAGCCATAAAGTTGCTTACTTGATGGCTTACAAGTCTCATAAAGGCTCGAACTTCCACAAATAACATTCTACTTCCATAAAACCAACTAGATCTCATGCATGGTTCCATATAAACCACAAAGATCAAAACTTTACTACTATGGGGACACTTGAGCTTCAAGGATAGCAATCCCAAGCTCTAAAAACGAAGTTGCAAGATAAAGGTCCTTCCTTTGGACCTAAAAGGTCCAAACTTCCAAAAACTCCTAGATCTAAACTTACAAGAGGAAAGTTGGAAGCTTTATACCTCTTTTGAATGCCAAAAGAAAGGATGATCCCAGATCTATGAGCTCAAGGTGCTCAAGTTCTTCTTCTTCCACTTCTCTTCTTTTCCTTCTTCACAAAAATAAGCTCAAAGATCAAACACACACAAACAAGGAGCAAAGGGGACGAACTAGGTTTTCTCTGGAGTGAATGATAAGTGAGGAGTCCGAATGGGAGGCTATAATGGGGTTTAAATACGCCTCAACCCCTCAAATTAGGGTTTGCCACCTGACCGCGTACGCTGGGCGTATCATAAGGTACACTGCGCGTACGCTCAGCCTCCCCGCGATTCATTTAAGCAGTACGCCCAGCATACAAGGGGGGTTACGCCCCGCGTACGAAGATCCACTTCTTGTTCTCACCATTTTGATCTACACACCAAATAAGGTGACATTAGATCCTCAATCATGATAGATATTCAAATCTTCCTTACCACTCCGAAACGTTTACATGCTAGTTCTAATACCGTAGACGTACGCTTAGAATCCTACACACATAAGGTTTCTAGATCCGGTCGGCAACAGACCATAGATCCGAACAAATAATATCATATATGGCAACATATAACATTTAGCACATAAAGCATTTTAGGCAACTCCCCTAAAATAAACTAGTGCTCGTGTCTAAAACACAACAGACACACATCTCAAAATTTCACTTAGCATTCTAAGTTTAAGTCTAGAAATCCTACAAATTCCTAGTTCGCTTAAACTAATGCTCTGATACCAACTGTGACATCCCCAAAATCTCGGCCAGAAAAGACCGATTTTCATTTATGCTTTTAAAATATTTTCAGAGTAAATCCTTTTGATTTGAAAGAGTTGCGGAATTTGTTCCCAAAAACAAAACATGATAAAACAATGTTTACCAAAGCATTTCATAAAAGAAATGTATTTTCATTATAATCAAAACTCGGGGTGTCATGTTCCGATACAGACCAATAAGCATAAACGATAACATTACAAGTCATTCAACAAATATAAACATATACAGACTTGTTAACAAAACAACTTGATGGTTCATCCATCTTATGCCCTCGCGCCACTTCCTGTAATACAAATAAAACTGAGTGGGTCAGGCTTGGGAGCCTGGTGAGCATATAGGGTTTTCAACCCAAAATAAATAATCATATTTAATTTTCACCAACCAACAATAACCCAATTACCCATTCCCGTTATTCTCACTTTAAGTCCCTAAAACAACTAACATAAGGGGCCTAGTCTAAGAATATTTCATTGGGGCGACAACACATGCTTCGGGGGTTCCTTAACAATATAAGTCAAATAAGGCAACCATGAAGGGGATGGAGTACAACGAATGAACACCCAAGTTCATTAACACCTACAGGTGGCGAACCTGCTAATGTTTCCACAAGACTATCCAGAATAGGCAGTGGTCGTCATCTAAACTCCGCTAGATGACTAAATCAAACAACAACGAGGCCTCTCATCTGTTTATTACACACCAACTATCTACCCATGTTCTACCCAACATATTAGTAGATAAAATATACATTTTTATACATAGTTTTGAAAACCTGTATAGCATGCTTTAATCAACACATAATCCACATAACAGATGAGGCACACTCACACATAACACATATCTCATAGAGAATAAATCATATCTATGAGATAGAAGAGAGTGAATATACATTCACACATATAACAACAAAATATATACACATAGCACGTATTTTATATAAAATACTTCATAATAATGCATTAGAAGAAAGTAACTACACACTCACACCTATAAACAACAATATACTTAATACACTCGAACC
This sequence comes from Lactuca sativa, assembly GCF_002870075.4. NCBI lineage: Eukaryota > Viridiplantae > Streptophyta > Magnoliopsida > Asterales > Asteraceae > Lactuca > Lactuca sativa. Next base: position 18,321,293 of record NC_056627.2, read on the forward strand.
AAACTTGTATTATTATCGTGTTTATGAAAGGTAGTATACACTCACTTGATCAGAAGATGATCGGACAGCACTACGACTTGCAGAAGTAGTAATCCTCAGCAGATCTGGAAGATCTTCACAAAAATCGAACTTCTCGCGGGCAGAGCTCCGGCTCGGGAACCGCACTTCTCGGGATCTTCAGGATCTCGGGACTTGCCTCGGGGCTTGAGTATGATATTTTTGGCATGCAAAACGATGCAAAACGGGAGAGAGAAGAGAGAAAATGAACAAAAGACTCGGCTGCCTTCGGATCCTATTTATAGGAGGCTGGAGCCTCGGAGTACGCAGGGCGTACTGCAGTACGCGGCGCGTACTGCTTCCAAAATCGTCATTGCATGCGTCATCTGAGCCACTTGCTGCGAGTGTCGACACTTACGCGGGGCGTACCTCGGATCAGACCGGTGACTCCTTCGGATAATGCTTCCGAATTAAAGATTAAAAATAAATACAAATTATTTAATAAACTTCGGAAATTCATATCTTCCTCATACGAACTCCGTTTTCGACGTTCTTTATATCCACGCGAAGGTGAGACTACGCTCTACAACTTTCGTTTAAACTCCATCGGCTAATTTTGAATTTATTTTTGTTATTTATTTTTAATAGGCCGTGACAGAAAAACTTCGTTATAAATTCATAACTTCTTCGTTTGACGTCCGTTCTCGCCTAACTTTTTATCGCTTCGATACCAACAACGAGACCTTCGATCCTTGTTTAGATTGTTTCGACTAAAAACCGCTCGATCTCAAATCTAGTATTTCGGGCTGCACACCGCTAAGTCGAAACTTCGATAAATCATAACTTCCTCATACGAAGTCAGATTTGGGCGTTCTATATATATTCGGAAACCTCGTTTCAACTACTACAACATTAAACAAAGATATTAAGTTTATTTTAAACTTAAATTTTGACGCTTATTTTTATTCTTAATTAATCAAACCACATAATTAAGCAATTAAGCACAAAACACATAATACTCAAATAATACAATCTTATTATTTCAAAACGGGTTACAGAGGTTAACCTAGACTATTACATTGCTAAAAATGGCAAGCCCGGAAACACAGGCGTTACACCTATGTCAAAAAGTTGTACTCAATAAGTATACGCATCATTTTGATATAGTGTAGGTAAAAAACTGTAATACCTGTTAAACTCCTGTAAATCAGAGACGAGTGCCATACGTTCATTAGTAACTGAAAGTCATGGGTATTTCCCTAAAAATCATTGTTCTAGCTTATATAGTGAGGAGACACTCACCACATCTTCATTTCTTAATTGATGATGTGAGTTATTGAACACGTTTGCAAGGTCATCCATACTCACCGAACATGAAAGTGGCACAAATGGAAACATACATTCTCTGAATGCTGCAAAACCAAAACTGGGATGGAAATAATCCCCGAACTGCAAGCTGGTTACCAAGAAAAATGCTTTCCCGTCAAAGCAAAACCGATAGTCGTCAACTAGAAATAGAAGCTCTTCAAGGTTAGCTGGATCAAAAGTAGTAGTTTCCTTGCATAAGATAGTGACATAGTAAAGGGTGACATTCGACACCCGTCAACATGTGCACGTAATCATTAAAACATGATTACCCAAACATCTCCGCACAAACTGGTCGGTTTTGTAAGCATGCCATGATTTTGCGCCCAAGTTCAGGTTTGTAGGTTGTAGTAACAACCGTTGCATATGTTCTATCGTGCTACAATCAAAAGAATTATTAGTTAGAGATTTTTTTATGTATGTTCTGGAGTCGAATTAGGGTTTTTGATTGTATTCCGGAATTAGACTTGTTTATTGTATTCCAGAATTAGGATTTTTGTATGTATGTTCCGGAATCCAAAAATCGAGTACAGTATTCCATAGCATAAAGTCCGGACCAAAATTTCAGACCCAATTCATTGTATTCTAGACTTGATTTTTGGAATATGGACACGTTTCAGACTATAAAAAATTAGGTTTTTTTTATTATGATGTATCATGTAGTATAGACGTATAAGTCTATGTAATCCTAAAATTGCCTTAACAAGATCAAAATTCACAGCAAACCCTATAATACCTATATAATTGCATAAACCAAATATTTTTTAACGTATAATAAAAAATAAATGCATTTAATTAGAAACAAATTTGAAACTCACAAATAAAAACTGTATTTCTTCACTGGTATCAAAAGACATTTTCAGTTGTAGAGGTGTCCGGAATGGGATGTCGAAGTGTAGTATGAAACAAGGGATGTCGAAGTGTAGTCAGAAACAGGTTAATTGGTATATATATAAGAGAACCATATTACCAAGTCGGAATTACTACCCGTTTAACCGAATTTGAAATCGGGTCCGGAACAACCCATTCCGGACCAAGTGGTCATTTTGCCAAAATAAAAAAAGTTGTTTTTTAAAAACAACCAAAAAAGTGGTTAGATTACTCAATTTCCCATGAATAAAACGTTTATTGACTCTCCTCACAAGTTATATTCATATGTGAATAACAAATTTATCATAATTTTGTTGCAGTTCATTTGTTATTCATATATGAATAAGTAGTTTGAATTTTCAAAACACTTTGTCTTTTATTAATATACTACTTATTCATATACGGATAACAAATGAACTATAATAACTATCTGATAAAATGTTTTATTCATATATGAATATAACATATTAAGAAAGCTAATACACGTTTTATTCATATATGAATATATAACATGTGGCAAGAGCTAATATACGTTATATTCATATATGAATATAACATGTGACGAAAGATGATGAAAAAAAAATCATATTTTAGGTTAAAAAAAAACTTTATTACGTGTTATCTTCATATATTAATGATACTTAAACTGTAAAAAAAATTAAGCATACGTTTATATCAGGAGAGTATTTCTTCAAAGAAGTTGGCCGAGATTTATATCAGGAAGGTGGTGGCACGTCATAGGGTGCATGTATCAGTGGTTTTTGACAGGGATGTCCGTTTAATTCCACATTTTGGAAGAGGCTTCATGACAAGTTGGGCATCATTTCAGTACATCATTTCCTTCGCAGACCGATGGTCAGAGTGAACGGACTATTCAGACTCTTGAGGACATGTTGCGTGTGTGTGTGTTGGAATTTGGATGGAGTTGGGATACGTATTTTCCATTAGCGGAATTTTCATATAACAACAATTATCACGCTAGCATTAATCGACCTCCTTTGAGATGCTTCACGGGAGGAAATGCAGGACCCTGATTTGTTGGGGCAAGGTCGGTCAGCAGGTTATGGGGAGTACCGAGGTGGTGCTCAAGACCACTGAGATGATTTAGCAGGTTTGGAGCAGGCTCCAGATAGCTCAGAATCGGTAGAAGAGTTATACCGACATGCACTAGTCAAACATAGAGTTCCAAGTAGGAGATATGGTTCTTATGAAGGTGTCACCTTGGAAAGGTGTTATCCAATTCAGGAAGTGGGGCAAGCTGGGCCCCAGGTATATTGGTTCGTTCAGGGTTTTAGATCGGGTGGGTCGGGTTGTTTATCGCTTGGATCTTTCAGTTGAGCTCAATCAGATTCATAGTACGTTCCATGTCTCTCAGCTGCGGAAGTTCTTAGTGGATGATTACACAATGGTACCATTGGAGGATATTCAGGTGGATGATCGGCTGAATTATATTGAGAGACCAGTGGCGATTTTGGATAGGAAAGAGAAAACCTTGATGAACAAGGTAATCGAGCTGGTGAAGGTGCAGTGGCATCACCACAAGGGATCAGAGTGGACTTGGGAGTCTGAGGACGAGATCAGAGAGCACTACCTAGAGTTAGTTGGGGCGGCGGACTTCGAGGACGAAGTCTGATTTAAGTGGGGGAGAATTGTAACATTCGATTCCAGGCATGAAATTAATTCCAATGTCTTTAGAATTATCTTTGAACACGGCATGGTGAAGCCTCACCACAGCATGTCGATAGGCCTTTGGGCCGTGGATTTTATTATACCAACATGGCGTGTTGTGTCATAACACGACGTGTTGGTGGCTGGTGAAGAAACCTTAATTTTTAGGGTGTTTCACCCTATTTAAGGGCCATAAGTTCTCATGGCTAGCCTCCTTACCAGTCTCCATCATCACTAAAACCATAAAATCGATCCCTAAGTCTCTTGGTGGTATTCCTGAGCTAGTAAGAAGTTCTTGGTGCTCATTTTTGGCCTTTGTGAATGAAGAGGAGATCTTGAAGTTATCTTGCTTGGTGGAAAGGCCTTGGATCTATAATCATCTTCTCTTGTATAAGCATTCTAAGGTATCAAGTTTGAACCTTGACTTATAGATGTCTAGATCTCCTGATATTGTGCTTTGGTATGGTTTTGGTCCCTTTTTGGGTTGTTGACAGAGTGAAGTCGTTTTAAGGTCTTGTTATTCCAGATATGAGTTTGTTTGGACTCCTTGAGCATAAAGGTGCAAGCTATATGAGATAATTGGCTTCATGCATGCAACAAGTCACTTATTTTGTAACGACCCATTTAAAAAAAAATTAAAACATAATATTAAATCCTTATAAAATAAAAACAGTCGTTACCCTTTGAAAACTACAATTAAGGTTATCAAAAATTCCAACGATACTTATAAAATGTTATATCAAAGAAAACATTAGCGGAAGAAAAAAAAAGTCCCAGCTTTAAATGCATAACATTTTTTATATAAGTCTTCGAGAGAATGTCACCTGTAGTCACACCGGTTTCTTTCATTTATAAAACTTAATGATCTCGAAATTTTTTAAATAACAACGGGTAAGCATACCGCTTAGTGAGCATACACATTACTCTACCATTATTAGATCATTTACTTACACATAGCATAACATATCACATAAAACATAACATAACATAAACATTCCAAGCACATATTGTTGGTACCAACCATTACCTTCTTCCCCCTTCCGGGTGATGGGTTTTGAGCATTCTAACACTTCCTAAGTGTACATGCAACCCTAATAACCTTGGATCTATGTTTGTCTAATTATCATGCAAAGTTGAATTCCAAGGTTATATTCCTATCTAGCATACATGGGGAACAATTTTAACTTGAATCATAGATAGAATAACTTACCTTGTTGTTGATTGTGTTCCTTGAAACCTTGTGAGCCTAGCACCCCAAGTGTGATGCCTCAAATGCTTCACACAACACCAAATGCTCTTGGAAAGACTCTTGAGATAACACACACTTCTCAAAATCGGCCAAGCCCTCTAGTTTCTTTTTGTGTAACTTGTGTAGCCAATTTTGTGGAGAATGGGACTCTTATATAGTGTTGACACATCTAGGGTTACACCATGTAAACCCTAATGTGTCATGACTCTTCATTTCTATGACCCATGGATTTGTAACTCCCATGGAGCATCCTATGGGTAGAACCCAACTTGATAATCCATGGAGCCTCTTAGCCCACTATACAAGATATGGATGATTTACATAATCAACCCATATATTTAATTAGTTATCCTTTGATCACTTAATTAATTCCAAATTAATTCTTTGATCAACTAATCAAATAATATTATTAATATATTAGAACTTATAATATATTAATAATCTCCAAGTGTTATTTCTCTCATTTAGTCTATCCAATTTACATGGTGCCATGCAACCCAAATGGACCATGCCGGGTCGGGTCAAGTACATACCAGAAATAGTTATGGACTTAGACACCTTATCCAACAGTCTCCCACTTGGATAAGTCTAATAACTATATCTCTAGTACTTCAGGAACCGACCGGAAATCGTAGCTCTTTCAAGGTCTCTCGGAACTGAGAAGATGATGGTACGCCATTTAAGATAAGTGATCATATAATCCTCCGTTCTAGATATCAGCCGGACAAATACATGGAACATTGTCTTGCTTATTGTCCAACACTTGTTTCCCGATTTCCGATTTGTTTGACATAGAACTTAATTGAACACATCAACTTAGTTCTGACCGGGCCCGGTACATGGGTCAAAACAAAATCATCGAGGGGCCCAGATATCAGCTTCTAATCCAAGAAGGAACAGATAAACTTCGACTCATATGTTTGTTCTACCACTCATTGAATTACACACAAAAGTACGTTTTATAACATCGAGTTACCAATGCGATTTCGTACAGTCAATGCATAACCAACTTGTAAGTAACAAATCATATCTCTAGGTTTGAAGACTTATATGATATTACCGTCTCACGATCACTCGAGATAGAATTCCATGAAGTGATTCCAGTGAGCGTGGGTTGAGTCCAATACTCAGAACTTATGAGCACTCATGATTGTTGTAGCCTTGTCCAAAACCTCTACAACCAAACATGACAATCTTGATTCATATCTACTTCCAACATATGACCGACTGTGGAGGTTTGAATAATATGTTATGCCAAACAAAAATTATTCTGGAAGTCAAAACATGCAAAAGAAATATAGTAAACGATCGACAAGAGATAGTAACACTTTACTCATAAATAAAACACTTTTATTCATCATCAAATGTCAATTACACTTTACAAATTTCGAGATTATCTAACTACTAAATCTAATATCATCCTTCAGCCCTATGCTCCGAGCATGCTGAAGATGCTTAACCCGAGTCAGTCCCTTTGTAAGGGGATCTGCCGGATTCTCATCTGATGATACCCTCTTTGCCACGAGGTGTCCTTCTTCGATCCGATGTCTAATGAAATGGTATTTTCTGTCGATGTGTCTGGATCTCCCATGATCCCTTGGTTCCTTGGCTAAGGCAACAGCACTTTCACTATCACAGAAAATTTCCATTGGCTCTTTAATAGCTGGTACAACTCCAAGGTCTCTAATGAAGTTCTTCAGCCATATCGCCTCCTTTGCTGCCTCGCTAGCTGCAATATACTCTGATTCACAAGTAGAATCTGCCACTGTCTCTTGCTTGGAACTCTTCCAAGAAATTGCTCCTCCGTTTAAGGTAAAGACCCAGCCCGACTGAGAGCGGAAATTATCCCTATCAGTCTGGAAGCTAGCATCACTGTACCCTACTACTCTCAAGTCATCACTCCCACCGAGGGTAAGAACCCAGTCCTTAGTCCTCCGTAGGTACTTGAGGATATTCTTTACCGCAGTCCAGTGTGCCTTGCCAGGGTTCGCCTGATACCTGCTAACCATGCTCAAGGCAAAAGCTATATCGGGTCGAGTACACGTCATAGCATACATGATCGATCCTACAGCCGAAGCGTAAGGTGTTCGACTCATTTCTGCTATCTCAGCCTCAGTGCTAGGGCTTTGTGTCTTACTCAATCTGGTGTTACTCTGGATGGGTAACTCTCCTTTCTTGGAATCCTGCATGCTGAATCTCTTCAGCACCTTCTCCAAGTAGGTACTCTGACTAAGTCCAATTAGTCTTTTACTCCGATCTCTCAAGATTCTTATTCCTAAAATATACGCAGCTTCACCAAGGTCCTTCATAGCGAAACACTTCCCAAGCCAGGACTTTACTTCCTGCAGCGTTGGAATGTCGTTTCCTATGAGTAGTATGTCATCCACATACAATACCAAAAAGCTAACTATACTCCCACTAGCCTTGACATACACACAAGATTCATCTTCACTCCTAGAAAAGCCAAATTTCTTGACCTTTTCATCAAAGCAAAGATTCCATCTGCGAGGTGCTTGCTTCAATCCATAAATGGATTTCTCAAGCTTACACACTCTACTAGGGTACTCGTTGCTGACAAAACCCTCTGGCTGACTCATGTAAACATCTTCAGCCAACTTTCCATTAAGGAAAGCGGTTTTGACATCCATCTGCCATATTTCATAATCATGAAATGCAGCTATGGCTAACAGAACACGAATAGACTTAATCTTGGCTACTGGAGAAAAGGTCTCATCATAATCCACTCCAGGAATTTGAGAGAAGCCCTTTGCAACCAGTCTAGCCTTATAAGTGTGTACTTTACCATCCATGTCGGTCTTCTTCTTGAAGACCCATTTGTACCCTACTGTCTTACGACCTGGTACATTTTCAACCAAGTTCCAAACTTGATTGTCATACATGGATTGTATTTCGCTATCCATAGCCTCTTTCCATTTAGCAGACTCGGGGCCTGCCATGGCTTCCTCGTAGCTGTTAGGGTCATCTTGACTTACTAGTGTCCCATCACTAATAAGTGTCTCACCTTCTGCAGTAATATGGAATCCATAGTAATGCTTAGGTGCACTCCTAACTCTCGTGGAACGTCTCAGAGGTACAGATTTGTCAATTGGCTCAACAGGAGTTTCCTCCTCAAGTTGAGGGCTAGAGTTTGAAGTTCCTTCACCGCTTGATTCTTGAATTTCTTCAAGATCAATTTGCCTCCCACTGTCTCCTTGGCTTATAAACTCTCTTTCTCGAAAGACTCCTCTTCTTGCTACAAAGACCACATTGTCACTAGGTCTGTAGAAGAGGTAACCAAAGGATCGTTGTGGGTAACCGATGAAAATACACCTCTCGCTTCGAGGTTCGAGCTTATCATGAGTCTCGCGTCTCACGAAAGCCTCGCAACCCCAAATCTTGATGTGGTCTAGTTTAGGTACTTTACCAGTCCACATCTCGTGAGGAGTTTTGGCAACTTTCTTTGTAGGGACTAGATTAAGAATATGGGCGGCAGTCTCTTAGGCATACCCCCAGAATGAGATTGGTAGCGAAGCTCGACTCATCATGGAATGAACCATATCTAACAAGGTTCGATTACGCCTCTCAGCCACACCATTCAACTGTGGTGTCCTGGGAGGTGTCAATTGTGAGACTATCCCACATTCCCTTAGATAGTCGAGGAACTCTGAACTAAGATACTCACCACCACGATCGGATCGAAGCATCTTAATGTTCCTGACCAATTGATTCTCGACTTCCTGTTTAAATTCCTTAAACCTCTCGAAAGTCTCTGACTTATGCTTGATCAAGTAGACATATCCATATCTACTATAATCATCAGTAAAAGTCAAATAATAACGATTAGCATCCCTTGTGGCATGTTTGAATGGTCCACACACATCCGTGTGTATAAGGTCCAACAAACCTTTACCCCTCTCACACGAACCTGTGAAGGGTGACTTTGTCATTTTTCCAAGTAAGCATGATTCGCAACTATCATCTGACTTTAGGTCAAACGACTCCAAGACTCCATCCTTTTGGAGTTGGCCTATGCGTTCTTGCTTATATGTCCAAGACGACAATGCCATAAAGATGCTTTATCCAAGTTATTATTAGTAGAATCAATACACAAAACATTATTTCCTAAGTTATCTACAACAGATACAGCTTCATACACACCATCACAAGGTAATGCTTTAAAATAAAGAACATTATTAAAGAAAGCATCAATAGAACCAACTTCATTATTAAATGAAAAGGTAAACCCTTGTTTGTACAAAGCATGAAAGGAAATAATATTTCTTGCCATTCCTGGCGAGTAACAACATTTATTCAAATCTAAACTAAACCCACTACTTAGCGATAAAGTATAAACTCCAATCTTGGTAACAGGTATAGCTTTCCTATTCCCCATGATCAAGTTTATCCTTCCTTGCTCCACATCGTCACTTCTTCTTAGTCCCTACAAGTCACAACAAATATGAATACCACACCCGGTATCAAGGACCTAAGAATTAGAATGGGGTGAGTTATTAGAAATGATAGTGTAAATACCTGCATGGTTGGGTTTAACTTTCCCATCCTTCACATCTTGCTGGTATTTTGGGCAGTTCCGCTTCCAATGAGATTTTTCATGGCAATAGAAGCATTCAGCCTCTTTTGGGTCAGAAGAAGGAGTAATGAAACATTTCTTGGTTCCACTTGAAGAAGAGCCATCAAGGGTCCGAACCTTGGTACCCTTAGAAGAGCTCTTTCTCTTCCTCCCTCGACTTTTCCCGATTGCCAAAACCGGAGTAGAGTTTTGAGTAGGAGTGATAGCAACCGACTTCCCCTTAAGACCTGATTCTGCGGTCTTAAGAAGTCCCTGAAGTTTGCTGAGGGTGACTTCTTCCTTGTTCATGTGATATGTCATGCGGAATTGATCATAGCACGATGGTAAGGAATGCAAAATAATATCTATTGCAAGATCCTCCGGGAAGTTCACATTAAGCTTCAGCAAACGATCCACAAACCTTTGCATTTTCTGCATGTGGCTCGTGACGGATTCCCCGTCCTTCATCATGGTTGTTATCATGGAGCAGATGATTTCATACCTCTCTTGTCGTGCACTTTGATGGTATCTTTCCATCAAATCTTGGTGCATTTCATAAGGGTAGAAATCCTCATAAGACTTTTGGAGTTCCGCTGTCATCGTGGCCATCATGATGCAAGCCACTTTCGTAGCATCCCTTTCATGTGCCCGAAATTCAAAGATCTCCTGAGGAGTTGCAGTGGACTCATCAATCTCCTTAAGCTCCTTGTCAAGGACATATTCTTTATCCTCGTAGTGGGTAATCATCCTGATGTTTCTGATCCACTCATTGAAGTTGGATCCATCAAAGGTGACTTTCCCACACAAGTTCATAAGGGTAAAGGAGCCATTAGGATTAGAGCCAGAAGCATTGTTGAAAGACATCTGAAGAAAAGAGGACAAGATTAGTTTAGATATAAGAGAGTCCTTAATAAAACACCCAAATGTAATATTAAGGCTAGGATCCAATCACAATATAATATAACTTAGAAGAGGTATGCCGTAATCTAAGCTATACCATATTTGAAAGGTAGGTGAATGACGATTCACCAATTTCCACCACGAAAACCGCAATATTTTAGTATTAGGTTTTTGAATGGTTCTTAGAAATTCCTAGATTCTTTGAGATTCAATGAACTTTTCAAAGGCATGTTTCAATCTCGAGTGTGCCCTCCAAGTTTTGTGACTGGGATACCGAGGATCACAAAACGAGGTGTGAAGTAACCATGCAAATCACTTGGTACCCTTAAAGTTTATCACTCAATCGATGTGCCGGTAAACCACACACGCTCCATCGATACTATAATAAACCTTAAGTCACCCTTTACCTACCTTGTTAAGTCCAAGTTAGTGTGCCAGTTAACCACACACGCTCCACCAATGACTTAATCAAAGTGTAAAGTGTAATTTCATGGAATAGCACCTTATTCACATTTTTTCTAAAGTAACTAAGATTGGGAATTTAATAAAACATTTAGTTACTTTATAATATTCATCATACTTTGAATGAGAATTAATAAGTCCTTGTCTTACCCGTTCGGCTAACGACCCTCCACCGATCAAGCAAGCGGTGGGTGAGAGTGGACACCCATTAAGTCACCATTTTATAGGCAACAACCTTATACCCACCTTATAGACCGGCTTCGTGAATGAGGCGTACTAGCGGTAAGACGACTTTGTTCTTATACATATATATATATATATATATATATATATATATATATATATATATATATATATATATATATATATATATATATATAATTATTAAATCATAATAATATAAGTATAAGGGTTGAATTTTAACTTTTAAAATTCTAGGGGTTGGAACTAAAGTTTTAACTTAACTTTACTTGTTCCAAAACTTGAGGGCAAGTTTTGTAAACTTTCAAAACTTTTCATTTCTTGTAACTTATGAGTTTAATAGAGTAATAAAATGAGGACTTTTCATTTTTTCCTAACTCTTGTGTTCTTTTAATGGTTTTTAATCCAAGAGACTTTTGGTTTTCCATAACTTGAGGACAAGTTATGGACTCCATTAAAACACATTATGATCATGAATTAATCTACCACATAGGTTTCAAATAATTCCTATGATCATCTAAACATCATAAGAACAAGAATATGAATATGAACACTTTTAAGAATCAAAATCACATTTAATCTTTGTAATTTTGATAACTAGTTGTTGTAAATGAGTTAGAAAAGACATTACACCTTCTAAAACAAGTTTTCAAGTACCAAAACAATTTAGGGTAATGTTTCTAATCCATTTCCAGCAACTAAAGTCGAAAATCTGCACTCTGTCGACCCTACTCGCCGAGTGCATAAATCTACTCGCCGAGTAGGTTGAGGATACAAGTGGACTCGGCGAGTCCATCAGTCAGACAGCAAGATTTCGACTTTTTTCAACTTTTAAGCACAAATAACAAACAAACAAGCCCAGGCTCTGATACCACTGATGGGTTTTAAGCATTCTAACACTTCCTAAGTGTACATGCAACCCTAATAACCTTGGATCTATGTTTGTCTAATTATCATGCAAAGTTGAATTCCAAGGTTATATTCCTATCTAGCATACATGGGGAACAATTTTAACTTGAATCATAGATAGAATAACTTACCTTGTTGTTGATTGTGTTCCTTGAAACCTTGTGAGCCTAGCACCCCAAGTGTGATGCCTCAAATGCTTCACACAACACCAAATGCTCTTGGAAAGACTCTTGAGATAACACAAACTTCTCAAAATCGGCCAAGCCCTCTAGTTTCTTTTTGTGTAACTTGTGTAGCCAATTTTGTGGAGAATGGGACTCTTATATAGTGTTGACACATCTAGGGTTACACCATGTAAACCCTAATGTGTCATGACTCTTCATTTCCATGACCCATGGATTTGTAACTCCCATGGAGCATCCTATGGGTAGAACCCAACTTGATAATCCATGGAGCCTCTTAGCCCACTATACAAGATATGGATGATTTACATAATCAACCCATATATTTAATTAGTTATCCTTTGATCACTTAATTAATTCCAAATTAATTCTTTGATCAACTAATCAAATAATATTATTAATATATTAGAACTTATAATATATTAATAATCTCCAAGTGTTATTTCTCTCATTTAGTCTATCCAATTTACATGGTGCCATGCAACCCAAATGGACCATGTCGGGTCGGGTCAAGTACATACCAGAAATAGTTATGGACTTAGACACCTTATCCAACACCGGGAACTACCCCTTACCCCCTAAATATAGAATAAGAGATAAGAGTGTAGTTTGCCTCACTAGAGGACAAACCACATTCTGCCTTACCTTTTTCACTCTACTGGATTAGGGTATCCATGAATAAAACATGAAACAAGTAATGCCTACATAATAGGAAAGTTAGTGTAACTCACATCTCTTGGTAACTTGAATACTCTTAGATGCAATAGCCAAGTGAACTTCCTTCTTTTTGAACACCGACACCATAATTATAACACTTACTTAACATGTGCTTCATAACTATACTTTAAAGTACTTATCTTTGTATTACTTTAACTTTTCTTTGATTATAGTGTTCTGTTCGCGACCTGATTTCTTAACTTTAAATTCATGATTAGGTTCCGATAAAATTGTATTAATATAGTTCCCTATTTTATATTTTTGGTAATATAAGGATCTCATCCTAATGATTTTTGGTTGATTTTATATCAATTTTACAAGTTAGCCAACTTGAGCTGTTACTTTCTGGACTCACATGAAAAGGTGGTAACTTTTACTCTACGAGGGTCAAGATTTATATCTTAGGAAAAATTCATGGAATACAAAACATTATTCCCTCACCATAACATCTGACTTTCAATGAATTGGAGTTTTGTAGAATTAAATATGCACATAACAAGTTGACGTAACATTTCAGCAGATTTCTAGACCACTCTTCACTCTTTAAATAAACTATACAAATATAATAGGAATTAAATCATGAAATTTACATGGAGGAACCTATACATCCATATCTAATTAAAGGATTTGGAATTTTGGTATTTGGAGTTCTGGGGAATTTATTATGATTTTTAGAAGATAGAACATGAAATCTGTCGCAGCAAAGACCATTATGAGAAGATTGACCATTTTACCCTTCAAGGATTTGGAATTTGGAAAAGTGATTCAAAGTTTGAAGAAAGTAGACACACGAAGATTTCCATAAATGTAAGTCTCATGATTTTTAGGTGATCATATTGCCATGAACGAAATTTAGAATTTGAAGGGAAGAAATGGAAAAATGTATCATTTAGCTTTTAAGCCACTTTTGGTGTCCCATTAGGGACTTATTGATTAAGCTTTCACTTACACTTTTAAACATGATTATTAGTTAATTAATATACTATTGCAAATGTATAATTCATTTTAACTCAACAGTCTTAATTCATGGCTTAATGAGAATTCAAAGTTATGAACTTTACATAAGACATCACTTTTACACATATTAGGGTTAAGTTACTAAGTTAACCCATTAGGCTCCTTAGGACACCTATTGGCTGGAAAATGTGTTTCTTAATAGTTGCACCACCTGATGGTGTTCTAATGGTGGCATTGTGGTGGTCAATGGTGGTCAAACCACCAAGAACACAAAGTACGTAGCTAATTTTGGTTTATTATACAAGAAGTACTTTCAAGTGAATTCTTTTTGGTGCATGGACTTTCATTGATAAGTATTCCACAGCCACCCAACATAAATATTGCTCTGTACAATTGTGTAATCTAGGATTGAAAGTAGATTACCATAATGATGAAAACTAGGGCTTCTTATTGTTTCAAATGAATATAACTTTATGGTTTCATTCTCTTGCACCCAAACAGTATCCGAAAGAACAAAAGGACATAAATATGGCATTAGCATCGTTACCACCCACTGCCACCATTGCAGTGGTGGTCGACGGCAGCAGCCACCAGCTCAATGGTGGTGGTGATGACATTTTGGACAAGAACAAGAAGAAGGAAGAGATAAATAAGTGGAATACCTCTTGATTGAATCCCTAACACGAAATAAACTTTGATCAGGCCTTCTCCTTCCTCAAATTTACTTTTTCGACAACCAAAACCATAGCCCGGAATGACAGCGATGGCAGTGGCATTTTTCGGTGGTAATGGTGGTACTAGGCGATGGTGACGGCGACGGTTGAACCCCAAACCGGCAGCGAGATTGAGAGGGGGATTCTAGCGCATTCTACTTTGATTAAACGAGGGGAAGGAAGAGTCGGCTTACTCTTCTCGACTTATAAAGGTCCTTCGTTTCCTTCTCTACTATATCTTGTAAAACTGCATGTTGATAACGACCTATTATCATACCTTAAATCTACTTAGAAATTTAATTGGCCCAACTTCATCAAGGTCCAAAACACATGATCATAATATGTCATCTGAAACATTCTACTACACTTCCATCTATCTAAAGGAAGTATACTACCTGAACCAACATTTAACACTCCGATCGTCATGGAAATCCTTTCTAAATCCTCACATTAACCGGGTAATTTTTTTACTGGAATAACTGTGAATTGACAACTTGTGTCTAAATATCACCTTCCCTGACATAACTGTCTACTACCCTTCCTAAAAGAATCTCTCACACATTGTCATGAAGCGAGCCTTACTGATCAATCTACATAATTTACTAGTAGTGCATCGTATTACGTAAGGTTTCTAGGCAACCTTTATGATTACACCTCTGGTTATAAATCCTTACTTCAAAATAATTGTTCATATCGACTGTTGTCTACTACTGAGCTTATGACGCTAAACCTTTGAGTTGGTTAGACATTTCCCTACACAACTATCAACATTTCTCTTCATTCTCCGATAACACTAACTTTGCTTCACATCTCTGTATATCGTAATAGTATAGGAATAAATTGAAAATATAACTTTGGAGTTTTATCCGGAAGGATTTATCTGATCCCAATGACGAATGGAATTCAAATATGGTTGTAACGAGTCAAATATCCTCGGTTATCTCTAACAAGATTGGAAATCTATCCCTTGATCGACTCCTTATCTTGGTTTTTATCCTTTGAAACGTAATATTCATCCTTCATGATCCTATAAAAGAATGCTATAAACAATGTTATTGTTATGAATAAGATTCGGAAGTAGTGCACAACTTTACTTCAACTCAAAGCATATGCTATTTTTTTAGCTTTGTCTAGGTGGAAAAATATATCTTAGCCATTATATCTATTCACATCTAATAATCTTCATCGCCTTATACTCAGTTCCTAGTAGTCCATGAGGTATCTAAGATTCTTGATGTCGACATATATTGTATATTCTATGTCATTCAGGTAGTGCCTTCAAATCATTTACAATAAACGACCATCAATTCTAAGTTATGGATTAGAAAACTAACCAGATGTGGTCTCATCCACCTTTAGGCATATAAACGTTTCATGTTGTTACATCACCACACAACCTAGTACATGACAGTTCGACCTTCGACCTAGTAACCGGTTATGTCATCGATCCTTTGAAGCAATGTTAGGATTGAAATGTCTCTTAATTTCTTTCCCAATACAGTTCAAGTTTTCTGTCGTTCATCATCTCACTTGATGTTTCTTTCCAATAGCTTATAAAACTCAGTCAGGTTTTTGGGCTATGCTTATAAAACTCCGAATGCGCTCCTACAACAGACATAACCAACACAGTCTCTATGCCCATAGCCTATGACTAGAATACCCTTACATGGTTCTCAGCATAGGTCTGTGTAAGTCCCTAAAATGCCCGTGTATCAGTCAGATCCGTTTGATGGTGCGGAATCCCAATCAAACGGATGATGCAAAATAAAATAGAAGAGAAGAAGAAGAAGAATATGATGAATCTCGATTGTATTAATGATATGAATGAAATTCCTTACACAAGATTCACACACAAATAAAACTCCCGTTTCTCTCTGGCCGTAAACTCTCTAGTTCATCTAGTTCATCAATCTACTCCTCACCCTAACACCTCTATTTATACATATTGGATATGGGCCGGAAACATATGGGCTGTAAATGAGTTTACGGCCGTAAGGTGTTTACGGCCGTAAACTCAGCCGTAAACTAGACCGAAAATCCACAATTATTACACAAAAATACAATGCCCAGAAAAGTAAAGTATAAAACATATTTTGACCCAACAATCTCCCCCTTGGTTTATAGCTTTCGTTTCTTAATGACCCAACAAGCTCCCCCTAAAAAGTAGCTGGCTCTTCTTGTCAATCTTCAATGAGAGCTTGGCTTCAGCTTTAACCTTCGATTTCTTCACAGCATCAGGATGAACATATGAATCTTCAATAATTGACTTCATCTTGAGCGGTTGGGTTTTTCTTCAGAATTTGGCATTGAACGCACATTGGGTGAGGAGGTTTTACGTACTGATTCTTGAAAGATAGTGCTTTCAGCTTGAGAATCTTCAGAGAGAACAAATCTTCTAGATCACTTCAGCAAGTTCATAGATAGCAGCAGACTGTTTGAGGAGGCTTCAATGCAATCCGTCACATAATCTTCAATTGCAGCTTCACCTTGTTTCTGGGATTGAAGGATTGAATGTTGAAAGAATAATCTTCATTTCTTGCTCCTTCGAATGAGAATTCTTCGATGCTCACGGACGAGGCTTTGGCTCAGAAATCTTCAGCACAAACTCTATGAGTCTTATCTATACCTGAAATCACTATTCAAGACAAAAACAAAACTAAAAGAAAACTTAGCACACAAATTAAAATAGAAACAAAAGTATTTTTAGATTTTTGATTTTTCTGAACAAGAAATAAAACATAAATAACACTATTTTTGGATTTTTAATTTTTGATTTTTTTTTCTTTGATTTTTTTTTTGTTTTTTTTTTTTTTTTTTTTTTAACTCTCCCCTAATATTTAAATTAGAAGAAACTATAATAGATTTAACAAAAATAAAATGATATCTAACTTTAAGAGAGATTTGGGATCAAAGTTTTTAGACAGCCTTTATCCACTTGTCGGTACCTTCCATATTCACATCTTTGTCTGGTCGATCGTCGGTATTGTTGTCTACTTAAACACGAAAAATTTGTGACTTATTTAGGACATACTATTTGATACAAGACAAGGTGAACCTAAGTTCCTAAAAATTATATCTGATCCTAATTCCTTAGATACTATATCTTAAGGACCATTCATCTGACGACGACCAGGGATATTGTTGTCCACCTAAATTGAGCAGCGAGATCTATAGACAATCTTTGAGTGTTCAATTTTAAGTGTACTGGAACGTGTTTCCCGCTTCCTGATATGCCCCAGCCATCAAGAACTTCCAGAGTACTCCTTACACCGGGTGAGCAGACAATCATTCAGAGAGAGAAGGGATACAGAATTCTATTTCTACCTACTTCAGAGGGGTTGAGAAGAAGAAGGTTGCATATGCTGTGTACCAGGTCGGATTAGAAGTCGTGCAAAGGAGACAGCATGTGGCTAACAGATGAGAAGTTTTTCACATATACATTTCACACATATATTTCAAGCGCATATATATTTCCTACAGAGAAATGGAGTTGCATATGTTGTGTACCAGGTCGGATTAGAAGTCGCGCAAAGGAGATAACATATGACTAACAGACGGAAAGAAAGAAAATGATTTTCTACAGACCTAATTTATCGGAATTTACTAGTCGCCCCATCCAACCGGAATTAAGGACAGAATCCGCACATCGAGGAAAAGTTAAACCACAGTTCCAAGTACGGGTTCAATTAATGTGACGAGTAGATTCCCATATATATCTCCCTGCTCAACCTATCCGAGCGTCGTATTGTCAGGCTGACTAGATCTAACTAGGTCAAGATTTGTCAAGTCTATAAATTTCCTAAGTTCAAATCTCCCTAGTCAAGTCCATTAAAAAAATTTCGTGCCTACCGACGCATCAAGTCAGAGCACGGACCCTTCAACTTCGGGTACGTTACGCAAACTCAAATTATCTGTTATCACTTGATAATATCACTTCCCAGAACATCTCCCTCAAGCAGATTTCATAACCAACATTTTTTTTTTATTTTCTGATTTTCTGATGTTTTTGGATTTTTGAAAATTTTCTAATTTTTGTTTTGTTTTAATTTCTCCCCCTAAATTTGTGCATAGGAGAGAAACAAAAGTTAATGCGCAAATTTAAACTATCCTAAAACAAAAATTAGTCTTTAAAGCGAATCAGATTAAGAAAAACTTAGGAGTATAGAGAAGAAAACGCAAACCGTAATTCATCGATTGAATCTGCATCCAGAAGGTCTGAGAACAACACACGTAATCTCAGAATAGATCCGAAAATTCTTCATGTCGTTATGTACTAACCCCATGAGTGATCTCTTCCTTTCTTCCTTGCCCGCAAAAGGACACATGCTCTCAAACAATGTTCTGAGTGTTGTACGGTTGAGAGATGTCCCCAATCATATGCCAGGAGCAGCCACTACCAACAAACCGAAGTCTGATGATATGCCTCCATAGCTGCTCCGACACAGAGCGGGATCAGTTGGTCTTCGGAACCTAGTCCATTTTGAAACCGGGTCGACCTTTCTCACCCTTGCACGATACTCTCTCCCATGACATGTCCTGCTTATCACAAACAGAAGATGTAGAAACGTTAGAAGCATTAGGAGATTTGGGAGTTTGAGCCTTCGGAACCCATTTGTAGTTGGCTTTAACCCATTTCTTTTTTGATCCGATGGGTGCCTCGGCACTTGATTTGGCACTTGAAGCCGATCTTCGAGATGACTTTGACCTAGCCGGTCTTGGTTTTGTTGGGGCATCTCTTGGATTGGACTTCTTGGTCGGCATTCCCTCTTTGCCCTTGGGATTCGGATTCTTGGCCTTGGGAGTTGAATTCTTGGCCTTCTTGGCATTCCAGTCATCAATGTCTGAGCGTGACCTTGAGGGGTATCTTTTGGAGTGTCTCCCTCTTGACGCGTTCTGCCAGCCTTGTGCGTAGTAGGGAACGTATGCGCGATTTAGGCAGTTTCGGGCAATGTGTCCAGGTGTTCCACAGTGAAAACAAGTCCTTTTCTTCACTGGGAAATTGTTTCTTCCTGCCCCTGGTGGCGTATCCTTGCCTTGTCTCTTACTTTTCACACACGCACAGTTGCAACAGGCACTCTGTTTAGCTTGAAATGGTGGCCTATATTTACCAATTGGAGGTTGATTAGAAGCAACAGATTCAGAGTTCAGGGGGTCGTTTGTTTGTTTAGAAGAACTCTCCTTGTTCTCATCCTCTGCTACTTTACCTGCACATGTAACAGAAGCATCAATATTTTCAACATTAATAACTACTCCTGACACAAATCCAGCTGGTTTTCCGTATTTAAGATGTGCCTCCCTGTCAATTTCTTCTTGTTTCATAGGGATGGATGTGTAGTTATGATTGTAAGGAGGAGGTACACTATCATACCCTAGACCCTTGTGTTGATTCCTTTTAAACTGCATGCTTTGGTCTATCATATTTGCAACCACCTCACTTGAGAAATCATATTTTCTAACATCAAGTTTGGCAGTTTCAAACTTTCCTTTCAAAGATTCGACTTCAGCCACTAGCTCAGCATTTTGTTTGACTACATAATCATAGTTTTCACATTTGTTACTGTAGTCTTCCTGAAGTTTCCTAAAGTCCTTGGTTTTAGCTTCTAATTCAGCGTTCAGGAGTTTCTGTCCTTTCCTGAGTTGATATCCTTTATATCTCAGGTCCTCAACTTTCCCTTTTAATAAATCAATTTGTTCCTGAAGAAGTTTAATCGTATCTTCACATGACTGAGAATATGAAACTTCACATGAATGAGAACACGACACTTCATTGACCGGAAGGTTTGCTGAACTCATTGTTTTTCGACAATTCAAAGGGTTAAGTTCTTCAATTATATCAGCCAGACTAAGATGATTGAGATCTTTTGTCTTCTTGATGTCAGCCACGTCCATGTCCCATGATTTTGGAAGTGAATTCAACAGCTTTTTGTTGATCTCGGACTTAGTCAAGAAGATGCTGACTATATTCATCTCAGTAGTAAGTGTAGTAAATCGCTGCAACTGAGCTTCCAGGGTTTCTCCAGGGATAAAATCGAAAAAGTTGAAATTTTGTCTTAAGGTCTCCTGACGACTTTCTTTCATGTTTTCAAATTCCCTCGTATACCTTAAAATCAATTAATTAAAAAAAAACTAGAAGCAAACGTCAAATTTAAAATGCCCTTTTTATTATTATTATTATTATTATTATTATTATATATATATATATATATATATATATATATATATATATATATATATATATATATATATATATATATATATATATATATTTTTAAAACAACCTTAAAAGTCAAATTTAAAAAAAATTAAACTTGAAAAGTCAAACTTAAAAATCAAACCGAAAGGTTAAATTTGAAATTTTAAAAATTAAACGAAAAAGTCAAAGTTTAAAAATCAAAATTTGAAATAAAAGGTCAAAATTAAAAATAAAAAATAAAAAATAAAAAATAAAAAATAAAAACAATTATTATTAATTAATTAATTAATTTATTATTTTATTTTAATTTTTTTTTTAATTTGGATGAAAAAGGAATTTAAAAATAAAAGAAATTTAGTTTTTGGGCAGAAAGTGTCAAATTGGCGAAACTTGAAAGCGACAGGTAGTGTTTAAGTTTAAATTTTTGAAGGAATGAAACAAGGAATCAGTTGGTCGACTTGGTTAAGTGGCTGCCTTGTGAACTAGAGGTCCCGGGTTCGAACCCGGCAACCCCCAAAACCCTTTCGATTTTTAAGGCGCTGGACTTCTAAGGCGCTGATGCGAGCTGACTTCACCGAGCCGAGCCGTCTTCAATGCGAGCCGTGATCCGAGCCAACTCCGAGCCGAGCCGAAAGTTCCGAGCCGCCGCAAATTCCGAGCCGTATACTTCCGGAAACCCTATCCGTAAACTCAAAAGTCGCCGCCGGCCGTAAATAGTTTCCGGCCGTAAACAGTTTCCGGTTACGTGAAAATTCGACTTTGAAGCTCCAAAACTCGATCAAAAACCCCTTTTTATTAAAAACGAAAAGAACAAACCCCCCTTATTTTTGCGAGATCTATCCAAAAACGCAAAAATATTTCGAAAAGAAGATCAAATAATGCCCCAAATAGAGTTTACGGCCCAAGAACTCGGTGTTTACGGCCGTAAGCTTGGACCGTAAACACAGAATATTCGAAATTTTAAACGAAATAAAACCTTTATACTGATACAACTTGGCTCTGATACCAATTGTAAGTCCCTAAAATGCCCGTGTATCAGTCAGATCCGTTTGATGGTGCGGAATCCCAATCAAACGGATGATGCAAAATAAAATAGAAGAGAAGAATAAGAAGAATATGATGAATCTTGATTGTATTAATGATATGAATGAAATTCCTTACACAAGATTCACACACAAATAAAACTCCCGTTTCTCTCTGGCCGTAAACTCTCTAGTTCATCTAGTTCATCAATCTACTCCTCACCCTAACACCTCTATTTATACATATTGGATATGGGCCGGAAACATATGGGCCGTAAATGAGTTTACGGCTGTAAGGTGTTTACGGCCGTAAACTCAGCCGTAAACTAGACCGAAAATCCACAATTATTACACAAAAATACAATGCCCAGAAAAGTAAAGTATAAACCATATTTTGACCCAACAGTCTGGATTGCCTCTGAGCCCACAACATGAGTCTGGTATGACCTCCTTGGCTCTCAACTCATGATTGGAATGCTCCCGATGACCGATCGACACTACTATCGTCACTTTAGTTGCCCAACATTGCGACCCTGTAAATATCCACCTTCCTCAGCCACTCGAAGGGCCTAATCGACGCTCCTCTCATCAACAAACAACATATTATACAAAAACTACTACCATACACGAATCCCAAGGCACATCACAATAACTCAAACCATCATCAACATACCTACCACTACCGGCCAACCAGCACGGCACTCATATCTAACCCATATCACCCCCTTCGGGTTAGAATACCAACATGTCTAATCAATTCAACTATTGAGTAGAAATTATCAGGGTTTGTTGGCCTACCGCCTCAACCCTACCGCTCCCTTCGAGCCTCTATGCCTACGACTTACAGTCGGCCCGTACCAGGTATCTTGGCCTACTGCATAGAGCAGAACCGCCTCATCCCTATCCAAATGCCATACACGATCATGAGAAAGATCTAACCCGGTTCCCAGAACCTGAATGACAAGATATTCTAATCCCGGACCTTCCCAAAACTGACTAATACCTATTCGGATCCACTCTCAGTCCTTAACTGGAGTATTACCCAATCCAAGAAGATGAAACCTCGGAGACACTCCGAACTGATGGGATCCCCAAGATCCTTTGTACTCCATTTGATCTCTAACAACAACATCCGATCAAACCAAAATACACTGGAGTCTTCATCATATTCCAGCAACATGTTCAATACTTGGGGACAGACCTACTGTTTGATATAGCATAGCAGCATACCCAATACCCACACATAGTTCTACAAACACATACAAAGTCTTCAGCATGACTGGACCGCCTTTACAGGCCTTCAGTCTATCTGGACCACTCTCAGAACCTTCAGCATGTCTGGACCGCCTCTATGGGCCTTCAGCCTACCTGGACCGTTATCCGAGCCTTCGGTCTGACTGGTACGGCCCACTGGCCTTCAGTCTATCCGGGCCGCTCTAAACTATTGAGCACCTCCCTGGAACCCCTCTTGATGCTCTCTCCCATGCATCCTGTTCTCACCCACTTGGGGCTTCGAACTCCGGATCCACTTTGTGGAGCATATCCCCATCCTAACCCTAGACCTCATGTCGATCGTCCACCCTCTCAGAATTCCGTGGTCTGTTCCCTGACCCGCGTATCTACCACATACACTAAATAACCCGCATACCCGTGCTGAAATGCTGTCGAGCCCTGGCAGCAAACAAAACCTTCAATCTATCAATCCAAAAACCCTCAGAGTTGAGCACACCCTCGAGCGAGTACCCGAACTTAACTCAAATCATGACCGTAATTCCAACCTAATTCCCCAAATTCTGTTATCAACTACCGAGAAGACGTAATACACATGCTGGGGAGTTTTACCGAACCCCCAAATTAGACAACCCTCAAACCGAGCAGCCACTAGGGCCTCCATTCTCCCTATCGGGTTATGAAACTTTTCCCCATTGCAAAACCTCTCCCACTTCCACATCTCGAGGTAACACTCCCCCACTTAGATTCGACTAAGCCTTCATAATACATGAAAATTGGAGGATTCTCAACCCTTCTCACTTCCCAACGATCGATCTGATGACAACCAACTCTTTCCCACTGATGCTCCATTGCTAGATGATCCCAATTGATCACACATTTCTAAGAACCATATGAGTACTTCCTGAATCCTAGTGAAACCGACAGCCACTAATGCTGGAATGACCCCACACTCATGTCCTGAAGACCACAAGATAGATGCTCCAAATAATACCTCGGCAACGAGTTACTTCTCTTGGCGCTTTAATCCGTTAATCACTAATGGTTGCTAACCACTGAATCCTGACAATGTTGAATAACCCTTCTGTGGGACCCTATCCGCAGGCCTCCCACATAATACCCCTTTTCCAAAAGTGTTCCAAACAACCTTCCCGGTCTCGGGATCTAGAAATCATTCTCTTCAGGGTTCGTGTTGGGTCAAAGTATGGTTCACACTTTGCTTTTCTGGGCAATTATATTTTTCTGTAATATTTTTGGAGTTTACGGTCATGTTTACGGCCGTAAACACCTTACGGTCGTAAAGCCATTTACGGCCCATGTCCACCAAGCCCATGTTTATTATGTATAAATATAGGTGTTAGGGTGAGGAGTAGAGATTGATAAACCCTAAGGCGTTTACGGCCTAGAGAGAGAAAAACGAGTGTGTGAGAATCTATTGTAAGGAATTTCATTCATATCATCAATACAATCAAGATTCTTATTCTACTCCTTCTCTTCTATTTTATCTGACATCATCCGTTTGATTGGGATTCCGCACCATCAAACGGATCTGATTGATACACAGGCATATTAGGGACTTACAATTGGTATTAGAGCCAAGTTGTATCAGTCAATTTTGTTAGATTTTGAGCATTATTTGATCTTATTTTCGAAATATTCTTGCGTTTTTGGATAGATCTCTGAAAAATAAGGGGGGTTTGTTCTTCGTGTTTTTCATAAAAAAGGGTTTTTGATCGAGTTTTGGAGCAAAAAAGGGCAAAAATCACTGTTTTTGGTCGTAACTTGCGAGGGGGTGGTGGACAGCAGCTAGGGTTTCCGAGGAGTTCACGGTCTGAGGTTTGCGGCTCGGAGTATACGGATCAGCAGTTTGAGGCTCGGTCTCGCACGTTTCCGGCTTCTGAGTTCTCGGCCTCGCACCTCGGCCTCGCAAGCAGCAACCTCGTCTTCGCAAGCAGCTTCTCGCCTCGCATTAAAAATAACACTCGCATTGGAGGTGCTGGGGATCGAACCCGCGACCTCCAGCTCCGAAGCTAGGCCCCTTACCAACTGATATAAACCTTCGAAAATTAATTCAAAAAGACTCCTTTTCGGTTCCAAGTTTCTCACAATTGTCATTTTTAGCCCAAAATTAAACTTTTTTTAATTTTAAATTCCTTTTTCATAAATTTTTTTTAATAATAATAATAATAATAAATTAATAAATTAATAAATAAAATTAAAATTAATAAATAAAATTAAAATTAATAAATAAAATTATATTTTAATTTTTTACTTTTATTTATTTATTTATTTATTTTTAACTTTTGACCTTAAATTTTGACTTTGACTTCCAAGTTTGACCTTTGACTTTAAACTTTGACTTTCTTGTTTGACTTTTAAACTTTCAAATTTAGCTTTTCGTTTTGACTTTTAAGTTTGACTTTTGAGTTTCATTTTTTAAATTTGACTTTTAAGGTTAACTTTTTAAATTTGACTTTCAAGTTTGACTTTTGAGTTTAACTTTTTAAATTTGACTTTTAAGGTTGACTTTTGAGGTTTATAATCAAAGGGTTTGACTTTTAAGTTTTATTTTAGCTTCTAGTTGTGCTTTTAATTGATTTTAAGGTCTACGAGGGAGTTGAAAACATGAAAGAGAGTCGTCAGGATATGTTAAGACAAAATTTCAACATTTTCGATTATATCCCTGGAGAAACCCTCGAAACTCAGTTGCAGCGATTTACTACACTTACTACTGAGATGAATATAGCTGGGATCTTCTTTTCCAAATCTGAGATAAACAAAAAGCTACTGAATTCACTTCCGAAATCGTGGGATATGAACGTGACTGACATCAAAAAGACAAAAGATCTCAATCGTCTTAGTCTGGCTGATATAATTGAAGAACTTAACGCTTTGAATTGTCGAAAAACAATGAGTTTCACAAACCTCCCGGTCAATGAAGTTTCATGTTCTCAATCATGTGAAGTTTCATGTACGCTATCTAGTGAAGATACGATTAAATTTCTTCGGGAACAAATTGATTTATTAAAAAGGGAAGTTGAGGACCTGAGATATAAAGGATATCAACTCAGGAAAGGACAGAAACCCCTGAAGGCTGAGTTAGAAGCTAAAACCAAGGACTTTAGGAAACTTCAGGAAGAGTATAGCAGCAAATGTGAAAATTATGATTATGTTAAGAGACAACTTGCTGCTGTAACTGAAGAACTTGGCGCTTTAAAAATCAAGTGTGGAAAAACTGATGTCAGTTTCAAAAATTATACTGCGTCAAGTCAGACAGTCGAGTCCTTATATGAAACCCAATTAAAATTCAAAGAAAATCAAAACAAGGGTCTAGGGTATGATAGTGTACCTCCTCCTTATAATCATAACTACACATCCATCCCTATGACACAGGACGAAACTGACAGGGAGCCACATCTTCAATATGGAAAATGAGTTGGATTTGTGTCAGGAGGAGTTATTAATATTGAAGATTCTAATGTTGCTACTTCTTGTGCAGGTAAAGTAACAGAGGACGAGAACAAGGAGAGTTCTTCTGAACAAACAAACGACCCCTTGAACTCTGAATCTGTTGCTTCTAATCAATCTGCTGTTGGTAAATACAGGCCTCCAATTCCAGCGCAACAAAGTGCCTGTTGTAAGTGTGCATATGGAAACAACAAGAGACAAGGCAAGGATACGCCACCAGGGGCAGTAAGAAATAATTTCCCAGTGAAGAAAAGGACATGTTTTCACTGTGGAACACCTGGACACATTGCCAGAAATTGTCCTAATCACGCGTATGTTCCCTACTACGCACAAGGATGGAAAAACACGCCAAGTGGGAGATACTTCAAAAGAAATCCTTCCAGTTCACGTTCAGACAATGTTGACTGGAATGCGCAGAAGGCTAAGAATCAATCCCACAAGGCCAAGAATCTAAATCCCAAGGGCAAGAAGGGAATGTCGGCCAAGAAGTCTAATCCAAGAGATGGTCCCGTGCAGCCAAAATCAAAGTCATCTCAACGGCCGACATCAAGTTCCAAAGCAAGTGTTGAGGCACCCATCGGATCGAAAAAGAAATGGGTTAAACCCGAATACAAATGGGTTCCAAAGGTTCAATCTCCCAAATCAACTAACGACTCAAATATTTCTACATCTTCTGTTTGTGATAAGCAGGATATGTCATGGGAGAGAGTATCGTGCATTGATGACAAAGGTCGACCCGGTTTCAAAATGGACTGGGTTCCAAAGACCCACTGATCCCGCTCTGTGTTGGAGCAGCTATGGAGGCATATCATTAGACTTCGGTTTGTTGGTAGTGGCTGCTCCTGGCATATGATTGGGGACATCTCTCAACTGTACAACACTCAGAACATTGTTTGAGAGTATGTGTCCTCTGTGGGAAGGGAAGAAAGGAAGGGATCACTCATGGGGTTGGTGCTTAATGATATGAAGAATTTTCGAATCTGTTCTGAGATTATGCTTGCTGTTCTCAGACCTTCTGGATGCAAATTCAATCGGTGACTTACGGTTTGAGTTTTCTTCTCTATACTCCTGAGTTTTTCTTAAGCTGATTCGCTTTAAAGACAAATTTTTGTTTTAGGATAGTTTAAATTTGCGCATTTACTTTTGTTTCTTTCTATGCACAAATTTAGGGGGAGAAATAAAAACAAAACAAAAATTAAAAAATAAATAAATAAATAAATATAAATAAATAAATAAATAAATAATAAACAAAAATCCAAAAACATTAAAAAAATTAAATTAAAAAATTGTTGGTTATGAAATGTGCTGCTTGAGGGAGATGTTTTGGGAAGTGATATTATCAAGTGATAACAGGCAACCTGAGTCTGCGTAACATACCCAAAGTTGAAGGGTCTATGCTCTGGTTTGATGCGTCGGTAGGCACGAAATTTTTTTAAATGGACTTGACTAGGGAGAGTTGAACTTAGGAAATTTATAGACTTGACAAATCTTGACCTAGTTAGATACGTTCAGCTTGAGAATACGACGCTCGGATAGGTTGAGCAGGGAGATATATATGGGAATCTACTCGTCACATTAATTGAACCCGTACTTGGAACCGTGGTTTAACTTTTCCTCGATGTGCGGATTATGTCCTTAATTCCGGTTGGATGGGGCGACTGGTAAATTCCGATAAATTAGGTCTGTAGAATATCATTTTCTTTCTTTCCGTCTGTTAGTCATATGTTGTCTCCTTTGCACGACTTCTAATCCGACCTGGTACACAACATATGCAACTCTATTTCTCTGCAGGATATATATATATATATATATATATATATATATATATATATATATATATATATATATATATATATGTGTGTGTGTGTGTGTGTGTGTGTGTGTGTGTGAAATATATGTGTGAAATACTTCTCATCTGTTAGCCATATGTTGTCTCCTTTGCGCGACTTCTAATCCGACCTGGTACACAGCATATGCAACCTTCTTCTTCTCAACCCCTCTGAAGTAGTTAGCAATAGAATTCTGAATCTATTCTCTCTCTGAATGGTTGTCTGCTCACCTGGTGTAAGGAATACTCTGGAAGTTCTTGATGGCTGGGGCATACCAGGAAGCGGGAAACACGTTCCAGTACACTTAAAATTGAACACATACAGATTGTCTATAGATCTCGCTGCTCAATTTAGGTGGACAACAATATACTTGGTCGTCGTCAGATGAATGGACCTTAAGATATAGTATCTAAGAAATTAGGATCAGATATAAATTTTAGGTTTTTAAGTTCATCATGTCTTGTAACAAATAGTATGTCCTAAATCTGTCACAAAATTTTCATGTTTAAGTGGACCACAATACCGATGATCGACTAGACAAAGATGTGAATATGGTAGGTACCGACAAGTGGATAAAGGCTGTCTAAAAACTTTGATCCCAAATCACTCTTAAAGTTAGATATCATTTTTATTTTTGTTAAATTTGTCATAGTTTCTTCTAATTTAAATATTAGGGGAGAATTAAAAAAATTAATTAAAAATAATAAAAAAAACAAAAAAAATTCAAAAATCAAAGAAAAATCAAAAAAATTAAAAATCCAAAAATAGTGTTATTTCTGTTTTATTTCTTGTTCAGAAAAATCAAAAATACAAAAATATTTTTGTTTCTATTTTAATTTGTGTGCTAAGTTTTCTTTTAGTTTTGCTTTTGTCTTGAATAGTGATTTCAGGTATAGATAAGACTCATGGAGTTTGTGTTGAAGATTTTTGAGCCAAAGCCTTGTCCGTGAGCATCGAAGAATTCACATTCGAAGGAGCAAGAAATGAAGATTATTCTTTCGACATTCAATCCTTCAACCCCAAAAGAAAGGTCAAGCTGACTTGAAGATTATGTGACGGATTGCATTGAAGCCTCCTCAATCAGTCTGCTGCTATATTTGTACCTGCTGAAGTGATCCAGAAGATTTGTTCTCTCTGATGTTCTCTCTGAAGATTCTCAAGCTGAAAGCGCTATCTTTCAAGAATCAGTACATCAAGCCTCCTCACCCAACGTGTGTTCAATGCCAAATTCTGAAGAAATGCCCAACTGCTAGCTACTTTTAAGGGGGAGCTTGTTGGGTCATTTAAGAAAAGACAGCTATTAACCAAGGGGGAGATTGTTGGGTCAAAATATGGTTTACACTTTGCTTTTCTGGGCAATTATATTTTTCTGTAATATTTTTGGAGTTTACGGTCATGTTTACGGTTGAGTTTACGGCTGTAAACACCTTATGGCCGTAAAGCCATTTATGGACCATGTCCACCAAGCCCATGTTTATTATGTATAAATATAGGTGTTAGGGTGAGGAGTAGAGATTGATAAACCCTAAGGAGTTTACGGCCTAGAGAGAGAAAAACGAGTGTGTGAGAATCTATTGTAAGGAATTTCATTCATATCATCAATACAATCAAGATT
Organism: Lactuca sativa; assembly: GCF_002870075.4. Lineage (NCBI taxonomy): Eukaryota > Viridiplantae > Streptophyta > Magnoliopsida > Asterales > Asteraceae > Lactuca > Lactuca sativa. Next base: position 18,351,410 of record NC_056627.2, read on the forward strand.
CTTATTCTTCTCCTTCTCTTCTATTTTATCTGACATCATCCGTTTGATTGGGTTTCCACACCATCAAACGGATCTAATTGATACACAGGCATATTAGGGACTTACAGTTCGCACCCTGACTCACTTACCAGCTCAAACGCCCACAACTGAACTTCAGCAGCTGAAAAAACCTGTTCCCTAAACCGGGATACAAACTACTCCCCAAACATAGTATACAATATAAAAAAGTGCAATAGATCACACAATCAATCCTTTCCATCCGATACAAGAGATGCAAGGCAAACCGGACCTCACAAATACTTATGCCACGTCAACCGTTCTGCGCTCGCCGGCGCTGAAATAATGTTGCCTATTCCTGCAACCAACTGACCCCGAGCTGGAATAAAACCTAATCCTGGGGTCATAAGTTTGATCACTCCTTCGAGATCGAAAAATTGAGAGGGCACAATCCTTGCTCTATAAAACGACAATCCAATCCCTCAATAAACCATTCCCCTTCCAGCTGCAAAACTCCATCTGAACATAATCATCACTCCCTTCTAGAGCTCCCGCGACTCACGTTCCGGCCTGGAGCAAACCCCCGAGCCTCAAATCTAGAAACTCACATGCTAGCCTCTCCCGCTCCACCCACGGAAATATAACGAGTACAGATCATTTTCCCGATCCCAAATAACGGTAGCCCTCTGCTCATCAGAATATGTCCCAGAACTAGGAAGCTCGACCAGCTCCCCCCTCCTTGTCGTCGTTACAGCTGTTGAAGCTTCCGCGGAAACCGTCTCGGCAACGGCTGCATAGCGCTCGTTGAAATACTCAACCGTGGCGGTCTTAGTAGACCCAACATCTCAGGAAACTGCCCCTGGACAATCTTGATCACCTTCTCCTGGATGATGTCAGTAACACGATCCAATGAAAATGTTGGCCATCCTGGCTGCCCGCTCCTGATCCTAACCTGGATCCAGTCTCCAAATGTCTCGAATATTCCATACCATAACTGGGAACCGACTCCCAACCCAACCCTAAGGGTTGTGACTTCCTTGATACGCGAATGGGTCCTGTGCTTTCAGTAGTACGGGCCCATACTACCTTCCACACCTACCTATATTTGTCTCAAGTATCACCACAACACCCTACAATATACATATACATAGCGAGCGATAAATCCTCACTCCTCGAGGAATGCTAAATATCTCATAACTAGCCTCCCGGCCTCTCACTACCCACCCATCCACCAACTGTCACACGACCCTCCATTGCTGCTAGTTAACTATTGCATGAATACAATCACATACCGTACGACTTAAACAATCTTAGACTAAAAGATTTAATCCTACAACGGTTGGACTCAAACAAGAGCTGTGCAGCAGGACCAACTCCCTTACCCTAAGACAATTTAACCCATGTAGCATGTGACTTAGAGTATTCACCCAGTAGTTAGTTCACATGCGAAAGAGTCACAACCAATCATTTGAGGAACACTACGTAAGATAAGGCATCAAAGATTAGGTAATTCTATCATACGATTCCCGAGGATCCCTATTTTATCACTAGCATCCTCTTTTGGTATTTTGGGGTCTACTTACTGGCTCCGGCTGATCGTACGCTTCACATCCTCTTTTAGTTATTTTGAAAACCATTTATAAATCATTTTGAAAATCTTTCCTTGATTTGAGACTGGATTCACATGAGTGTTCCTCCAATTCTCTCAAACCAAGGCCTTGATACCAACTTGTCACACCCAAAAATTTCATGCCAAATTAAAGCTTTTTAAAAGCATTTAAAACCATTTATCATTACAAAGTTTGTTTTAAAAATATCTAATATCAGAGTTTTCCCAGAGACATAAACAAATCATGAGGAGTTGTACGATTATGCCTTCGCCTTGCCGCGATCCCCTGATGTACCTAAAACAATAAACTGAAACTGTAAGCCCGAAAGCTTAGTGAGTTCCTCCAAAATATCCATACCCACACATATAATCATAAACATCATACTATGGGTCCAGTCAACCATCGGGTTGGAATACCCCAGGCCCTCAACTATCCGGTTGGAATGCCAACATACTATGGGTCCAATCATCCTTGGGATGGAATACCCCAGGCCTACAACCAACGGGTTGGAATGCCCATATACTATGAGTCCATTCTTCCTCGGGATGGAATACTCACGGCCCACAACCAATAGGTTGGAATGCCAACATACTATGGGTCCAATTATCCTCGGGATGGAATACCTCAGGCCCACAACCAACAGGTTTTCCTCGGGATGGAATACTCACAGCTCACAACCAACAGGTTGGAATGCCCAGGACTATTGGCTTTCACACAAAGCAGATAAGCCTCTACCACCAAACAAAGATGTGCACGTATAACAGATAATCACATAACAGTCTATAGACAACAACTGATCTAACGGATCATACCACACACCTCATAATATTATCCTACCCTCTAGGATACCAAACTAACAGGTCATACCACATATCACACAATATCATCCTATCCTCTAGGATATCGATCTAACAGATCATACTAGCATAACATAACCAAATAACAATTCAAAGGGCCAGACTTGGTGCCTTAGACCCTTGGGTATAGTGAGGATAACTCACCTTGCAATGTCGGACTGAACCACGAAATCACGCTCCCGAAACACTGCCCCAAACTCCAACACCTATAACCATCAATGATCCGATTCATAAATATCCGCTTACCAATTACTCTCAAAAGTCAAACTGGTCAACCCTTGGTTCAAGGTCAAAGTCAACTGTCAAGGTCAACAGTCCATGTTGACCTCAACTCATCGAGTACCCTCAGCTACTCGCCGAGTTCCTTGCATAACTTGCCAACTTGCCGAGTCACCAGGCCACTCGTCGAGCCCAAGACAATCTTCATTAGACTCGCCGAGTTGTTCTTCCGACCCGTCGAGTTCATGACCATATTCATATGACTCGCAGAGTCTACCATGCGACTCATCGAGTCCCTTTAGTCTTTCATCCATACAGATGCTTTTTAAGCCATTCCAAGGATCCATACTGTAGATCCAAGTTCCCAAGGCATGCTTATCACATAAAGTTGCAAACTTTACGTGCATGCAAGGCTCTAATGACTCAAAATGCCAAAACCAAGCTTGAAATGGGGTTTTACACTTAAGGAGGGGTTCATGCTTGCCAATGCTGATAGCTTTATGGACTTACAAATAAAAGAGACTTCAAATATGAAGTTACAACTTCAGATCTGAGCTCATACCCAAGAATAGCTTCATAACCAAGCCAAGAAGCCCTAACTTCATCCAAAGAGATCTAGAAAGGAATGAAGTCAAGATCATGAATTGATACCTTAAATGAAGCTAGTTGAGATAGACTTCAGACCTACAAACGTCATTGCCTCCAACTTCTTGATCTTCAAGCTTCTTGCATCAAGGTCTTCTTTCCAAGCTTGAAATTTACACTAATATGGAGCACACACACGAATTAGGGTTTCTAGACTCTCAAGAGGCTGCAAAGGGACTAAGGGAGGCTAATGATCCCTTAAATAGGGTGCCAAACCCTAGAAATTAGGGTTTCACCCTCCAGCTCCAACTCATCGAGTCACTCTTTTGCCTCGGTGATTTGGTCACTTAAACACGTGGCCCAAACCCACTGCTACTCGACGAGTCAAGCAACCAACTGGTCGAGTAGATCTTGAATTCATGAGAATTTATAACCATAAATTGGTATTCGAGAATCGGGGCGTTAAAATTCTCCCCCACTTGAACTACACTTCGTCCTCGAAGTCTGCTGCGGTGAACAACCTTGGATAGTGCTCCCGCATCTCTGCCTTTGGCTACCACGTCCACTCAGACCCTCATTTGGACTCCTACTGTATCTTTTCCAATGGTACCTCCTTGATCTGCAGAACCTTCCACCTTTCTATCCAGAATGGCCACAGGCCTCTCAACAGAATAAAGGTGCTCACCGACCTGAATGTCGTCTAACGATACTACTGCCCCTGATCCATGATGCACTTTCACAACTACGAAACGTGAAAGATGATGGAAAACCCAACTGAACCTTTTAAAAAGGTCTAACCTACAAGCCACTTTGCCAAATGACAAAATCCTGATGATCCAACGTATCGGAAACCTAACTTTCCCTCTTCCTGAGGCGAACCCTTTGTGCTGACAGGACAATTGTCCCGCAACATCATACAAAAATCAATCCACTGAAACACGAACACTCATGCCTGGCCCAATCAGTCTCGGGCTGGAATACCAGACATGCCTACGACGGCTCCAGTCATCCCTAGGATGGAATACCCTCTCATCCCACGCATGTTTAACCCAGTCAACCCTCGGGTTGGAATACCAAACATATCGGGTCCAATCAATCACAGGGTCTGGTCATCCCTAGGATGAATACCCTAGATTGGAATACCTTTATGAACATAACTCGGGTCTACTCATAACTTGATATCCAAGTATCTATCCTTGCATCTCATCCACCATCCTCAGATTCATCACAACTGAGTGCAACACCCCCGAATCTTCAACAATACATCCAATCCGAACGCGCTCCTACAACAGACATATCCAACACAGTCTCTATGCCCATAGCCTATGACTGGAATACCCTTACGTGGTTCTCAGCATAGGTCTGGATTGCCTCTGAGCCCACAACATGAGTCTGATATGCCCTCCTTGGTCCTCAGCTCATGATTGGAATGCTCCCGATGACCGATCGACACTACTATCGTCACTTCAGTTGCCCAACATTGTGACCCTGCAGATATCCACTTTCCTCAGCCAGTCGAAGGGCCTAATCGACGCTCCTCTCATCAACGAACAACATATTATACAAAAACTACTACCACACACGAATCCCAAGGCACATCACAATAACTCAAACCATCATCAACATACCTACCACTACCGGCCAACCAGCACGGCACTCATATCTAACCCATATCACCCCCTTCGGGTTAGAATACCAACATGTCTAATCAATTCAACTATTGAGTCGAAATTCTCAGGGTTTGTTGGCCTACCGCCTCAACCCTACCGCTCCCTTCGAGCCTCTGTGCCTATGACTTACAGTCGGCCCGCACCAGGTATCTTGGCCTACTGCATAGAGCAGGACCGCCTCATCCCTATCCAAATGCCATACACGATCATGAGAAAGATCTAACCCAGTTCCCAGAACCTGAATGACAAGATATTCTAATCCTGGACCTTCCCAAAACTGACTAATACCTATTCGGATCCACTCTCAGTCCTTAACTGGAGTATTACCCAATCCAAGAAGATGAAACCTCAGAGACACTCCGAACTGATGGGATCCCCAAGATCCTTTGTACTCCATTTGATCTCTAACAACAACATCTGATCAAACCAAAATACACTGGAGTCTTCATCATATTCCAGCAACATGTTCAATACTTGGGGACAGACCTACTGTTTGATATAGCATAGCAGCATACCCAATACCCACACATAGTTCTACAAACACATACAAAGTCTTCAGCATGACTGGACCGCCTTACCAGGCCTTTAGTCTATCTGGACCACTCTTAGAACCTTCAGCATGTCTGGACTGCCTCTATGGGCCTTCAACCTACCTGGACCGTTATCTGAGCCTTCGGTCTGACTGGTACGGCCCACTGGCCTTCATTCTATCCGGGCCGCTCTAAAATGTTGACCACCTCCCTGGTCCCCCACCTGATCCTCTCTCCTATGCATCATGTTCTCACCCACTTGGGGCTTCGAACTCCGGATCCACTTTGTGGACCATATCCCCATCCTAACCCTAGACCTCATGTCGATCGTCCACCCTCTCAGAATTCCGTGGTCTGTTCCCTGACCTGCGTATCTACCACATACGCTAAATAACCCGCATACCCGTGCTGAAATGCTGTCGAGCCCTGGCAGCAAACAAAACCTTCAATCTATCAATCCAAAAACCCTCAGAGTTGAGCACACCCTGGAGCGAGTACCCGAGCTTAACTCAAATCATGACCGTAATTCCAACCTAATTCCCCAAATTCTGTTATCAACTACCGAGAAGACGTAATACACATGCTGGGGAGTTTTACCGAACCCCCAAATTAGACAACCCTCAAACCGAGCAGCCACTAGGCCCTCCATTCTCCCTATCGGGTTATGAAACTTTTCCCCGTTGCAAAACCTCTCCACTTCCACATCTCGAGGTAACACTCCCCCACTTAGATTCGACTAAGCCTTCATAATACATGAAAATTGGAGGATTCTCAATCCTTCTCACTTCTCAACGATTATCCGATGACAACCAACTCTTTCCCACTAATGCTCCATTGCTAGATGATCCCAATTGATCACACATTTCTAAGAACCAGATGAGTACTTCCTGAATCCTTGTGAAATCAACAGCCACTAATGCTTGAATGACCCCACACTCATGTCCTTTAGACCACAAGATAGATGCTCCAAATAATACCTCGGCAACGAGTTACTTCTCTTGGCGCTTTAGTCTGTCAATCACTAAAGGTTGCTAACCACTGAGTCCTGACAATGTTGAATAACCCTTCTGTGGGACCCTATCCGCGGGCCTCCCACATAATACCCCTTTTTCCAAAAGTGTTCCAAACAACCTTCCCGCTTTCGGGATCTAGAAATCATTCTCTTCAGGGTTCGCACCCTGACTCACTTACCAGCTCAAACACCCACAATTGAACTTCAGCAGCTGAAAAAACCTGTTCCCTAAACCGGGCTACAATTTACTCCCCAAACATAGTATACAATCTAAAAAGTGCAATAGATCGCACAATCAATCCTTTCCGTCTGATACAAGAGATGCTAGGCAAACCGGACCTCACAAATACTTATGCCACGTCGACCATTCTGCGCTCGCCGGTGCTGAAATAAAGTTGCCTATTCCTGCAACAAACTGACCCCGAGCTGGAATACAACATGATCCTGGGGTCACAAGTCTGCTCACTCCTTCGAGCTTGAAAAACTGAGAGGGTACAACCCTTTCTCTACAAAACAACAATCCAATCCCTCAATAAACCATTCCCCTTCCAGCTGCAAAACCCCAGTTGAACTTAATCATCACTCCCTTCCGAAGCTCCCGCAACTCACGTTCTGGCCTCGAGCAAACCCCCGAGCCTCACATTTACAAATTCACATGCTAGCCTCTCCCGCTCCACCCGCGAAAATATAACGAGTACATATCATTTTCCTGATCCCAAATAACGACAACCCTCTGCTCATCAGAATATGTCCCATAACTAGGAAGCTCCACCAACTCCCCCCTCCTTGCCGTCGTTACAGCTGTTGAAGCTGCTGCGAAACCCGTCTTAGCAATGGCTGCATAGCACTCGTCGAAATACTCAACCATGGCGGTCTTAATAGACCCGATATCTCAGGAAACAACTCCCGGACAATCTTGATCACCTTCTCCCAGATAATCGCACTAACACGATCCACTGAAAATGCTGGCCCATTTTGGCTGCCCGCTCACGATCCTAACCTGGATTCGGTCTCCAAACATCTTGAATATTCCAAACCATAACCGGGAACCGACTCCCAACCCAACCCTAGGGGTTGTGACTTCCTTGATACGCACATGGGTCCTGTGCTTTCAGTAGTACGGGCCCATACTACCTTCCACACCTACCCATATTTGTCTCAGGTATCACCACAGCACCCTACCATATATATATATATATATATATATATATATATATATATATATATATATATATATATATATATAAATATATATATATATATATATATATATATATATACATAGCAAGCGATAAATCCTCACTCCTAGAGGACCGTTAAATATCTCATAACTGGCCTCCCGGCCTCTCACTACCCACCCATCCACCAACTGCCACACGACCCTCCATTGGTGCCAGTTAACTATTGCATGAATACAATCACATACCGCACGTCTTAAACAATCTTAGACTAAAAGATTTAATCCTACAATGGTTGGACTCAGACAAGAGCTGCGCAGCAGGACCAAATCCCTTACCCTAAGAGTATTCACCCAGTAGTTAGTTTACACGCGAAAGAGTCACAACCAATCATTTGAGGAACACTACGTAAGATAACGCATCAAAGATCAGGTAATTCTATCATACGATTCCTGAGGATCCCTATCTTATCACTAGCATGTTGTTCTAACATATCACATAATATCAAATAACTTGTATGGTATTTTGGGGTCTACTTACTGGCTCCGGCTGATCGTACGCCTCACATCCTCTTTTACTTATTTTGAAAACCATTTATAAATCATTTTGAAAATCTTTCCTTGATTTGAGATTGGATTCACATGAGTGTTCCTCCAATTCTCTCAAACCAAGGCTTTGATACCAACTTGTCACACCCAAAAATTTCATGCCAAATTAAAGCTTTTTAAAAGCATTTAAAACCATTTATCATTACAAAGTTTGTTTTAAAAATATCTAATATTAGAGTTTTCCCAGAGACATAAACAAATCATGAGGAGTTGTACGATTATGCCTTCGCCTTGCCGTGATCCCCTGATGTACCTAAAACAATAAACTGAAACCGTAAGCCCGAAAGCTTAGTGAGTTCCTCCAAAATATCCATACCCACACATATAATCATAAACATCATACTATGGGTCCAGTCAACCATCGGGTTGGAATACCCCAGGCCCTCAACCATCTGGTTGGAATGCCCACATACTATGGGTCCAATCATCCTCGGGATGGAATACACCAGGCCCACAACCAACTGATGAGTTCAACACTATGACAACCCGATATTTCAACTCTTTGTAACGACCAAAATGGGTCAAGTATTGTAACCACTTCTGAGTAATAAAAGTTACTTTCATAATAAAATGTATAAATAAGTTCCACTTAATTTCCTTCTATGATTAAATGTCTTTGAACCATGATCGTACGTGAAAAGAACGCCCAAATCCGACTTCATATAGCGAAGTTATGATTTTTCCAAGTTCGGCTTAGCAACTGACAGCTAAAAACTCGAATCGGAAATCGAGTGACTTTTGGCCGGAATGACCTAAACGAGAATCGAAGGTCTCGACAATGGTATTCCAGCGGTAAAAAGTCTGGCAAAAACCGACATCAGATAAAGAAGTTATGAATTTTCAAAGAAATTCTTTAAACACGATGGGTTTTTAATAAATAATAAAAAAAATAATTTCAGAATTTGCCGACGGAGTCTAAACGAAAGTTGTAGAGCGTAGTCTCACCTACGCGAGGATATAAAGACCATCGAAAACGAAGTTTGTATGAAGAAGATATGAATTTTTGAAGTTTATTAAATAAATTAATTATTTATTTTCATCAAAATTTGGATATTATCCGAAGGGGAGTCAGCGTCCTCATCCGAGGTACGCGCTGCGTACTCCTGTACGCCCCGCGTAACCGAGAGGATTGGCCTCTGATCGTCCATGTCGCGCTATCCAAAGGAAACAACCCGCCGACCCGTCCGAAGCCCCGACCCGTCCGACCCGACGTCCCATCCGACCCGCGTACCCAGCAACCCGTCCCATTCGAACCGAGGCAGTCGAGGCTTCGGTCATGCATGACGTACGCGTACATGTTGCGTACGAGCGTACGCCCCGCGTACCGAGGAAGACCAGCCTTACTATAAATAGGATGCGAGGGTTTCCAAAGAAAGGGCCCATTTCTCTCCTCTCTCTCTCAACTTTGCCTCGTTTTCCGTGTCTGTTCAAACCCGAAGCTCTGGTCTTTTTGACTCAAGTCCCGAAGGTCGATTATACTCCCGAGATTCCCGAGAATCCCGAGGAAAATCCGTTTCCCGAGACGAAACTCTGCCCGGTTTTCCATCTCGCTATCTCCAAAACTTTCATGTGAGTTTCATACCCCTTAATCAACCGTTTTTAATTATTCTAAATACTTTTATATGCTTTCAAGGGGGGGATTACAAGTAAAACACACGAGTATTATCGTGTGTTACATAAAGAAACTCTTTTATATACTGTTATATATTCAAATCACATGCGATTTATAAACCTTTAAGGAACTTTTATATATATATATATATATATATATATATATATATATATATATATATATAACATATGTTACAATAGCATTTTATCCTTTAAAATATAAAGTTGTTGTAATGCATGTATAAACTAAACTGTTCTTATATTATTCTTTTCTATCTTAGACTCTACACCAAAAATCTATGCTTTCATAATCAAGTGATTCTTTTTCTAGGTATTTCTAAACAAACAAGGCACACTTTTGGAAAACTATAATAGGTATAGTTTTACGAACATATTTCTAACTCTTATGTACTAGAAACATATATTTCAAGAAGTTTACTTTCGTATACAACAACAAACGTAACATTTTAACAAGTAGATCTGTTTTTATACCACGGTTTTGTGAGACACTAACTTCATGTACGTTCAAGTACACATTTCAAGTCCTGTATTATATACCAGAATCCCTTGGAGGGGGAGCATGGTGTTTGTGTATAGATCTATACGGGCTTGACAACCCGCGCCCTGACTGTTAGCTGCAGTCCACCGTTTGGGGTGACAAACGTCATAACATTCCAACGCCTGAAGAACGTTGTGTATAGGCATTCAGAGTCAATAGTATTGTTATAAAACTCACAAGGGGTATTAAAATGCATTGATTTACAAGGTTTTCAAACTCATTGGTTATTTTACATTTACATACGTTTTGGAAACAAACATTGGTCTTGAGTGAAGGTTACTTTTATACTAGTAGAAAATATAGGATTTTCTAAACACAAACAAACAAAGATAAAACATTTCATTTCATTCAAACATTGTCACTTAAATACTTATGAAATTCACCAGCTTAAATGCTGATCTACTCTTTCAAAATTACTTGTATGTCCCAGGAAATCAGTAATTTCAGGTATTCATTTCGCTTTTGATGAAGGGATGCTGCGGCGCCAGTTTAATCTCGTATTTTTGACATCATATTGTAATTGAGTTTTAAACATGTAAATTTTGACAAATGTAAACTTTCAATTATATATATGATGGTTGTATTGCTTTCTTTACTATGTATTCATTTGTTACGCTACCACATGAAGTCATCCGCCCCCGAACGTTTCCGCCGTTCAGGTTTGGGGGTGTGACAGATTGGTATCAGAGCAATGTTTATAGTGAACTAAGTATATCGAACCACATAAGATATACAAACTATAAATGCTTAAGGGACTAATACTCTCGGACAAAACAAATTTTCTTTTTACATTTAAGCAGCATTTCGTTCAACTTAAATTGATAGTTCATTTAAGTACAATTACATGCAAACTATTTTCATGTTATACAACTATACAAGTATTTAGACAAGTTGACACTACGATTGAGACTCGATATATGTAATCAGATTTTGGACAAATATAGCGTGATCAACTATATTTGCCCAAGATTGGACCAACGTATATCGAGGAATGATCGTAGTAAGCAACAAGTCAAAACTTACCAAACCATTACAAGAATCAAACACAAGAATTTAAATACTATAGGAGTATTTGCTATCTAAACTAGTTTAACTTACATGTTTTACATGTTCCGACTTTACTCAATTCTTATAACCCTATTTCTCGTATAGTCAAATGGCTGGATTTCACCACCCTGGCGACCCCTACTTTCCCAACCAAGGCAACGGAGGATGGATCGAAGATGATCCCGAAGAGGACGAGGAACCCATAGAAGTGGGTGATGACTCCGGTACCGACTCAAAGCCGGAAGTTATCGATCCACCACCCATTCAACCTCCCGTCTTCGTAAGGAACTTTCAAAGGACCGACTCCCGTCTGGGGAAGTCACCTCCACCATTGGAGCCAACAGCAAAACCTACGCCCTCCCTACGGCATGTGCCGGGACTTCTATGATGTCCGCGGCGGAGGTTCGGTTGATCGAGCACTCCCGGTAATGGTGGGTAAGTTAGCCAATCAGTCCTATCAGTCTGGAGTACAAGCTAGTCGACTCCGGGATATCAACGTGGAAGTGCAGGTTCACACTTCTGACATCCGTAGGTTGGACAAGATGCAAGACAACGCCCAATTCCAAACCGAAGCGTTTCAAGCGCAAATGATTGCAGCTCTCGCCGAACTAAGGGAACAACAAGCCGCTTTCGATAGGCGTCTAATGGAGTCAAAGCAATCAGATACGGAGTCAAGCTCCAAGCGCAACCTTCGACGCAAGTAGTGCTTGTCTAGGACTTAAATATTGTTATAGCTTAGGACCTCGGCTAAAAGTCTTTAAATTTCTCGAACTTTGTAATCGGAGACCCTTATAGGGGTCAAATTTTCATGATCGTTGTAACAACTTTTATATTAATATAAGTGGCACTATTACTACTACGTTGAGTATTTCGTTCGAACCTTGAATGGTCTTTGTGAACCCAAATACTTGTTTCATACCTTCAGTCTTACAAATAACTTTCATTCTTCTATTTTAAGACTCATACTATCATCTGTTGTTGAACTATAGCGATTTAGTTCATGAGACACATACATTTTCCATTCTATGAAATTCTTATCCTTGTCTTTTCAAACTATAGTTGAAGGATGCCTCCGCGTAGGAATCCAAGGCGAACCAATGGTGAGGAAGCACCTATACCACCACCACCTCCACCACCCCAATTTGATGCTGTAATGTTTCAAGCAGCAGTCACCGCAGCGGTGGCAGCTGCCATGTCATAGATCAATAACTCGAGTGCTAATGGATCGGGATCTGGCACACACCCATCCAACCATGGTGAGAGTCATGGACCACCTCGAGAATGCACCTATAAGGACTTCACTAATGCCAAGCCCCGGATGTTTTATGGTACTGGTGGTGTGATGGCCCTGAGGCAGTGGATTGAAAGGACGGAGGCAGTCTTTGAAATCTGCTCCTGCCCCGAGCACAGCAAGGTCAAATTTGCAACTTTCACCCTTCTCGATAAAGCTTTAACTTGGTGGAATGGCCACGTTAAAGTACTTACCCTAATCGTGGCGAACTCCATAAGCTGGGAGAGCTTGAAGGCCATGATGATGAGAGAATACTGCCCACGGGGAGAAATTCAAAAGCTTGAACACGAGCTATGGACTCTCGGAATGGTGGGTACCGACATCGCTACTTATACCAACAGATTCTGCGAACTGGCAATCCTTTGTCCAGATATGATGGCTCCCGAGAGTAAGAAGATAGAAAGGTACATCTGGGGACTGACGCCCCAAATGCGATCAAGCGTGTTAGCTTCTAAACCTGACACCTTTGAAAGTGCTAAGGAACTGGCACAATCTCTGATCGACTACGGAGGTCATCAGAACTTAACCACTTCTGCACCAGCACCACAGAAAGGAAACAACAACAACAACAACTACAACAACAACAGCAACAACAACAACAATGGCAGGAAGAGAGCGTGGATTAAAGGGAAGGGTGGGTCTTCCCAAGAATCCGCAAAGAAACAACTGGTGTCAGTAAATGCTGCCACTATACCTGCTACAGCCCTTACAAATACCTACCCAACAAAGCCTTATATAGGTAACCTCCCAAAATGCACCAAATGCAATTACCACCACCAAGGACCTTGTCGAGATATGCAGTGCGCCAACTGCAGCAGGAAAGGACACACAGCCCGTTTCTGCAAGGAACCCGCAAAGCCGATCACTCAAGTTCCCGGTACGGGTGTAGGGCAGGCTTGCTACGGTTGTGGCGAGGTGGGCCACTACAAGAGAAACTGTCCTAAGGCAGCAGTCACCGGAGGTGTGGGACGAGTTTTGGCAATAGGCCACGACGAAGCTGTAGCTGACCCAACTATAGTTGCTGGTACGTTCCTTCTCGATAATTCATACGTATGCATATTATTCGATAGTGGAGCAGAGAGAAGCTTCGTGAGTCAAAACTTTATTCATTTACTTAAACCTAAACCTAGCAAGTTAGAAAATTCATTCACTATAGAGATGGCCAATGGAAAAACCGAAAACACAAATTGCATATACATGGGCTATACATTAACATTAGACGGCCATTCTTTCCCAATCAATCTCATGCCGGTTCAAATTAAAAGTTTCGACGTCATAGTCGGCATGGATTGGTTGAGTCTTCTTCGCGCCGACATCATGTGCTTTGATAAAGCAGTCCGTCTTAACCTCCCTAACAACGAAACATTAGTTATCTACGGCGACAAATCTAGTGCAAACCTTCGCATCATTTCGTGCATCCAAGCTCGAAAGTGCTTGCGGAAGGATTGTCGAGCATTCCTAGCGCACATCGTCGATACAAGTCAAGAACTGAAGGACATCAAGAGCATCTCGGTAGTACGCGACTTTCCCGATATCTTTCCAGAAGAACTACCAGGATTATCACCGCAACGCCAAGTCGAGTTCAGAATCGACTTAATTCCAGGAGCTACCCCAGTAGCGAATTCGCCTTATCGTCTTGCACCAGCAGAGATGCAGGAACTTTCCAGTCAACTTAATGAACTCCTTCACAAAGGATTCATAAGACCAAGTTTCTCACCTTGGGGAGCACTGGTCTTGTTTGTAAAGAAGAAAGACGGGTCGTTCCGTATGTGCATCGACTACAGAGAGCTGAACAAACTTACTATCAAGAACCGCTATCCTCTACCCCGTATTGACGACCTATTCGATCAACTTCAAGGGGCAAGCTACTTCTCCAAAATAGACCTGCGATCCGGATATCACCAATTACGAGTTCTAGAGGGGGACATTCCAAAGACAGCCTTCCGAACTCGTTATGGACACTATGAATTCGTGGTGATGCCGTTCGGATTAACCAATGCACTAGCAGTATTTATGGACCTGATGAATAGGGTATGCCGCCCTTACTTGGATCAGTTCGTCATCGTCTTTATCGATGATATACTTATCTACTCTCGAAGTGAGGAAGAGCATAGTCAACACCTACGAAAGGTCCTAGAAACACTGCGAACGGAGAAACTCTATGCGAAGTTCTCTAAATGCGAATTTTGGATTCGAAGAGTCGAATTTTTAGGTCACGTTGTTAGCGAGAAAGGTATACACGTGGACCCCTCCAAAAGTAAGGCTATTGAGAACTGGTCGACACCAAAGACAACTACAGAAATTCGTCAATTTCTAGGCCTAGCTGGCTACTATCGCAGATTCATAAAGAACTTTTCGAGCATTGCGAAACCTCTTACTTCATTAACCCGGAAAGGAGTGGCCTTTGACTGGGAAGCGAAACAAGAAAAGGCATTCCAGACACTAAAACAGGCCTTGTGCACCGCACCGATACTATCCCTCCCCGAAGGGATAGAAGACTTTGTAGTGTATTGCGATGCTTCAAATCAAGGACTTGGTTGTGTTCTTATGCAGAGAGGGAAGGTTATCGCTTATGCCTCCCGACAGCTTAAGACACACGAAGTGAACTATACGACACAAGACCTCGAGTTAGGAGCAGTGGTATTTGCTCTGAAGATCTGGAGGCACTACTTATACGGAACAAAGAGTACTATATTCACCGATCACAAGAGCCTTCAACACATTTTCGATCAGAAAGAACTCAACATGCGACAACGACGATGGGTCGAGTTACTGAATGACTATGAATGCGAAATTCGTTATCACCCTGGAAAGGCCAACGTAGTAGCCGACGCCCTCAGTCGAAAGGAATACATTGGTCGGAGGGTCAAATATCTGACCATGACTATCCATTCCCACTTATCCACACAAATTAAGGAAGCACAAATGAAAGCCTTGCAACCTGAAAATGTGGCGGGTGAATCCCTGCGAGGAATGGAGAAGAATTTAGAAGTCAAGGGTGGCGGAGCCTACTATCTCATGGACCGAATCTGGACCCCAAAACATGGTGGTTTCAGAAACGTAGTCATGACTGAGGCTCACAACTCAAGATATTCCGTTCACCCGGGTTCAGATAAAATGTATCTGGATCTTAAGAAACTGTACTGGTGGCCTAACATGAAAGCAAAAATTGCTACCTTCATGAGTAAATGTCTTACTTGCGCTAAGGTTAAGGTCGAGTATCAGAAACCGTCAGGACTACTACAACAACCAGAGATACCGGAATGGAAATGGGAGCGGATTACTATGGACTTCATAACCAAGTTACCCAAGACGACAAGTGGACTCGATACCATATGGGTCATTGTCGACAGATTGACCAAATCCGCACATTTCCTACCCATCAAGGAGACTGACAAAATGGAGAGGCTTACAAGAACTTACTTAAGGGAAGTAGTGCGACTGCATGGTGTTCCGATATCCATTATCTCCGATCGAGATAGTAGATTCACTTCAAGATTCTGGCAGTCACTACAAAGTTCCCTGGGAACTAGGCTAGACATGAGTACAGCCTACCACCCACAGACAGACGGACAAAGTGAGAGAACAATACAAACTTTAGAAGACATGCTGAGAGCCTGCGTGATTGACTTTGGAAAGGCATGGGATATTCATTTACCCCTTGTAGAATTTTCATACAACAATAGTTATCATACAAGCATAAAGGCTGCTCCGTTTGAAGCCCTCTATGGTCGAAAGTGCAGATCCCCTCTGTGCTGGACTGAAGTTGGCGATACCCAGTTAGCTAGAGGAAGAGTTCCTAAAAGCACTCTCACAGGTCTGGAGATCATACGTGAAACAACAGAGAAGATCGTTCAGATTCGTGAACGATTGAAAGCCTCAAGAGACCGACAGAAAAGCTACGCTGACCAAAGGAGGAAACCTTTGGAATTCCAGGTAGGAGACCACATCTTATTAAAGGTCTCACCATGGAAGGGTTTAATATGATTTGGAAAGCGGGGGAAACTAAATCCAAGATACATAGGGCCTTTCGAGATTCTGGCCAGAATCGGCCCTGTGGCTTACAAGCTTAACCTACCGCGCGAACTTAGTAACATCCATCCAACCTTCCACGTCTCAAACTTGAAAAAGTGTCTGTCCGACGAGACTCTTGTTATTCCACTCAACGAGATCGAGATCAACGAGAGCCTCAACTTTGTGGAAGAACCAATAGAAATCATGGACCGAGAGGTCAAACAAAGAAAACAAAGTCACATACCCGTCGTGAAGGTTCGCTGGAACGCCAAGCGGGGACCCGAATTCACATGGGAACGCGAGGATCAGATGAAACAAAAGTACCCTCATCTCTTTCATGTTCACTAGTGTCTTTACTACTTTAAATTTCGGGACGAAATTCTCTCTAACGGGGGGATGATGTGACAACCCGATATTTCAACTCTTTGTAACAACCAAAATGGGTCAAGTATTGTAACCACTTCTGAGTAATAAAAGTTACTTTCATAATAAAATGTATAAATAAGTTCCACTTAATTTCCTTCTATGATTAAATGTCTTTGAACCATGATCGTACGTGAAAAGAACGCCCAAATCCGACTTCATATAGCGAGGTTATGATTTTTCCAAGTTCGGCTTAGCAACTGACAGCTAAAAACTCGAATCAGAAATCGAGCGACTTTTGGCCGGAATGACCTAAACGAGAATCGAAGGTCTCGACAATGGTATTCCAGCGGTAAAAAGTCTGGCAAAAACCGACATCAGATAAAGAAGTTATGAATTTTCAAAGAAATTCCTTAAACACGATGGGTTTTTAATAAATAATAAAAAAAATAATTTCAGAATTTGCCGACGGAGTCTAAACGAAAGTTGTAGAGCGTAGTCTCACCTACGCGAGGATATAAAGACCATCGAAAACGAAGTTCGTATGAAGAAGATATGAATTTTTGAAGTTTATTAAATAAATTAATTATTTATTTTAATCAAAATTCGGATATTATCCGAAGGGGAGTCAGCGTCCTCATCCGAGGTACGCGCTGCGTACTCCTGTATGCCCCGCGTAACCGAGAGGATTGGCCTCTGATCGTCCACGTCGCGCTATCCGAAGGAAACAACCCGTCCGACCTGTCCGAAGCCCCGACCCGTCCGACCCGACGTCCCATCCGACCCGACGTCCCATCCGACCCGCGTACCCAGCAACCCGTCCCATCCGAACCGAGGCAGTCGAGGCTTCGGTCATGCATGACGTACGCGTACGCGCTGCGTACGAGTGTACACCCCGCGTACCGAGGCAGACCAGCCTTACTATAAATAGGATGCGAGGGTTTCCAAAGAAAGGGCCCATTTCTCTCCTCTCTCTCTCAACTTTGCCTCGTTTTCCGTGTCCGTTCAAACCCGAAGCTTTGGTCTTTTTGGCTCAAGTCCCGAAGGTCGATTATACTCCCGAGATTCCCGAGAATCCCGAGGAAAATCCGTTTCCCGTGACGAAACTCTGCCCGGTTTTCCATCTCGCTATCTCTAAAACTTTCAAGTGAGTTTCATACCCCTTAATCAACCGTTTTTAATTATTCTAAATACTTTTATATGCTTTCAAGGGGGGGGGATTACAAGTAAAACACACGAGTATTATCGTGTGTTACATAAAGAAACTCTTTTATATACTGTTATATATTCAAATCACATGCGATTTATAAACCTTTAAGGAACTTATATATATATATATATATATATATATATATATATATATATATATATATATATATATATATATATATATATATATATATATATATAACATATGTTACAATAGCATTTTATCCTTTAAAATATGAAGTTGTTGTAATGCATGTATAAACTAAACTGTTCTTATATTATTCTTTTCTATCTTAGACTCTACACCAAAAATCTATGCTTTCATAATCAAGTGATTCTTTTTCTAGGTATTTCTAAACAAACAAGGCACACTTTTTGAAAACTATAATAGGTATAGTTTTACGAACAGATTTCTAACTCTTATGTACTAGAAACATATATTTCAAGAAGTTTACTTTCGTATACAAGAACAAACGTAACATTTTAACAAGTAGATCTGTTTTTATACCACGGTTTTGTGAGACACTAACTTCATGTACGTTCGAGCACACATTTCAAGTCCTGTATTATATACCAGAATCCATTGGAGGGGGAGCATGGTGTTTGTGTATAGATCTATACGGGCTTGACAACCCGTGCCCTGACTGTTAGCTGCAGTCCACCGTTTGGGGTGACAAACGTCATAACATTCCAACGCCTGAAGAACGTTGTGTATAGGCATTCAGAGTCAATAGTATGGTTATAAAACTCACAAGGGGTATTAAAATGCATTGATTTACAAGGTTTTCAAACTCATTGGTTATTTTACATTTACATAC
Organism: Lactuca sativa; assembly: GCF_002870075.4. Classification (NCBI taxonomy): domain Eukaryota; kingdom Viridiplantae; phylum Streptophyta; class Magnoliopsida; order Asterales; family Asteraceae; genus Lactuca; species Lactuca sativa. Next base: position 18,370,588 of record NC_056627.2, read on the forward strand.
GTTTTGGAAACAAACATTGGTCTTGAGTGAAGGTTACTTTTATACTAGTAGAAAATATAGGATTTTCTAAACACAAACAAACAAAGATAAAACATTTCATTTCATTCAAACATTGTCACTTAAATACTTATGAAATTCACCAGCTTAAATGCTGATCTACTCTTTCAAAATTACTTGTATGTCCCAGGAAATCAGTAATTTCAGGTATTCATTTCGCTTTTGATGAAGGGATGCTGCGACGCCAGTTTAATCTTGTATTTTTGACATCATATTGTAATTGAGTTTTGAACATGTAACTTTTGACAAACGTAAACTTTCAATTATATATATGATGGTTGTATTGCTTTCTTTACTATGTATTCATTTGTTACGCTACCACATGAAGTCATCCGCCCCCGAACGTTTCCGCCGTTCAGGTTTGGGGGTGTGACAGACACTCTTTAGATTGATAGATCTTTAACATGTAAATAAGCAAGAATAGTAAACACTGAAACACACAATGAATCAATTCGTATGTCGAATGATTAAAACGTAGTCACACCTCAGCAGAGCTCGATTAAGAACTTCCACTATAGAGGTGAGCTAGGGTTTTACAATACAATAAATGATAATAATGAAAGCGTTAATGATAAGATTGCATGAATGCAACTTATATACAAAACCCTAAAACAAAACACACAGCTGGACAGGCCCAAACCGGTGACAAAACTGGACTAACAACCGAGCCCAAGACGCAACACAATGGACCCAACAATCTCCCCCTTTGCGTCAATTGGGGCGAGACTTCACTTCGGTGGAGGTTGAGGAGTTCACTTCATAACCTTGAACAACTTTGGAATGATGGCAAGTAGAGTATGTCTAAAATCCATATACCACCGAAGCATATCTGAGAACAGCTTCTTGTCTTCCTCACTGTTTTGATCACACCCATGGATAAGCTCAAGAATGTGCTCCAAGCAAGAATTGGAGAATAGGTGTTTATCAGCAAGAGAAAATAGACATCTTTGACCTTCGCCTCTAAGAAAATAACAGTCTGATATTGTGAGTCTATTTTACCCTTTACCATCAGCTTATTGTCTCCTGTTTTCCTGATTGGCTTGATTAATGGCTTCTTTCGTATAGTAGTGTCAATATCCTGATCCATCATTGCCACTTCATGAATGTAACACACTAACATATGCTTGATGTGACCTATGATTGGCTCATACTCTTTCGATTTGGAAAGTAAGATGTTGTTCAGGAGAATCCAATCGTGTGGATTCGGATTCGACAAATCAAAAAGCGAGATCATATGAACCGAACCGTCTGATCCTCGAGTCACTTTGAGCTTGATATTAATGAACTTCCCTGCTGCAGTAGGTTTCAGTACTTTAACTGTTGTGATCTTCTTGCTACTCCAAGTCAGGTATTGTGGTTGAGAGAACTCATGATAGTACTCGAGCAAGTCTTGATCAACCTTCACATCAGTAGAAGGAATCGCCACTATAGACTCAAAGCAGTAAAAGATAAAAGCCTTACGAGTTATTGGCATATCGAATTGAGAATCTTTGGAATTCTCAAAAATGAATGAAAGAACAGGCTCTAGATAATGTGACCTTGGAGCTTCAAATACCTCCTTCTGAAGCCTTTCCAATGACCACAGAGGAAACTTCAATTTCCTTTGATTAAGTAGATCCGCTTCTCTATTTTCGTTCTCCTGACTAATCGCTTTGTTATCTCTTTCTTTAATCTCTTGAGCAATGGGCTTGACTTTGTAAGGACTTGATTTAGGAGTCGTTTCTTCAATATCATCAACATCGTCCTCGTCATCATCATCATCATCAACAATTCCTTTTCCTTTATCTTGTGTACCAGAACCCAAAGCTTCTTTCCCTTTCGATTCAGTAACCACCTTCGGTTGTTGTGGTTTCGGTTGTTGAGGTTTCGGTGGTTGAGATGAAGACTTCTTTTCTTCTCCACCTTGTTGTGGAGAGACAACGGACTCTGGAACACCCTCAATTCGACTAAGAATGTCAAGAGCAGGCCTCAACTTCTCAGTGAAATGATGTCTAATAGAGATTGTAATAACATAATCGTGGGCTTCAAGAAGATGAAGAAGAATCCAGTGTACATCACCAACTGAGCTTTTGACCACAGACTGCTCTGAACGCAGTGCTTCAAGTTCCTTATTCGCTTGATTGAGCTTCAGAGTCTGGGTTTTGAGTTGAGTGGTTTTCAGAGCAAGTTCATCCATCACTCTGCTTTACAAGGGAAGATCAGCCTGAAGTTTATCCAAACGCTCAGAGACAGATGCTTGATGTTTGACGTGATCAGAGCTGAGGTTCTTGAGAAACACCGCAAAGTGCTCTTTCTCTTGTTGAAGAGATTGAGTTAGGGTCTGAACCGAGGCATTGACTTTGTTGGCATTTTTCTCTGCAGCACCCTGTAAAGACTCAAGGAAAAGATTGGCATTAAAATTAGTTTATCAACTTTTTCAGTCGCATCGGTGCAGACTTTTGTTGAGGCATCAATAGCTGAAGTGGCTATGATGATTGAAGCTTATTGTTCCTTAACCCAGGTGGCCATCATGCCTTTAATGGCAGACTCTTAAAGAGAATCCTGAATAGATGAGGAGGCCATAAGCTTGTCTAGCTTTTCGTTCAGCTCCTTGAGATGGCGCTTGGTGACAAGGGCATCATCATTGTCATTGCTTTGCACCCTGTAGGGACTATAGTAGAAAGAGTCGAATTCAACTTCTTCACCCCCAAGAACTATGGTAGTTTCTGTTGATGCTGTAGGAGAGAGAGGTTTTGAGACAAATGGGGTTTCATCCACTGAGATACGAACCCCTATATCAGATACGTTGGCACGAACCTCAGGTTCGGTAGTGTGGGTAGCAGTGATCGTGGTTGCTTCAGAGAATATTGGAGGAGGAATGGGAATAGTTGTTGTGGGTTGGGAGGTGATAATAGGTGGGATTGGTGAAATGAATATTGGGATTGAGATAGGAGGAGGTGAAGTTGGAAGGGAGCGAACAGGTACCTCATGTGTAGGCGAAATGGGAGGTGTACCACCACGGACCGAATCTTCATCGTCTGAGCTAGTACTTTCGCTTTCACTTGTTGGAGTGTTTGGTTGTTGATCTGAGGGAGTGTAGTCAGAATCGCTGGAGGAAACACGTCGAGGATTCCTGGTCACCTTCTTAACCTTTTTCTTATTTGGTTGTGAGGGAGCTGCCTTCTCAGACTTTCGCTTCTTTGGAGTAGTCACTTTGGACACTTGACCCTCCTTCTCCTTCTTTTTCAAATCAGGCTTTTTGCCCCTTTTTGTTGGTTTATCAGCTTCCTCGATGGACCTGATCATCTCCGGAGTTAACTCCCTTGGCCCGGTAGAAGGAAGTTTCTTGTATTCTTGGAACAGTTTGCTTGCATCAGGCACACAAGCGTAAATAGAGGCTGGAATAGATCCATTGAAGGAAAAGTTGAGAGGATCAGCGACTATGATCCTAGTCATATGAAAAGTAGCAATCGAGGAAAGTAATGAGTATGCCATGATAGGGACATGAAACCTTTCCATAGCCCAGTGAGTAACGAGCGTCCAAAACTGTCCACATGAGATTTCAGAATGACGTGAAGAAGAGGAGAGACTTTGCACGAACTGAATCCAAAGAACAGATCCATAATCCAGGTTGATTCCAATGTAGAGACCATAGAGAAGGGTCATGAAAACCTTGCTAGCCCCATCGGAACTAGCAACTCTCTCAAAAAGACCTTTGAACAACAAAGTAAAGAGTCCATTCCATTGAGGAGGAAGGCAAGATTTCTTGACTTTAGTCACAGGCGTGAGGAGCGATGAATACCCCATATTATAGAACATCAAAAAGAGCTGAGGGGTAGTGACAGAGTCAGGGTTGACCATGGAGGCTTCATAAGGGAGCCTTAGCAGTGAACCAAACTGATTCTTTGTAATCGACGTTTTTTGATCAAGAATGTCAAAGAAAACCCTCTCATTTGTCTTGTCGTATGTTGCAGTAGAGTACACCTGAGAGAGAAACGGCATTGGGACTGATTCAACCTTCGTCAATGTGATAACGACAGGGGAGTACTTGAGACATTCTGCCATATTAAGCATATATGGATCATACGCAAATGGTGTGAGATCAATCAGAAGGTTCTGATTCTCCTTGATAGAGAGAAGAGGTGATCGACCAGAAGTTTCTTAGACAGAAGATGATTCCGCCATTGTTGAAGATCAACGAAGAAGGTGATGAATAGTAGAGGAAAAATCTTCGATAATCATCTTTGAAAAGTATGAGAGCAGTAAAAAGTGTAAACGTAATTCAAGAAAACCCTTTATACTGTCAGTCAGGAGAGAGAAATAAATCGCAATCAAATCAAAAGAGAAAAAATATTAATTGACACCTAGAAAATCGTGATTGGACAACTGTGATAACGAAAAACGCGATGACAGGCGTGACATCAGCTATCGTTTCAAATTCACGCGCCTTTCCATGTTTATCTCAACCTTATCGTTCCAAATTTCGGACCCTTCAAATTAATGCTGAGTCATCCTTATTAGAAACCGAAGCGATATTTCTGAAATTAGCTTATTAGAAACCGAACCAGACTGTTGGAAATCAAAGATTTTCGTGCAAGATGGTGTCAATGATAAAGGAATAAAGAAAATAATTTGTGAGATAAATGTGATGTATAGGAAAACATAAAAACAGGGGATCCCGGGCATGAATCTCTTCCTTCAAAGTCAAGAGAGACTTTAAAGTACTTGTGTGGTATCCCGTTGACTTACGATCAAATGCCTATAAAGAGACATTGAAAGGCATATTTTTATATAAAGCTATTAGTGTGGCTTTCGCTTCAATCCATACATGGGTACTTGACATAAGACCGAAAGTGGAAGAAGTACTTGTGATCTTCAAACAAAATAGAGAAAAGAAACAAGAACGAAACACAAAAAGAAAATATTTTTGGAGGTTTGGAATTTTCTGAAAAGAAATATGAAAAAGAATAGCATATTTTTGGAGTTTGTGAAATTTTATGGAAAAATAAAATAAAAAGAACATAAAATAAAACATTTTTGAATTTTAAGAAAAGAAAGAGAAAAACATAAAATAAGTTAAGATATAATAAAGTGTACAAAAGATACAACCGAAATGTGACCATTGTATATGAGGCGAAATGGACCGAGCGTTCGGTTCATTTCGGTTCCCGAAAAATCAGGACCCGAAATAGACCGAGCGTTCACTCTATTTCGCTTCCAACTTTTAATGAGGCGAAAGCAATTTCGGTACAGATTTAGCTTCCATCATTCCTACGCCTTGTAAGATTTTATTAAAACTTGCTTCAGGCAAGCCTTTTGTAAAGATATCAGCTAATTGGTCAGTAGTTCTTACAAAGTGTATTTCGACATTATCGTCTTCCACGTGATCCTTAATAAAATGAGACCTCAGTGCGATGTGTTTCGTTTTGGAGTGTTGCACTAGGTTGTGACATATCCTTATTGCATTTTCAGAGTCACAATATAATGGAATTTTCTTCATGTTCAGACCATAGTCTCGAAGTTGACTTTGTATCCAAATGACCTGTGATGTACATGATGCTGCAGCTATATACTCTGCTTCGTGTAACATCCCGAAATTCAGGTATATCTATTTACAACTTCCTTCTTTCTAAGTTGTCTAGTTTAGCCCTTAAAACAAGATTATGGCAAATGAGTATGTTGGGCGAACTGAAGAGTACGCTGCGCGTACTCATGGTCGTGTTTTGGACGCGGATTCATCCAGGTATGTTGGGCGTACCTTAGGCTACGCTGGCCGTAACGGGTCCAAACTGAAAACCCTAAATGAGACTTGAGCCCTATATAAAGAAAGCTATGGCCTTATCCTTAGCCACCATTTAAGAGAGTGAAACCCTAAGAGAGAGCCAACCTTCGTTCTAAGCTTGTATGTGTGTGTGTGTGTTTTTGAGCTTGAAGTTCCTTTGTGTGTTTGTGAAGAAGAAGAGGGGACCTTTGGGGAAGCTAGTCTTGGAGTGCGAGCTTTAGATCTGAGCTTTGCAAAGGGGGAAACATCACTTGGAGGTAAAAAGCTCAGAACATTCCCCTTCATTTTGGATTTATGTATTATGGGCCATTTTTAGGGTTTAAGTCCCAAAGGTGGAGACTTTATTGAGCAAAGGGACTCCATGGACCTAGATCTGTCCCATTTCAGTGTTATATGTGTTTTAGATCCATAAAAATCCAGTCTTGGTCACTAATATCCGACCATGCTTGAGTTATGGGCTTTAAATTGTTGTAAATGGAGTGATTTGGGTGTTTTTGTTGATATGGTCAAATCTAGGGTTTCTTCATGCCTTATTTGCTTTGTATTTGAAGTGTAAGAGGTCCCATGGGGATATGGTGCTTAGATCTGGACCTTAGTAGGTCCAGAGAGTCCATAATGTCATGCTTTATGTCCTTCCTTTTGGGTTGAAGACTAGGGTTGCCATCTTAGAAGTCATTTCTTCAAAAAGAACCTTGTAGGTGTTGCATGGTAACCAAGACCGTGACTTTACATGATGAATGAGCTTAGAAGGGCCAGATCTATGAGTGGATAGAGCGGATCTGACCTCAGAAGCGAGATTGAGTTGATGCATGGCATGGACTCGCCGAGTCTGAAGAACAGACTCGGCGAGTAGCATGAAGATTATCCTTAACCACTCAGCGAGTGGTCCTGCCGAGTTATGGGTTGACTCAGTGAGTCAGGGAGAGTTAGAGAGGGTTGACAGGTGGACTGAGTCGAGCTAGAACTCGCCGAGTTGTTCTTGAGACTCGACGAGTTGAGTCGTGGTGGCCCCGCGATTCATGCCAGGTGGAACTCCTCGTCGACTCAGGGGATTACTCGACGTGTCAAAAGAGAATCCTAGAGAGTTGGTGAAAACGCTTACACTCGCCAAGTCGCTTTAGTGCACTCGCCGAGTCCGGTCAAAGTTGACCGTTGACCGTTGACCAGGGTTGACCAATGTTGACTTGATAGGGTAGTCAACCTTAGTGGTAAAAGTGTTAATTAGAGATGTATGATGTTATAAGAGCATTATAGCTCGGAGGATCGAGCACGAGTGATTTCCAGGGTTCGCGAGTTATCGAGATATACGAGGTGAGTCTTCTCACTATACTTTACCTTGAGTAGGTAATCAGAGTTATGTGACAGAGTATATGTGTGTTATGTGTATGCTATGTGTTGTACTGCATGATGTCTATGTGATTTATGTTGTGCATGCTTACAGAGTTCGAACCGGAAGGTTCCCAGAGTTAGAACCAGTGGGTTCACAGAGTAGGGTCTACGGACCCACAGAGTTATAGCCTCGAGTGGCTAATATGTGTTATGTGTGGTATTTTGGGGAACTCACTAAGCTTTGTGCTTACAGTGTTAGTGTTGTTTGTTTCAGGTACTAGTGATAACCGCGGGAAGGCGCCGACTTGATCTGTACACACGCATGGGATTTTTATAATATGTGATATTGGGATTTTGTATGATGTGAATTGGAGATTTAAACTTTATGTTTTATGAAAATTAAATGAAAAATGTTTTATATTTTGCGAAAAATTATTTTGAAATTCACAGTGTTACACATGGACCTCATGAACAGGGTGTGCAGGCCGATGTTGGATCGCTCGGTGATTGTGTTCATCGATGATATATTGGTGTATTCGAGATCCAGAGAGCAGCATGAGGAGCATTTGAGGGAGGTCCTCGGACTTCTGATATCGGAGAGGCTTTACACCAAATTCTCCAAGTGCGATTTCTGGTTACGAGAGGTCCAGTTCTTGGGGCATCTCGTCAATCAGAATGCGATATTGGTCGATCCGGTTAAGATTGAGGCGGTGATGAGTTGGGAGGTGCCGAGATTCCCCACCGAGATCAGGAGTTTACTGGGGTTCGCCAGCTATTATCGGAGATTTAGCAAGGATTTCTCCATGATTGTTGTTCCTCTCACCAGGTTGACCCGGAAGGGCGTGGTTTTTAGTTGGGGTCCTGAGCAGCAAGCCTCATTCGAGACACTTCGCCAGAGGTTATGCGAAGCCCCGGTGTTAGCCCTTCTGAAGGGAATGGAAGACTTTGTGGTGTATTGTGACGCATCGATATCGGGGTTGGGTGCGGAGCTGATGCAGCGAGGGCGCGTGATAGCATATGCATCGAGGCAGCTGAAGCCTCATGAGACGAGGTATCCCACCCACGATCTGGAGTTGGGGGCAGTGGTATTCGGCCTCAAGATCTAGCGTCACTATTTGTATGGGGTTCGGTGTACTATATACAAAGACCATAAGAGCATGAAGTATTTGATGGATCAGCCCAACCTGAATATGCGCCAGAGGAGACGGTTGGATGTGGTAAAGGATTATGATTGTAAGATCTTGTACCACCCGGTCAAGGCTAACGTTGTAGCCGATGCCCTGAGCCGGAGGACGGAGAGTGCACCGATACAAGGCATTTGTATGAGGATGACGGTGATGACTCCGGTGTTGGATACCATTCGAGGGGCCCAGGCAGAGGCCGTGAGACCAGAGAACCGCAAGAGAGAGCGGGTGATCGGGCAGATATCTTAGTTTGTTACTGATAGCCGAGGGCTTATGACCTTTTAGGGTCGGATTTGGGTGCCTTTCGTGGGCGGGGTGCGTATCATTCTGATGGAGGAGGCGCATAGATCGAGGTTCTCAATCCATCACGGGGACACTAAGATGTATTTGGACCTGAAAAGAGATTACTGGTGGCCCTGTATGAAAAGGGATGTTGTGTGGTTCGTTGAGAGGTGCTTGACCTATCGTAGGGTTAAGGCCGAGCACCAACGTCCGCATGGCAAGCTGCAGCCACTCGAGGTTCCCCAGTGGAAGTGGGAACAGATTTCTATGGACTTTATAACCAAATTGCCAAGGACAGCGAGGGGTGTCGGTGCAATTTCGGTGATCGTTGACAGGCTAACGAAGAGCGCTCACTTCCTTGCTATCAGTGAGAGCTCTTCTGCAGAGAGGTTGGCGGAGTTGTATGTGAGGGAGGTGGTATCGCGGCATGGAGTACGGATCTCGATTGTGTCAGATCGATATATACGTTTCACTTCTAGGTTTTGGAAGAAGTTCCATGAGGTGTAGGGCACAAGGCTACATTTCAGTACCGCTTACCACCCACAGACGGACAGACAAAGCGAGCGGACGATTCAGACGCTTGAGGGCATGATTCGCGCATGTGTGTTGGACTTCGGAGGAATTTGGGACACGTATTTGCCGTTGGCTGAGCTTTCCTATAACAACAACCACCATTCGAGTATTGGTATGCCTCCCTTCGAGTTATTGTACGGGAGGAGGTGTCGGACTCCCATCTGTTGGGGAGAGGTAGGGCAGCGAGTGATGGGCAGCATGGAGATAGTGCTTTCAGACGACAGAGCAGATATAGCAGGTCAGATAGAGGTTGTTAATAGCTTAGAGTCGCCAGAAGAGTTATGCGGATAGGCGGCGGTTCAAGCTCGAGTTCCAAGTTGGAAACTTTGTACTCCTGAAGGTATCTCCTTGGAAAGGGGTGATCCGATTCTGGAAGAGGGGCAAGTTGGGGCCCCGGTACATTGGTCCTTTCAGGGTGACCGCTAGGGTGGGCAGGGTAGCATACCATTTGGAGCTACCTGTGGAGTTAAGCCAGATACATGATACCTTCCACGTGTCTCAGTTGAGGAAGTGTATTGCCGACGAGACGGCAGTTGTACCACTAGAGGACACTCAGGTGGATGCGAGCCTGGATTATGTTGAGAGGCCAATCGCGATTGTGGATGGAAAAATCAACGTTCTGAGGAACAAGGAGGTTCCCCTGGTTCAGGTCCAGTGGCAACATTGGAGAGGGTCCGAGCTGACTTGGGAGCCAGAGTCGGAGATGCGGAAGCAGCATCCGGGGTTGTTTGCGGCATGAGACTTTGAGGGCGAAGTATGGTTCTAGTGGGGGAGAAATGTAACATCCTGAAATTCAGGTATATCAATTTAAACCTTCCTTCTTTCTAAGTTGTCTAGTTTAGGCCTTAAAAGAAGATTATGGCAAATGAGTACGCTGGGCGTACTGAAGAGTACGTTGCGTGTACTCATGGGTGTGTTTTGGACGCGGATTCCACCAGGTACGCTCGGCGTACCTTAGGCTATGCTGGGCGTAGCAGGTCCAGACTCAAAACCCTAAATGAGACTTGAGCCTATATAAAGAAAGTTATGGCCTTATCCTCAGCCACCATCTAAGAGAGTGAAACCCTAAGAGAGAGCCAACCTTCGTTCTAAGCTTGTGTGTGTGTGTGTGTGTTTGAGCTTGAAGTTCCTTTGTGTGTTTGTGAAGAAGAAGAGGGGACCTTTGGGGAAGCTAGTATTGGAGTGCGAGCTTTAGATCTAAGCTTTGCAAAGGGGGAAACATCACTTGGAGGTAAAAAGCTCAGAACTTTCCTCTTCATTTTGGATTTGTGTATTATGGGCCATTTTTAGGGTTTAAGTCCCAAAGGTGGAGACTTTATTGAGCAAAGGGACTCCATGGACCTAGATCTGTCCCATTTCAGTGTTATATGTGTTTTAGATCCATAAAAATCCAGTCTTGGTCACTAAGAGCCGACCATGCTTGAGTTATGGGCTTTAAAATGTTGTAAATGGAGTGATTTGGGTGTTGGTGAAAATGCTTAGACTCGCCGAGTCGCTTTAGTGCACTCGCCGAGTCCGGTCAAAGTTGACCGTTGACCGTTGACCAGGGTTGACCAGTGTTAACTTGATAGGGGTAGTCAACCTTAGTGGTAAAAGTGTTAATTAGAGACGTATGATGTTATAGGAGGATTATAGCTCGGAGGATCGAGCACGAGTGATTTCCAGGGTTCGCGAGTTATCGAGATATACGAGGTGAGTCTTCTCACTATACTTTACCTTGAGTAAGTAATCAGAGTTATGTGACAGAGTATGTGTATGTTATGTGTATGCTATGTGATGTACTGCATGATGTCTATGTGATTTATGTTGTGCATGCTTATAGAGTTGGAACCAGAAGGTTCCCAGAGTTAGAACCAGTGGGTTCACAGAGTAGGGTCTACGGACCCACATAGTTATAGCCTCGAGTGGCTAATATGTGTTATGTGTGGTATTTTAGGGAACTCACTAAGCTTTGTGCTTACAGTGTTAGTGTTGTTTGTTTCAGGTACTAGTGATGACCGTGGGAAGGCGCCGGCTTGATCTGTACACACGCATGGGATTTTTATGATATGTGATCTTGGGATTTTGTATGATGTGAATTGGAGATTTAAACTTTATGTTTTATGAAAATTAAATGAAAAATGTTTTATATTTTGCAAAAAATTATTCTGAAATTCACGATGTTACAAGTTGATATCAGAGCCTTGGTTTGAGGGATTCGAGTACACCTTCGGGCGTATTTGACCTCAAACTGAGGATTTGAGAAGTGTTTTGAAAAAGAGTAAAAGACTTTTGAAAAACGCAGAGCAGAGTTTTGTGTACAATCAGTCCGCGCCCGAACGGTGATTTCCCAAAATACCCTCATGTTATGTGATATTGATACTGATATGATGTATTTGCATGCTAGAGTAGGCTAGGTATTCCTATTAGGACTAGAGTGGTCTGATTTGTGATGCCTTAGCCTAGGATGAGGTGAGCTGCTATGAGATGCTTGAGAGTGAGTAGGTAGCAGCGAGGGGCTTATGAGAGATCTATTAGAGAGTTGTCTATGCATGATGGAGTACTTGGAATTTGGGATCCGAAGAGGACTTGGGGTGTATTCTGATACGGTGCGGACAGTAGTATTGGGCCCGTACTACTGAAAGCACCGGAGCGGTGTACAGCCCAAGTAAGAATCTTTGGAATACCAAGGATTAAGGAGGAATGAGTTGTCGAGTGTGAGTATGCTCAAATGGGTTCTAATTTATCGTATGTTGTATTTCAGAGGTAGATCATGGTGAGGAAACGTTTGATGCCTGAGAACAGTGATACCAGTGATGAGGAGATCTGCCGGATCATCCATGAGGAGATGGCTGCTGCCATCAGGGCAGAGATACCAGAGATGTCTGGGTCTATTAAGACCACGTTGATTGAGACCTTTGACGAGCGTTATGCTGCTCTTTCTGAGGCTGCTGTTGCAGCGGCCACCGTGGCTATTGCTGCCGCGAGGCCGCAAGGTGGTGATGCGTTGCTTTTCCGGGAGTTCAGCAACACAAAACCACCAGAGTTTGATGGGACCCAGGATCCGGTGGCAGCTATGAGGTGGATTTCTGATATAGAGGGGTGTTTCTTCACTTGCTCATCTCCTGAGCATTTGAAGGTTCGGTTCGCGCTGAACCAGCTTCGCTTGGGAGCGAAGGACTGGTGGAAGTTTGTGACGGTGCATTTTACGCTTGCTGAGCTTGCGGCAGTGACCTGGGAGAGGTTCACTGCCATGTTCCGAGATGAGTACATTCCCCAGGTGGAGAGGGAGCGTTTGGCCTAGGAGTTTCTGACCCTCAAGTAGGGTACTGAGTCAGTTACAGCGATTACCAGGATGTTCCATGAGAGGGCGATGTTCTGCCCTGAGCACGTGTCCACTGAGCAGGCACGTATGAGCCGATATTTGAGCATTTTGAGGCGAGACATTCGGGAGTTCGCGGCGAACTCCTCGCACCGGACATTTGCTGAGCTTCAGGCAAATGCTCGGAAGAGGGAGATTGAGCTAGAGACTCAGGCCAGGGAGGAGGCGGAGTCTCAGGGGAGGGATCGGCGACCGGCACAGTCTCAGCCAGCAGCCAAGTGGGCCAACCCCGATGATCCCAAACCAGGGAGCCAGAAAGGCCGCAGTTGTGGGAAGTGTGGTAAGGGTCATCATGGAGTCTGCAGAGCGGGATCTTGCTACAAGTGTGGCAAGGAGGGGCATATGGCCAAGGACTGCCCCTAGGGGTTTGCGGTGTGTTTTCACTGCAACCAGACCGGACACCGGAAGGCGGAGGGTCCGCAGTTGCGGGGATCAGCTCAGGGAGCACCTCAGGGATCTGCCCCTGCCGCCATCGGAGCTACAGTGAGTCGGCCAGTGAAGGCCGAGGCGCCGAGGGCACGAGGGAGAGCCTTTCAGCTGACCGCGGATGAGGTCCGCGCAACGCCCGATGTCGTGGTTGGTATGTATTCTTTCATGTATTTATTTTGATGTTGAGATATTATGCTTATGTTATGTTATGCATAGGTACTTTTCTTGTGAATTATGTACCTGCCTTGGTGCTATTTGACTCGGGTGCGAGTCGGTCTTTTGTATCTTTGGCTTTTAGTCAGCATATCAGTGTTAGTCGTGAGGCGTTGAGTCGGCCTCTGAGAGTTTCCATTGCTGATGAGAGGGTGATATATGCCACGGAGGTTCTCCGAGGTTGCGTAGTCGAGATTTTCGGTGTTGAGTTTCCGATTGATCTGGTTCCTATTGCGATGGGTGATGTCTGTGTCATTGTGGGCATGGACTGGTTGAGCAGATTCGGTGCGGTTATCGACTGCGAGCGTCAGCTGGTGACCATACGAGACCCTAGTGGGGGAGTTCTTTCGGTATATGGCGAGGGTACACGTTCAGGATCAACATTTTGTTCGGCCGCTAGAGCGAGGCAGTGTCTACAGCAGGGCTGTAAGGGTTTTTTGGCGTATGTAATGGATACGCGGGTGGATTCTGAGAGGCCGAGTTCAGTTGAGGAGGTTCCGGTGGTGCGTGAGTTCCCGGATGTGTTTCCCGAGGAGCTGTCGGGTGTGCCTCCTGTGAGGCAAGTGGAGTTCAGTATCGATTTGGTTCCGGGGGCTATGCCTATCGCCAAGGTGCCTTATCGCCTTGCACCTCCAGAGATGCAAGAGTTATCCTCGCAGCTTTAGGAGCTGCTGGGGAAGGGGTTTATTCGGCCGAGCAGTTCGTCGTGGGGAGCGCCTATCCTGTTCGTCAAGAAGAAGGACGGTTCACACCGGATGTGAATTGATTACCAGGAGTTGAACAAGCTGACGGTCAAGAACCGTTACCCGTTGCTTAGGATCGACGATTTGTTCGATCAGTTGCAGGGAGCATCTTGGTTCTCCAAGATCAATTTGAGGTCTGGATATCATCACGTGAGGGTGCGGGATGAGGACGTCCAGAAGACAGCGTTTAGGATGCGTTATGGGCATTACGAGTTTGTGGTGATGCCTTTCGGACTCACCAATGCCCCGGCAGTGTTCATGGATCTCATGAACCGAGTGTGTAGGCTGATGCTGGATCGGTCGGTGATTGTATTTATCGATGACATTCTGGTATATTCGAGATCTAGAGAGTAGCATGAGGAGCATTTGAGAGAGGTTCTCGGAGTTCTGAGAGCGGAGAGGCTTTATGCCAAATTCTCCAAGTGTGATTTCTGGTTGCGGGAGGTCCAGTTCTTAGGACATCTCGTTAACCAGGAAGGGATATTGGTCGATCCGGCCAAGGTTGAGGCGGTGATGACTTGGGAAGTGCCGAGATCACCCTCCGAGATCAGGAGTTTCCTAGGGTTGGCAGGGTATTATCGGAGGTTTATTAAGGATTTCTCTAAGATCACAGTGCCACTCACCAGATTGACCCGGAAGGGTGTTGCTTTTTCATGGGGCCCCGAGCAGCAGGCCTCCTTTGAGACACTTCGCCAAAGGTTGTGCGAAGCCCTGGTGTTAGCCCTCCTGGAAGGGATGGAGGACTTTGTGGTATACTATGGTGCATCGATCTTGGGGTTGGGAGTGGTGCTGATGCAAAGAGGGCATGTGATAGCATATGCATCGAGGCAGCTGAAGCCTCATGAGACGAGATATCCTACCTATGATCTAGAGTTGGGGGAAGTGGTGTTCGCCCTCAAGATTTGGTGTCACTACTTGTATGGGGTTCGGTGTACAATATACACGGACCATAAGAGTTTGAAGTATTTGATGGATCAGCCCAACCTAAATATGCGTCAGAGAAGATGGTTGGATGTGGTCAAGGATTATGATTGTGAGATCCTGTACCACGCAGGCAAGGCTAATGTGGTAGCCGATGCATTGAGCCGCAGGGCGGAGAGCACCCCGCTGCAGGATGTATGTTTGAGATTGACCGTGATAGCTCCGGTATTGGACGCCATTCGTGGGGCACAGGTCGAGGCTGTGCAACCTGAGATGCAGAAGAGGGAACGGGTTGTTGGTTTGGTTTCAGAGTTTGTTACAGATGGTCGGGGGCTTATGAAATTTCAGGGGCGTATCTGGGTGCCGTTTGTGGGAGGAACGCGTACCATTTTGATAGAGGAGGCTCATCAGTCAAAATTTTCGATCCATCGGGGGGCCACTAAGATGTATTTGGATCTGAGAAAGGAATATTGGTGGCCCTGTATGAAGAGGGATGTCGCGTGGTTTGGTTAGAGGTGCTTGACCTGCCGAAGGGTTAAGGCCGAGCACCAGAGGCCGCATGGTAAGTTGCAGCCATTGGAGGTTCCCGAATGGAAGTGGGAACAGATCACTATGGATTTCATCACCAAATTGCCAAGGACTGCCAGGGGAGTTGATGCAATTTGGGTGATTGTGGACAAGTTGACGAAGAGCGCTCATTTCCTTGCTATCAGCGAGAGTTCTTCAGCAGAGAAATTAGCAGAGATGTATGTGAGGGAAGTGATATCTCGGCATGGGGTGCCGATCTCGATTGTTTCAGACCGTGATGTGCGCTTCACTTCCAAATTCTGGAAGAAGTTTCATGAGGAGTTAGGTACTAGACTGCATTTTAGTACCGCATATCATCCCCAGACAGACGGTCAGAGTGAGCAGACGATTCAGATGCTCGAGGACATGCTCCGAGCATGTGTGTTGGATTTCGGGGGTAGCTGGGATGCATATTTACCCTTGGCAGAGTTTTCCTACAACAACAACCATCATTCGAGCATTGGTATGCCACCCTTTGAGCTGTTGTATGGGAGGAGGTGTCGGACCCCCATTTGTTGGGGAGAGGTTGGACAGAGGGTGATGGGCAGTACAGAGACCATGCTTCAGACGACAGAGCAGATTCAGCGGGTCAGACAGAGGTTGTTGACCGCTCAGAGCCGACAGAAGAGTTATGCAGACAGACGCCGGTCCGAGCTTGAGTTTCAGGTTGGCGACCTTGTACTCTTGAAGGTCTCTCCTTGGAAAGGAGTGATTCAATTCAGGAAGAGGGGCAAGTTGGGGCCCCGATATAACGGTCCTTTCCGTGTGACCGCGAGGGTAGGCCGGGTAGCCTATCGTTTGGATTTGCCAGATGAGTTGGGGCAGATTCACGACACTTTTCATGTGTCGCAGCTGAGGAAGTGTATAGCCGACGAGTCGGCAGTGGTTCCATTAGAGGATATTCAGGTGGATGCGAGCCTGAATTATGCCGAGAGACCAGTGGCCATCAGATATCGGAAGATCAAGGTTTTGAGGAACAAGGAGGTACCCCTGGTGTTGGTTCAGTGGCAGCATCGGAAGGGATCAGAGATGACCTGGGAGCCGGAGCGTGAGATGCGTGAGCAGCATCCGGAGCTATTTGCAGAGCGAGACTTCGAGGGCGAAGTCTAGTTCTAGTGGGGGAGAATTGAAACAGCCCGGATTTCCAGGTATCTTTTATGCACATATTTTTGATGTTTTGTGAGGGGACTCGGCGAGTTGGAGCTCAAACTCGCCGAGTAGGATCGCGGTTCAGGACGCGGGTTCGCGCCTGGACTCGGCGAGTCCAAGGAATGGACTCGGCGAGTTCGCGCTGTTTAATGAAACCATAATTTCCCGGTCCTAAGCCCTATTTAAAGGACCTTATGGCCCTTCATTGCGGCTACCTTGATCTTGAGAGCACCAAAGCAGCTGAGGGTTCTCGTGAGTGAGATAAGAGACCATTGTTCACCAAATTTGTGTGTATTTGCAAGAAAGGAAGGGGAAAGTCAAGCTAGTAGAGTTGGGGAGCTTGCATCTACTTCCATTTCAACAGAGGAGGCTTCTTGAGGTATCATTCATATCTTATTCTCGTGGTTTGTTGATATGGTCAAATCTAGGGTTTCTTCATGCCTTATTTGCTTTGTATTTAAAGTGTGAGAGGTCCCATGGGGATATGGTGCTTAGATCTGGACCTTAGTAGGTCCAGAGAGTCCATAATGTCATGCTTTATGTCCTTCCTTATGGGTTGGAGACTAGGGTTGCCATGTTAGAAGTCATTTCTTTAAAGAGAGCCTTGTAGGTGTTGCATGGTAACCAAGACCGTGACTTTACGTGATAAATGAGCTTAGGAGGGCCAGATCTATGAGTGGATAGAGCGGATCTGACCTCAGAAGCGAGATTGAGTTGATGCATGGCATGGACTCGCCGAGTCTGAAGAACAGACTCGGCGAGTAGCATGAAGATTATCCTTAACCACTCAGCGAGTGGTCCTGCCGAGTTATGGGTTGACTCAGTGAGTCAGGGAGAGTTAGAGAGGGTTGACAGGTGGACTGAGTCGAGCTGGAACTCGCCGAGTTGTTCTTGAGACTCAGCGAGTTGAGTCGTGGTGGCCCCGCGATTCATGCCAGGTGGAACTCGTCGAGTCAGGGGAGTACTCGACGTGTCAAAAGAGAATCCTAGAGAGTTGGTGAAAACGCTTAGACTCGTCGAGTCGCTTTAGTGCACTCGCCGAGTCCGGTCAAAGTTGACCATTGACCATTGACTAGGGTTGACTAGTGTTGACTTGATAGGGTAGTCAACCTTAGTGGTAAAAGTGTTAATTAGAGATGTATGATTATATAGGAGGATTATAGCTCGGAGGATCGAGCACGAGTGATTTCCAGGGTTCGCGAGTTATCGAGATATACGAGGTGAGTCTTCTCACTATACTTTACCTTGAGTAGGTAATCAGAGTTATCTGACAGAATATGTGTATGTTATGTGTATGCTATGTGTTGTACTGCATGATGTCTATGTGATTTATGTTGTGCATGCTTACAAAGTTGGAACCGGAAGGTTCCCAGAGTTAGAACCAGTGGGTTCACAGAGTAGGGTCTACGAACCCACAGAGTTATAGCCTCGAGTGGCTAATATGTGTTATGTGTGGTATTTTGGGGAACTCACTAAGCTTTGTGCTTACAGTGTTAGTGTTGTTTGTTTCAGGTACTAGTGATGACCGTGGGAAGGCGCCGGCTTGATCTGCACACACGCATGGGATTTTTATGATATGTGATCTTGGGATTTTGTATGATGTGAATTGGAGATTTAAACTTTATGTTTTATGAAAATTAAATGAAAAATGTTTTATATTTTGTGAAAAATTATTTTGAAATTCACGGTGTTACACATGGACCTCATGAACAGGGTGTGCAGGCCGATGTTGGATCGCTCAGTGATTGTGTTCATCAATGATTTATTGGTGTATTCGAGATCCAGAGAGCAGCATGAGGAGCATTTGAGGGAGATCCTCAGAGTTCTGATATCGGAGAGGCTTTACGCCAAATTCTCTAAGTGCGATTTCTGGTTATGAGAGGTCCAGTTCTTGGGGCATCTCGTCAATCAGAATGCGATATTGGTCGATCGGGTTAAGATTGAGGCAGTGATGAGTTGGGAGGTGCCGAGATCCCCCACCGAGATCAGGAGTTTTCTGGGGTTGGTCAGCTATTATCGGAGATTTAGCAAGGATTTCTCCATGATTGTTGTTCCTCTCACCAGGTTGACCCGGAAGGGCGTGGTTTTTAGTTGGGGTCCTGAGCAGCAAGCCTCATTCGAGACACTTCGCCAGAGGTTATGCGAAGCCCCGGTGTTAGCCCTTCTGAAGGGAATGGAAGACTTTGTGGTGTATTGTGACGCATCGATATCGGGGTTGGGTGCGGAGCTGATGCAGCGAGGGCGCGTGATAGCATATGCATCGAGGCAGCTGAAGCCTCATGAGACGAGGTATCCCACCCACGATCTGGTGTTGCTGGCAGTGGTATTCGGCCTCAAGATCTGGCGTCGCTATTTGTATGGGGTTCGGTGTACTATATACAAAGACCATAAGAGCTTGAAGTAATTGATGGATCAGCCCAACCTGAATATGCGCCAGAGGAGATGGTTGGATGTGGTAAAGGATTATGATTGTAAGATCCTGTACCACCCGGGCAAGGCTAACGTTGTAGCCGATGCCCTGAGCCGGAGGACGGAGAGTGCACCGATACAAGGCATTTGTATGAGGATGACGGTGATGACTCCGGTGTTGGATACCATTCGAGGGGCCCAGGCAGAGGCCGTGAGACCAGAGAACCGCAAGAAAGAGCGGGTGATCGGGCAGATATCTTAGTTTGTTACTGATATCCGAGGGCTTATGACCTTTTAGGGTCGGATTTCGGTGCCTTTCGTGGGCGGGGCACGTATCATTCTGATGGAGGAGGCGCATAGATCGAGGTTCTCAATCCATCACGGGGCCACTAAGATGTATTTGGACTTGAAAAGAGATTACTGGTGGCCCTGTATGAAGAGGGATGTTGCGTGGTTCGTTGAGAGGTGCTTGACTTCTCGCAGGGTTAAGGCCGAGCACCAACGTCCGCATGGCAAGCTGCAGCCACTCGAGGTTCCCTAGTGGAAGTGGGAACAGATTTCTATGGACTTTATAACCAAATTTCCAAAGACAGCAAGGGGTGTCAGTGCAATTTCGGTGATCGTTGATCGGCTGACGAAGAGCACTCACTTCCTTGCTATCAGTGAGAGCTCTTCTGCAGAGAGGCTAGCGGAGTTGTATGTGAGGGAGGTGGTATCGCGGCATGGAGTACCGATCTCGATTGTGTCAGATCGATATATACGTTTCACTTCCAGGTTTTGGAAGAAGTTCCATGAGGTGTAGGACACGAGGCTACATTTCAGTACCGCTTACCACCCACAGACGGACGGACAAAGCGAGCGGACGATTCTGACGCTCGAGGACATGATTCGCGCATGTGTGTTGGACTTCGGAGGAATTTGGGACACGTATTTGCTATTGGTATTGGTATGTCTCTCTACGAGTTATTGTACGGGAGGAGGTGTCGGACTCCCATCGGGCAGCGAGTGATGGGCAGCACGGAGATAGTGCTTTCAGACGACAGAGCAGATATAGCAGGTCAGATAGAGGTTGTTAATAGCTTAGAGTCGCCAGAAGAGTTATGCAGATAGGCGACGGTCCGAGCTCGAGTTCCAAGTGGGAGACTTTGTACTCCTGAAGGTATCTCCTTGGAAAGGGGTGATCCGATTCTGGAAGAGGGGCAAGTTGGGGCCCCGGTACATTGGTCCTTTCAGGGTGACCGCTAGGGTGGGCAGGGTAGCATACCATTTGGAGCTACCTGTGGAGTTAAGCCAGATACATGATACCTTCCACGTGTCTCAGTTGAGGAAGTGTATTGCCAACGAGACGGCAGTTGTACCACTAGAGGACACTCAGGTGGATGCGAGCCTGGATTATGTTGAGAGGCCAATCGCGATTGTGGATGGAAAAATCAACGTTCTGAGGAACAAGGAGGTTCCCCTGGTTCAGGTCCAGTGGCAACATCGGAGAGGGTCCGAGCTGACTTGGGAGACAGAGTCGGAGATGCGGAAGCAGCATCCGGGGTTGTTTGCGGCATGAGACTTTGAGGGCGAAGTCTGGTTCTAGTGGGGGAGAAAAGTAACATCCTGAAATTCAGGTATA
Organism: Lactuca sativa; assembly: GCF_002870075.4. Taxonomy (NCBI): domain Eukaryota; kingdom Viridiplantae; phylum Streptophyta; class Magnoliopsida; order Asterales; family Asteraceae; genus Lactuca; species Lactuca sativa. The sequence continues at coordinate 18,391,187 of NC_056627.2, forward strand.
TCTATTTAAACCTTCCTGCTTTCTAAGTTGTCTAGTTTAGGCCTTAAAAGAAGATTATGGAAAATGAGTACGCTGGGCGTACTGAAGAGTACGTTGTGTGTACTCATGGGTGTGTTTTGGACGCGGATTCCACCAGGTACACTCGGTGTACCTTAGGCTACGCTGGGCTTAGCAGGTCCAGACTCAAAACCCTAAATGATACTTGAGCCCTATATAAAGAAAGTTATGGCCTTATCCTCAGCCACCATTTAAGAGAGTGAAACCCTAAGAGAGAGCCAACCTTCGTTCTAAGCTTGTGTGTGTGTGAGTGTGTGTTTGAGCTTGAAGTTCCTTTGTGTCTTTGTGAAGAAGAAGAGGGGACCTTTAGGGAAGCTAGTCTTGGAGTGCGAGCTTTAGATCTGAGCTTTGCAAAGGGGGAAACATCACTTGGAGGTAAAAAGCTCAGAACTTTCCTCTTCATTTTGGATTTATTTATTATGGGCCATTTTTAGGGTTTAAGTCCCAAAGGTGGAGACTTTATTAAGCAAAGGGACTCAATGGACCTAGATCTATCCCATTTCAGTGTTATATGTGTTTTAGATCCATAAAAATCCAGTCTTGGTCACTAAGAGCCGACCATGCTTGATTTATGGGCTTTAAAATGTTGTAAATGGAGTGATTTGGGTGTTGGTGACTTTTACAACCATGCAAAGGCTTAAATTCACTGACTTTATGGAATAAGAGGCTTAGAGACAATCAGATTGGAAAGTTGGACGTGTGTCTTAACCGTTTAAGACCCATAATCAAAAGGAGTATGAAACTGGTAGTTACGCGGGGCGTAATCCCAGTACACGCAGCGTAGGGGAACGCGTTCCCCGATTCAGTGAAGTCGCCGGGTACGCCTAGTGTACAGATTTGGTACACGCAGCGTAACCTGGAGGGTTGACTTTTGTTGACTGTTAGGGTTTAGTCAATGATTGGATCTTTGAGCCATAAGAGGGGTAAAATGGTCTTTTACCCTTCTGAGAGAGCTTAGAGAGGCATTAGTCTTGCCTTTGAAAGTTGTATTGGTTAGAGTAATTATTCCATGTAATTAGGCGGAGGCTAGAACAGTATTACCGAGTTCGAAATTTACCGAGTTACCCGAGGTGAGTCTTCTCACTATACTTTACCTAGAGTGGTAATTAGAGTTATGTGGTAGATTATGTTGTATGTTATTTGTATGATGTGATATCAATGTGTTTCTGTGCTATGTGTGATTCAGAGTTTACAGAGTTAGGACCGAAAGGTCTACAGAGTTAGGACCAGAGAGTCCACAAAGTTATGGGACTGGAGGGTCCCACTGAGACACATTGACCAGAGGATCATACAGAGTTATAGCCTCGAGTGGCTAATATGTGTTGTATGTGGTATTTTGGGGAAACTTACTAATCATTTATGCATACAGTGTTATGTGTTATGTGTTTTAGGTACTAGTGACGATCGCGGGAAGGCGCCGACATGATCCGTACATACAGACAGAGGATTTTATTTGTGATCTTGGGATATGTTTTGTTTTTAAACATGAGATCTGAAAATGTTGAATGAGTTTTTATATTGTTGAAAATGAAAATTTGTTTTGAAAATTTACATCGTTACACTTCGGCTATAAAAAGAGACACACACGTTTGTTTCTTCGATTCCCAGCTGACAAGTTTGCCATCAAGGAACTGACATCCTCCAGTAGTGCTTTTTCGGTCCAGTCCACATCCTCCTAGATCAGCATCAGAAAATGCCTAAACAAAGAACCCTGTCTTTGCTTGGTACCAAAGACCGAGAGAGGAGGTTCGCTTCAAATATCGAAAGATATTCTTCACAGCCAACAGGTGAGGTTCACGAGGATTAGCTTGAAATTTGGCACAATAACATACAGAAAACATTATTTCTGGTCGACTGGATGTTAGATACATCAAGGACCCTATCATTTGATAATAGAGGGTCATGCCAGCAGCCGGTTTGTCCAGAGAAGGTGTTAACTTCGTGCCAAACGCCATATGAACCTTCACTTTTGAGTCTCCCATCATTCCAAACTTGGCTAGCAAGGTCTTCATGTAAGCCTCTTGATTAATAAAAATACCTTCGGGTCCCTATCTAATATTTAAGCCAAGGAAAAAGTTAATTGGACCCATTGAGCTCATTTCAAACTTAGTCTCCATCAACTTCCTGAATTCAGCTGTTAAGCAAGGATTCATGGAGCCGAAGATGATATCATTGACGTAAATTTGAACGATCATAAGGTGGTCACCCTATTTCTTATGAAAGAAGGTTGGGTCAACCGAACCTTGTTTAAACTTGGACATTTTTAGAAATCGAGTTAATGTTTCATACCATGCTCTTGGTGCTTGCTTCAGACCATAAACCACCTTGTCCAGAATGTAGCAATGATCTGGATACTTCTCGTTCACAAAACCTGGAGGTTGCGCTACATATACTGTTTCTTCTAATTCTCAATTTAGAAATGCACACTTGACGTCCATTTGATATACTTCAAAGTTATTGTGAGCAGCATACGCTAGAAAGATTCTCATTGATTCTAACCTGGCCACTGGAGTGAAGGTCTCTTTGTAGTCTATCCCTTGTTCTTGACAGTATCCCTTCATAACCAGCCTTGCTTTGTTACGAATTACATTCCCTTCTTTGTCCATTTTGTCTCAAAATACCCATTTTAGTCCAACTACCGATGCATCCTTTGGTGTAGGAATCAGTCTCCATACCTTGTTTCGCTCAAACTCATGGAGTTCGTCTTGCATTGCCTATACCCAATTAGAGTGATCAAGTGCAATGTTGACAGTCTTTGGTTCAATTCTGGAGAAAAACGAATTAAACATGCAAAATTCCACTTGAGAGAATAATGCAGTTTGCTTCGCTTTTAATTGAGAACGAGTAAGAACTCATTCTGATTAATCACCAATTATTTGGGTTTTTGCATAATCTTTTGTCCATTTGATGAGAGGATGGTAATTTGGATCATAGGAGGGATCCAACTTAGCATTTACTTCTTCTTCTAATTCTGAATGAGAATCATCATCATTTTCATTTGTATTCTCCCCCTCAAATGATGAGACAGTTTCGCCTTTAAGCATTGAATTCTCCCCCTCAACTCGACGTTCGGTTGGTGTGGTAGTTGATGAGTTCTCCCCCTGGAATGATAATTCAGGGTTATCGGATGAAGATGAACCCTCCCCATGAAATGTAGAACTTTCTTTTGGAGGTTCGCTTGGACTAGGTTGTTCGCCAGTTCCTGGTTGTTCTTTTTCCATATCCTTCGCTTCATCATCAATGATTTGCTTCAAGGAATCAATCTTATTGTCATCTGCCTTTGCTTCAGAGTGAATGGCTTTCTCTGGTTCATCGAACAATGAAATATATTGCTCAAATAAATTCAAAAAAGAAACAGTAACTTGACCAGACGTTGGAAAGATTTCCTCCATGGAACCTTCGGTTGTTTGAAGCTTTTTGACGTAGTTGTCATCGAAGGTGACATAATAGTTTTCTTCGATTTTCTTGGAACGTTTGTGATGAGTTAAAAAAACTCTTTGATCGATTAGATCTTTGTAACAGGTAAATAAAGAATGTAAAAACAGTGAAATAAAACACAAGTATGGATCTGAATGAGTTGAATGATTATATTAACTCAATCCTCAGCAGAGCTCGATTAAGAACTTCCGCTGTAGAGGATTCTAGGGTTACAAAACAAGAACGATGAATAAGCTTGAAAAACTCTATCAATTCTTATCTAATTGTCACGTTCTAGGATGCATGCAAGCATCTATTTATAATAAACCCTAAACAAAACTCACGGATGGACAGGCCCATACCGGAGACAAAACTTGGACTAGCTAATGAGCCCAAAAGACGCAACACTAAACTGGACCCAACAATCTCCCCCTTTGCGTCAATTTGGAGCGAGACTATCATTTTTTCTTGCTTGGACCAGCAGCTGGAACCTTCTTGGTTGTGTCAAACAGACGTGGGATAATGGCGAGGATTATCTGTCTGAAGCGAATGTACCATTGAATCATATCGTCAAAGTACTTCTTATCATCTGCTGTGTTCTGCTTGCACCGATGAATGATCCCTAAGACATGTTCCTGACATGTAGTGGTATAGCGATGTTTGTCTGCCAAAGCGAAAAGGCATTTCTGGCCTTCATTTTTGGTAAACATAACGGAGTTTCTCTTTGGGTCTATCTTCCCCATCTGCATCATGTTTAGGTCACTTGCTGAGCCAACAGGAGATATGGTAGGCTTTTTCTTGAATACGCTCGCTATCTCCTGATCCATCTGGGCAACTTCCATGACATAGCATACAAGCATCCTCTTAAAGTGGTCAATGATCGGACCATATTCTGCTTCGTTTGTAAGAAGGATGTTGTGCAAGATGATCTAGTCATGTCGATTTAAGTTGGGAAGATCCGCAAGTGAGATGGCATGTTCGGTCTTGGCAGATCCTCTCAGTATCTTGAACCGAACGTTGGTGAAGTTTCCTTCCCTGTACGGCTTTAGGACCCGAACATTGATAATCTTCTGAGCGCTCCATGTTTGGTACTGTGGTTAAGCATCCCTCAGATAGAATTCGACTAAGTCCCGGTCAACCTTTGGATGAGGATGAGGGAACTCATGGCAAAGGCATGAAATATGAACGCCTTTCGGGTCAGTGGCATATCGAACTGAGAATCGATAGTATTAGAACGATCTAAAGAGATCACCGGTTCTAGCCACAAGATGTTGGGTGTTTCGATGGCTTCTTTCATCAGCTTCTCAAGAGTCCAACGAGGAAAAAGAGTTTTCCTGCTCTCGAGAAGGTCGTGAGCTTCTTTCTGTCTTCTTTCGGCTTCTTCAGCCTCTCTAGCTACACGAGCGCTGATGTTAGCATCTTTATCTCGACCTTGCTTTTTCAGAAAGTCGGCAATGGTCTCCTTATCATCATCGTCGCTCTCCTCAACAATTTTCTTGCCCTTTTCTTTTACACCCGAACCTGAGGCTTGGCCTATAGGAGGAGGTTCGGTTGTGTGTGTTGCTGTTGAAGTAGGAGGCGGTTGAGACACATTCTCTTTTTCTCCCCCTTGTTTCGGAATGGACACGAAATCAAGGAGCCCTTCAATCTTGCTCAGGAGAGAAAGGGCAGGAGCAAGCTTTTCTGCAAGGTCACGCCTCACAGAATAGTTTAGGATCGGGTCATGTGCTTCCAGGATGTTTGAAATAGCTGAGTGGACATCCGAAACACACGAAGAAATTATCTCTCTTTCTAATCGAAGAGACTCAATCTCCTTTTGAGAATTGGAGAGTTGAATATTCTTGACCTTAAGAGCGGTGGTCTTCCTAGCAAGAGCGTCCATGAGGGAGTTCTCAGCAGCTAGATCTTCTTGAAGCTTGGTGAGGCGCTCCTCAATGGTCGTCTTGAAAGCTGAGTTGTCGTCTGAGAGAGTTTGATGAAGAGAAGCAAACGACTTCAGCTCTGATGCAACTGAGGTAGCCAGTTGGTTAACAATGGGTTCCAGCTTTGTTTTGGTGGCTTTAGCATTTTCCTGTAATGACTGTAACAAAGAAGAAGCATCAGTGAATAGTTTATCGACTTTTTCGGTCGCTGCCTCACAAGCTTTGGTTGAGGAATCAATGGCTGCAGTGGCGGAGTCTAGAGAGACTTCATGAGCTTTGGAAAAAGCATCAACAACCTTCTGAATGGCAGCTTCAGAGATGGTAGACTGAGATGTAGAAGAGGAGGCGATGAGCGAATTGATTTTATCGTGAAGCTCCTTTAGATGCCTCTTTGTGACAGGAGCATCATCATCGTCATCACTCTGAACTTGATACGGACTATAATAGACTGAATCAAAGGTCATGCCCTCTCCTCCAAGGAATTGTTCTTCACTCTCTGCTGGGTGAGCATGAGAGGAGGGGGTGGTGAGGGTGGAGGCTCGGTACCTGTAGTAGGTTCGGGTTGGGTTGTATGTCCGGTAGTTGGTGGTGGTTTGTGTGCTTCAGTATGAACCCCTATATCAGATACATTGGTTCTTACTTCTGCAGTGGTGGTGGTTGCTTCGGTAAAGATTGGAGGGGGTACTGGGATGGAGGTAGGTGGTATTTCAGTGGTGGAAGTTATGGGGGGAATAGAAATAGGAATGGTAACTGGTGGAGAGGAGATTGGAGAAGTGGAAAAGTGAACTTCTGGTGTAGGCGAGCGTGGTGGAGTGTTACCACGAGGAGATCCGTCAGAATCAGAACCCTCTTCCTCAGATTCGCTTGAGGAGGAAGCGATAATCAGCTTTCGCCTTGGTTGGGTTTTTCTCTTCTTTATCGGAGGGGATTGGATGGCCCTGGTGGGTTTACGTTTCTTAGGAGAAGGGTCTTTCACTCCCTTTGCAACCTGCTTGTCTTTGCCCTTTTCAGTCTTCTTTCCTCTTGAGGCAGGCTTGTCAGCCTCATGAATAGACTTGAGCATTTCAGGAGTAAGCTCTCTCGGACCAGAGCGTCGAAACTCCTTGTATGTTTTAATAATTCGACTATCAGTCGGAACGTCGCCATACATCGATTCAGGGATGATACCGTTTAATGGAAATTTTGAGGCATCGGAGACAATGATCTTCGTGGTATGGAAAGTACCAATCGAAGACATTGGAGAACCAGCAACAATGGGGATGTGGTACTTGTCCATCACCCATTTAGTAACAAGAGTCCAGAAACGAGCATAAGAAATCTCGGAATGCTGAGATGTAGAAGACAGACTCTGAATGAGCTGTTGCCATAGGACCGACCCGTAGTCCAAATTGATACCGTTGTAGATCCCGTACAGAATCAAGATGAACAGACGACTTGCTCCGTCTGATCCAGCACTGCGTTCAGACAGCCCCTTGAACAGTACTATAAACAACCCATTCCACTGAGGAGGCAGGCACGATTTCTTGAATTTCATGACCGTTGTGAGCACCTCAGTATACCCCATGTTGTAGAATATATTAAAAAGATGACCCATTGGAATGGTTTCAGGGTTAACCCTAGATGAATCAGGTTCAAACCCTAATAGTGAGCAAAATCTCTGCTTGGAAATTGACGCCTTGTGATTGAACACGTCGAAGAAAATCCGATCGACGACCTTGTCGTAGTGAGCAGTGGCGAAAATCTGAGATAAGAACTCCATAGGAACTGCTTCAGCTCTGGTGAGAGCAGGAGCAATCGGCGAGTACTTCAGGCATTCGATTATCGGGAACATGAAAGCATCGTATGCATGGGGAGTAAGATCGATGATCAAACTCTGTTGGGGACGAATCGGCAGGATGTGTGAAGTAGCATGAACTGATGATGAATCCGCCATTGTTGTGAAGAAGTTGGGAGAGATGATGAACAGTAGAATACTTGAAGGTTTTCTTGCTCTCTGAAATTTGGGTGCAGTAAAGAGGTAAACAATGGTTGAAGTTACCTTTTATACTGTGGGTAGAGGAGAGAGAAGAATCTGTCCCAAATCTTCGAGGGAAATACGAAGGGTTTTTCGTAGGTGATTGACGCGTGACAGTTGGTATCACCGATGATTACGCATGAGAGAGAGTGTCATTCCCGATTTACACGCCTTCCCATCAGGCGCCATTTTTAAATGAAACGGTTCCAATTCGCACGCCTGGCCTTCTAGCGCCATTTGAAATCAAATCGATTGGACTCCCGCCTGAGTCAGCACCTTATCGTTTTAGAGTAATTGTCATCTTAAAGCAAAATTAACCACGTGGATTAATTTGAACCACAACTCTTTTATAACTTCACATCCCATTAGAAAATATGCCTTGTAACTGATGAAACCAGAATGTTGGAAAATCAAAAAGATTTTCGTGCTTAGTGTCTAAAAGAAAAGGAAATAAAGCAACACTTATGAGGGAATTTGTGATGTCATTAAAGACACAAAACAATGGATCCCGGGCACGAATCTCTTCCTTCAAAGTCAGGAGAGACTTTAAAGTGTTTGTGTGGTTTCCCGTTGAATAACGATCAGACACTTGTTAAGAAGTGTTGAAAGGCTTCTTTTAATTAGGCTAAGTTGGGTGGCTTTCGCTTCAATTCAGAATTCCTGATCTCGATATAAGACACAAATCGAACGAAGTACTTGTGAGACCAGTGTAGTCTGTTGAACAAGTAGGTTGGAGATAATTTAAGGGACAATGTAAATTAGTTTATGTAAAATCTCAAGAAAAATTAAAACTGGATCCCAAGGGAAGAAATGTTATGGGATTTAACAATTTCATAGGAATCACTCAAAAGAAAATTAGAGATTTCACATTGTATCCCCATGGATAAGTCCGTCAATTCATTAGTGAAAGCTAGAGCAAAATTGATTGTTCACCGTCAATGCATAGTACGTATTGAATTGTGGGTTTCACTTAGCGCGTAGTGACACAAGGTTAAGATCATAAACACAGAAATTATGTAACCATAAACCTCAGTGGTAATATCTGAGAGTCTCAAGGGTTACGTTGCTGAAGCGAATGAGATGGAGAAAAGTAGTGTAGATGGTGTAAAGAAACCAAAGTACCTCTACTGTTAAAATAGGGACCAAGCAGAAAACTCTTATCTCATGTGACAAGAGAGTTAGGTAGCTCATGATTAGAATAAATATGAAAGCCTAATTGGGAAGACAAGGTTTGTTTGTACCAAGTCAGTAAGGCTATTATTCAGAATCAGGTAAGGCTTTGGACACATACAGCAGCATGCTTCTAGGGACACTTAACTAGTGAAATGATTTCCCCACAAATAGACACACAAAAAGATAAGACACAAAACAAACAAAATAATAGAAAAAATAAAAAATATATTTTTGGAGTTTTTGAATTCACGAAAAGAAAATAAGAAAAAGATTAAGAAAAATATTTTTGGAATTTTTGATTTAAAGAAAAAAAATAAATAAAAAAAATGAGACACAGAAAAAAAAAATTTGGAGCCGAACCCGAGCGTTCGGTCTATTTCGGGTAAAAAAAAATTTGGAACCGAACCCGAGCGTTCGGTCTATTTTGGGTGCCAAAAAAAATAAATTTGAAAAAGAAGAAAAGAACTTTGAAAGTAAGAGAAATGAATTTGAGAAAATAATACAAAAGATTTACTACCAAAGAAACTACCTTTGAGAGATAAGCAAACATCAGATAATAGGACCAAACCCGAGCGTTCAGTTCATTTCGGGATACCAGAACAAGACCCGAACCCAAGCGTTCGGTTCATTTCGGCACACATGAGACCCGAACCCGAACGTTCGGTCTATTTCGCTTCGAACTTTTAATTTTGAGAAGTAGTTTTTGGTACTGACTCCGATTCCATCATTCCTAGCCCTTGTAGAATTTTGTTGAAAGATGCTTCACGAAGGGCTTTGGTGAAGATGTCAACCAGTTGATCAGTGGTTCGAACAAAGTGAATTTCGACGTTCCCATCTTCCACGTGATCCTTAATAAAGTGATACCTCAGTGCTATATGCTTGGTCTTGGAATGTTGCACTGGGTTATGACAGATCCTAATTGCACTTTCTGAATCGCAATATAGTGGGATCTTTTTCATATTGAGTCCATAGTCCCGGAGCTGGCTTTGGATCCAAATCACTTGAGATGTACAGGAGGCAGATGCGATGTACTCTGCTTCGGCTATAGACAGAGATACACATGTCTGTTTCTTTGACTGCCAGCTAACCAACTTCCCGTCTAGGAATTGGCAGCCTCCAGTGGTGCTTTTCCTGTCTAAACCACAACCTCCAAGGTCTGCATCTGAGTAGGCTTGAACAAAGAAACCTGAGTTGATGGATACCATAAACCGAGAGAGGTGGTTCGTTTCAGATACCAGAGTATGTTTTTCACTGCAAGCATATGGGGTTCGCGAGGATTCGCCTGAAATCTAGCACAGTAACAGACAGAAAACATTATATCAGGCCTGCTAGCAGTAAGGTACATTAAAGAACCAATCATCTGGCGATATAACGTAATATCAACTGCCGGTTTTTCCAAGGATGGTGTGAGCTTGGTGCCGAATGCCATTGGAACTTTAACCTTTGAGTCTCCTATCATGCCAAATTTAGCAAGAAGAGTCTTGGTGTAAGCTTCCTGGTTGATAAAGATGCCTTCGGGTCCCTGTCTATTATTTAAACCAAGGAAAAAGTTAATCGGACCCATTGAGCTCATTTCAAATTTAGTCTCCATCAGCTTTCTGAATTCAGCTGTTAAGCTAGGGTTCGTTGAGCCAAAGATGATATCATCGACATAGATTTGAACAATCATAAGGTGGTTACCTTCCTTCTTACGAAAGAAGGTTGGGTCAACCGAACCTTGTTTGAATTTTGACATCTTTAAAAACTTGGTTAGCGTTTCATACCATGCCCTAGGTGCTTGTTTCAGATCGTAAACCACTTTGTCCATAATATAGCAGTGATTGGGGTACTTTTCATTAACAAATCCAGGAGGTTGCTCCACGTAAACTATTTCTTCAAGTTCTCCATTCAGAAAGGCACATTTTACGTCCATTTGGTAGACCTCAAAGTTCTTGTGTGCAGCATAGGCCAGAAATATTCGAACAAATTCCAGCCTCGCTACTGGAGCAAAAGTTTCCTCATAATCAATTCCTTCCTCCTGGCAGTATCCTTTCACCACGAGACGAGCTTTGTTTTGAATCACATTGCCTTCCTTGTCCATTTTATTTCTGAATACCCATTTGAGACTAACAACTGAGGTGTCTTTAGGAGTTGGAATGAGGCGCCAAACCTTATTTCTTTCGAACTCGTTGAGTTCATCTTGCATAGCTTGAACCCAGTCAGAGTGATCAAGAGAAGTATTTACTGTCTTCGGTTTAACTTTTGATACGAAAGAGTTATACATGCAGAACTCTACTTTGGAGAATAGAGATGTTTGCTTTGCCTTCAGTTGAGATCGGGTCAGGACCTTTTCAGAGACATTACCCACTACCTGGGATACAGGATTATCTCTGGTCCATTTAACAAGAGGAGGGTAATTTGGATCATAGGATGGATCCAATTCAGCATTCACCATTTCTTCTAATTCAGATTGGCTATCCTCGTCGTAAAACATATCATAATTCTCCCCCTCGACTGATGAGATTTCAGGTGTAGCTGGACTTTCTGGTGCTACAGGACTTTCGGGTGCTGTTGAGCTTTCGGGTGGTGTTGAGCTTTCGGGTGCTACAGTACCTTCGGGTGTAATAGAGCTTTCGGGTGCTACAGTACCTTCGGGTGCAGTAGTGTTTTCCGGTGCGACTGGAATAGAGTTCTCCCCCTCAACTTGTGAGCTCGGCTGTTTTGAAGAAGATGGATTCTCCCCCTCAACTGAAGCGCCTTGCTGAGGAGGTTCATTTGGAACTTGTTCTCCTTCACCCATTCGTTTTGAACTTTGTTGTCTGCTGCCTTGGCTTCCGAGAGAGTAGCTTTCTCAGGTTCATCGAAAAACTCCACAAACTGCTCAAACAAATTAGCAATCGAGGCCGTGACTTGACCTGTTTGAGAGAAAATCTCTCCAACTGTTCCTTCATTCTTCCTTGAACGCTTATTTAAAACCCGGTATGCTTTTGAAGTAAGAGAGTATCCCAGAAAAATTACTTCATCAGCTTTATCGTCGAACTTGTTACGATGTTCTTTAGAGTTGAAGATGAAGCATCGTGAGCCGAATACATGGAAGAATTTAACGTTTGGCTTCCTGTTGTTGATGATCTCATAAGGAGTAATAGAGAAACGCTTGTTGAGATAAGACCTGTTCTGCGTAAAACATGCTGCAACAATAGCGTCAGCCCAGAAATATAAAGGTAGAGAAGCGAAACTTAGCATGGTTCGGGCCGCCTCACACAAATATCGGTTTCGTCTTTCAACAATTTCGTTCTGTTGAGGTGTGTAGGGGGCTGAGAAGTTGTGACTGGTTCCTTTTTCTGCCAAAAAGTCTTCAAATTCTTTGTTCTTGAACTCCAGTCCATTGTCGCTCCTGATGTTGCGAACGACTTTTCATAGTTGCACTTCAACCTGCTTAATAAACATCTTTAGCTTATGAGTAGCCTCAGATTTGTGCTTCAGAAAGAACACCCATGTAAAACGTGAAAAGTCATCAAAAATAATAAGAATATACTTGCTACCGCCAATGCTTTCGATTGATGATGGACCACACAAGTCAATGTGAAGTAACTCAAGTGGTTCAACAACTTTAGTGTTTATAATAGATGGATGACTTTGATGACTCTGCTTCCCCATTTCACATGCAGCGCACAAATGTTCTCGATCAAACTTGAGCAATGGGAGACCCCTAACATGACCTCCTGTGACAAGCTTGTTGATGTCTTTGATGTTGAGATGTGAGAGCCTTCTGTGCTACAACCAACTTTCGTCAGAATGAGCTTTGGATAAAAGACAAATAGCTGGATTTCCTTTGATTGGTTTGAGATTGAGAGGAAACATTTCGCCTTTACGTTCTGGTTTGAGAATCACCCTTTTTGTTTTCTTTTCTATGATTTCTGAACCTTCATCATCAAACGAAACTTTAAGACCGCTACCTCCTACCAATTGAGATACACTCATGAGATTATGCTGTAGCCCTTCAACGTACGCTACTTTTCTTATTGTGAAGTCTCCATTGGTTATCATCCCATAACCCTTTATAGTTCCATAAGAGTTATTGCTAAACTTGACATTTCCACCATTTGGAAGAGATCGAAATTCCCTTAGCTCTTCCTTCCTCCCTGTCATGTGACGTGAGCAGCCACTGTCAATGTACCATTCTTCGTCGAACTGCTCGTCAATGATAACCTGCAAAAATCAAGCAGATTTAGGAACCCAAAGTTTCTTGGGTCCACGTGAGCCTTTCACTGGAACAGGAATAGTAAGAGAAACATCAACAAGATATGTTCTTTTTATTAATGTTGTTTCATCTTTCTTCTTAATAGTGAATACTTTGATTTTGTTAGGATTTGTTACAGTCGTTTTGGATTCAGGTTTCGGCGTTTGGACCTTGGACTGCTTTTGATCATCCTTGACTAAGGAAACCTTCGATTTTCCTTTCAAGTTCGTTGATGATGTTGGATTTTGAGCTGGAACAGAATTAGGTTTAGAATGAGAGGAATCAGAATGAGAGAATTTGGACTGAGAATTTTGCCTGACGCGAGGTTCTAAGTGACCCTTTTGTTTTTGGTCATTAGAGGGACCGAACCTTGAACTTTGGTAGCTTTTGCTTTCGGAACCGAACCTATGCTTTCGATTGTTGTTGCTCTCTGAACCGAACCTGTCCTTTCGGTTGTTATTACTCTCTGAACCGAACCTGTCCTTTCGGTTGTTATTACTTTCTGAACCAAACCTGTCCTTTCGGTTGTTATTACTCTCTGAACCGAACCTGTCCTTTCGGTTGTTATTACTTTCTAAACCGAACCTGTCCTTTCTGTTGTTATTGCCCTTTTGCGGCCTGAAAGCACTTTTCTCTGACTTTGAATTTTTGTCATGATAAGAGAAATGGGCGTTTTGAGATCGCCAAAACTGCTTTCGCTCTGAGAGATTCTTTTTGTATCTCAGATTCCTTTGCTGCTTTTGATCCTTCACTTGTTTCGGCTGTTTGTGGATGTTAGCCTTTTGCTTCTGCTTCTTGTCAGCTGGTTCACTTTTCACAGATGATGTTTCGCTTGTGGAAGTGACTTCTTCTACAGGTACATCTTTTGTGCCACTTGTGCTTGGCACGTCGAAGTTGTCAGGCTTGTTCAGTGGCTCTGGTACATATCTTTCTTTGGTTTTCCAGGAAGTCCGCTCAGATAGACCAACAATTTCGTCGGCATTATCTATAGGAGCAGACCAGAAAAACTCATCACAACCATCTGCGTTATCTTCGTTCACTATGGCAGTGAGTTCGGCTGTTTGATGTTCGGTTACTCCTGTGACCTTATACACTTGATTTGGTGTTGTTCTCACCTTTTGGTACACAACAGCCTTTTCTTCTCGAATCGGGGACTTATTTTGGGACAATAGAGCAAACTCCACAGAATTTTCAGAAATAAGATTTTTGTGGTTTTCGGGTTCGCTCTTGACAAACTCAGAACAGTCGACTTCATCCTCTACAGAAATTTCACTCATATCATCGTCCTCATTAAGTTCAGATGTGTTTTCAACATCAATTTTATTTTCTGAACTTAAATTGGCATTCAATGAGTCAAATTTTTGTATGGTTTTGGTCCTTAGTTTCAGCTTATTGTTTTCATCCAAAAGATTTTTCAGCATGTCCTTATGGTCCTTGGACTTTATAAAAGATTTGATTTTGTCCAGACCATACATGTAAGTGGTATTCACATCATCAGACGATACAACACTTTCATAGTTATATGCTTCAGCGTCGATTTCATCCTCCTTAAACTCAAGGAAGGGCAAAATCATGCGATGAATTTTCTGCCCGATTTCACAATTCAGATGCAGTTGAGTGATGTTAGCATAAAGTCGTTTAGCAATCAAACAAAAGACATTTCTCTGTTTTAAAAGTTTTAAATTGTCTCTTTGTAAATAAATGTTTTCATCCTTAGACTTTATCAGCTCCGACTCTTTTTGTTCTATCCACATCCTTCACTCCTCACTCTTGGATGACACCCTGCTTATTTAGTCTGTTATGTTAGAATTGGTGACCCGTGTTTGAGTTAAACAACTATCTAGATTTGAGATTCTTGAATTTAAGCTATTTAATTCTTTTTCATATGATTTCTGTGGGACTTTGAATGAAATAAAAAGAGATTGTACCTTCTTGATCAATTCATCAAGCTCATTAATCTGCACACTGAGAGGTTTTGTTGTGAAGCATAAGTCCTCTCGCTCCTTGGTGTCCTCTTTTCCACCATCAGTATTGTATCCCCTTATGTGAGATACATCAGTCACCATCAAACACTTCCCACTGCTTTCACCGCCTTTTGCTACATACGCCTTTCCATGTGAAGGCTTTCTCACTTCATCATCCTCTGAGTCGGTAGACCATACCTCCACGCCACCAAACTCGTCATTCTTTGCCGAACCCTGTACAATAAGAGCATTCATAGAAGGGTTAGTAGCAGCTTTCTTCCTCTTGATCTCTTCAAGCTTTTTCATTAAGACAGCCTCTTCATCTTTTTCCTCATCTTTCTCTGCCATTTTCTTCAGAACACAATCTTTAGCATAATGGTTCTTTCCTCCACAGTAATAGCAGCTGACGCCAGAATCTCCTTCAACTTTTGCCACTTTCTTTGGTTCTTCTGTCTTCGGCTCCTCCCTAACCTTTTCAGAACTATAGCTTCCCTGCCAATTTCGGTTCTTATTGGTAGGGAACCTTTTCTTGATGAACCTCTTGGGATTGGATACCATCATAGCATAATCTTCTGACGTAAGATCATAGTCCTCTAGGTTCAGATCTTCTTCTTCCACTGCATTCTTGCCTTTTGATAGGAGGGCCAAGGACCCCAAACTTGAGACCACATTCTTTTCTTGCATGACTATCTTTTCTTGGGATTTCAGAATTCCCACCAGCTTTGCCAATGAATATGACTTGAACTGCTCATGAGCTTTAACTGTAGACATGACAGCTCTCCATTCAGATCTTAGGCCATTTAAAAAGGTGACCTTCTGTTCAATCAACTTCCTTTCTATATCATGTTTGATCATCTTGCTAAGAAGATGATTGAAGCGATCAAACGTCTGAGTGACAGTTTCATCAGAATTCTGCTTAAATTCACCAAACTCAGACAAAAGCAAAGTATGAATAGAATGCTCCAAATCTTCATCTGTGGAGTATAGCTCTCGCAACCTATCCTAGATTTCTTTAGCGGTACTACAGGAACTCACCAACCTAAATGTATCAGATTGAAGAGCGAATCGGATCAGTCTCAATGCATTAATGTTGCACTGAAACTTTTCCTTTTCGTCTTGAGCAACGTCTTTTACATCTTTCAACAGATCATTATACTCTTTCTGAGTTTTAATGATTTTAGATGTTCCTGAGTGAGCAAATGGTCCAGACACAATTGCTTCCCAAATAAGATACCCATTATCTTCATATCCGATGACATAGTCTTCAAAATGATGCACCCAAACTTCGTAATCCTGGGTGTAGAGAATAGGAATCTTTGTCGTTGATCCAATGCTGTTTGAGATGTTGATAGGATTAGATTGAGACTCGTCCATGCTTGATCGTTTAACATGTTTGAAAGATCAGACTTGTAATATGTAATATTAGGGTAAAACAAATAAATGCTGAGTTACATCAATTATGGAATGACGGCTCAATAAATATCAGTTAATGCGGAATAACCCTAATCGCTTCTTTCACAGAAGAGATGTGTATGAATTACACATCCTCCTGCTCTGATACCAATTGATGAGTTATAAAAACTCTTTGATCGATTAGATCTTTGTAACAGGTAAATAAAGAACGTAAAAACAGTGAAATAAAACACAAGTATGGATCTGAATGAGTTGAATGATTAGATTAACTCAATCCTCAGCAGAGCTCGATTAAGAACTTCCGCTGTAGAGGATTCTAGGGTTACAAAACAAGAACGATGAATATTCTTGAAAAACTCTATCAATTCTTATCTAATCGTCATGTTCTAGGATGCATGCAAGCATTTATTTATAATAAACCCTAAACAAAACTCACAGATGGACAGGCCCATACCGGAGACAAAACTTGGACTAGCTAACAAGCCCAAAAGACGCAACACTAAACTGGACCCAACAGTTTGTTCAGAACCCTATATGCCTTGGAGTTTAAGGTGTAGCCAAGAAGAATCCTTTCATCAGCTTTGACATCAAACTTGTTTCGATGTTCCTTTCAATTAAAAATAAAGCATTTGGAACCGAACACACGGAAGAACTTGATATTTGGCTTACGATTGTTCAAGATCTCATATGGAGTAATAGAAAAACGTTTGTTGAGAAGAGATCTGTTTTATTTGTAGCAAGCAGCAGCAATAGCATCAACCCAGAAGTATAAAGGCAATGAGGCGAAACTAAGCATGGTTCGGGCTGCTTCACACAACGAGCGGTTTCACCTTTCAACGACACCATGTTGTTGTGGAGTTTATGGAGCAGAGAAGTTGTGAGATACTCCCTTTTCAAAAAGAAATTCTTCAAATTCATTGTTTTTGAACTCCAGTCCATTATCAATTCAAACATTTCTTATCAGCCTTCTCAATTGAAGCTCTATTTGCTTGATAAAAACATTGAGCTTTGGTGTAGCCTCTAATTTTTGTTTAAGAAAAAATACCCAGATGAAACGAGAAAAATCATCTACTATTACTAGTATATATTTGTTACCACCAATGCTTTCAATAGTTGAAGGACCACACAAATCTATATGCAGAAGCTCAAGTGGTTCAATGATCTTCGTGTTGACCCGTGTTGGATGACTTTTCCTGCTTTGCTTTCCCACTTTACATGTAGCACACAAATGTTCTTTATCAAACTTGAGTAATGGAAGTCCTCGCAAATGATCACCAAGAACTAGCTTGTTGATGTCTTTGAAGTTGAGGTGCGATAGCCTTCGGTGCCATAACCAACTTTCGTCTTAGTGTGCTTTCGTTAGCAGACACACGAATGGCTTTCCTCGAATAGGATTGAGGTTTAGTGGGTACATCTCGCCTTTTCTTTTGGATTTTAATAGAACCATTTTGGTCTTCCTCTCTACTATTTCAGATCCTTCATCATCGAATGAAACCTTCAGTCAAAATTCCCACCACCAGTTGTGAGACACTGATGAGATTGTTTTGTAAGCCCTCTACGTATGCTACTTTTCTGATCGAGAATTTGCCATTTGTGAACATTCCATAGACTTTGATTGTTCCAAATGAGTTTTTTCCATACTTGACACAATCACCATCCGTAAGAGCTCGAAACTCCTAAAGCTCTTCCTTTCTCCCTGTCCTATAACGTGAGCAGCCAATATCGATGTACCATTCGTCGTTGAACTGCTCATCACGTATAACCTGCAAAAATCAAGCAGATTTAGGAACCCAAAGTTTCTTGGGTCCATGTGAGCGTTTTACAGAACAGGGTATAACTATAGAAGAATCAACCAAGTACGTTCATTTTATTAGGGTTGTTTCATCTTTTCTTTTGATTGTAAAAACTTTGAATTTTATTATCTTTTGACGCTTCAACCTTAGGTTTAAGAATTGAATATTTATTGTTTTCTAACTTTTAGTTTTGTTTCCTTAGGTTAGCATTTATCTTCTTTTCGTCTCCTGAGACGATCTTCCTTTTTCCCTTCACATCTTCTTTAGGACTATGGTTTGAGTGAGAGGAATGTGTTTTAGAAGCAAAACCTTGCTTTCTGGTCCTTTCTGTTGGATAAGGTGTCTAAGTCCATAACTATTTCTGGTCTGTACTTGACCCGACCCGGCATGGTCCATTTGGGTTGCATGACACCATGCAATTGGATAGACTAAATGAAAGAAATAACACTTAGAGATTATTAATATATTATAAGTTCTAATATATTAATAATATTATTTGATTAGTTTGATCAAGAATTAATTCAGAATTAATTAAGTGATCAAAAGATAACCAATTAAATATATAGGTTGATTATGTAAATCATTCATATCTTGTATAGTGGGCTAAGAGGCTCCATGGATTATCAAGTTGGGTTCCACCCATAGGATGCTCCATGGATGCCCCATGGGACTTACAAACCCATGGGTCATGGAAATGAAGAGTCATGACACATTAGGGTTTACATGGTGTAACCCTAGATGTGTCAACACTATATAAGAATCCCATTCTCCACCAAAATCGGCTACACATATGAAACAAGAGGGCTAGGCCGATTTCAAGAAGTGTGTATTCTCTCAAAAGTCTTTCCAAGAGCATTTGGTGTTGTGTGAAGCATTTGAGGCATCACACTTGGGGTGCTAGGCTCATAAGGTTTCAAGGAACATAAGCAACAACAAGGTAAGTTATTCTATCTTTCATTCAAGTTAAAAATTGTTCCCCATGTATGTTAGATAGGAATATAACCTTGGAATTCAACTTTGCATGATAATTAGACAAACATAGATCCAAGGTTATTAGGGTTGCATGTACACTTAGGAAGTGTTATAATGCTCAAATCCCATCAGTGGTATCAGAGACTAGGCTTGTTTGTTTGTTATTTGTGCTTAAAAGTTGAAAAAAGTCGAAAAGCTTGATGTCTGCCTGATGAACTCGCCGAGTCCATGGGGAGACTCGCCGAGTTCACTTGTATCTTCAACCTACTCGCCGAGTAGGTTCATGCACTCGGCGAGTAAGAGCCACAGAGTGCAGATTTTCGACTTTTGTTGCTGGAAATGGACTAGAAACATTACCCTAAACTGTTTTGGTACTTGAAAACTTGTTTTAGATGGTGTAATGTCTTTGCTAATCCATTTACAACAACTAGTTATCAAAATTACAAAGTGTTAAGTGTAGTTTTGATTCATGATAGTGTTCATGTTCATGTTCTTGATCTTATGATGTTTAGATGATCATAGGAATTATTTGTAACCTATGTGGTAGTTTAATTCTTGATCATAATGTGTTTTAATGGAGTCCATAACTTGTCCTCAAGTTATGGAAAACCAAAAGTCACTTGAATTAAAACCATTAAAAGAACACAAGAGTTAGAAAAATGAAGAGTCTTCATTTTTATTACTCTATTAAACTCATAAGTTACAAGAAATGAAAAGTTTTGAAAGTTTACAAAACTTGCCCTCAAGTTTTGGAACAAGTAAAGTCTTGATTAAAACTTTAGTTCCAACCCTTAGAATTTTAAAAGTTAAAATTCAACCCTTATACTTATAATATTATAAGTTAATATATATATATATATATATATATATATATATATATATATATATATATATATATATATATATATATATATGTATAAGATTAAAGTCGTCTTACCGCTAGTACGCCTCATTTACGAAGCCGGTCTATAAGGTGGGTATAAGGTTGTTGCCTATAAAATGGCAACTTAATGGGTGTCCACTCTCACCCACCGCTCGCTTGACTGGTGGAGGGTCGTTAGTCGAACGGGTAGGACAAGGACTTATAAATTCTCATTAAAAGTATGATGAATATTATAAAGTAACTAAATGTTTTATTAAATTCCCAATCTTAGTTACTTTAGGAAAAATGTGAATAAGGTGCTAATCCATGGAATTACACTTTACACTTTGTTTAAGTCGTTGGTGGAGTGTGTGTGGTTAACCGGCACACTAACTTGGACTTAACAAGGTAGGTAAAGGGTGACTTAAGGTTTATTATAGTATCGGTGGAGCATGTGTGGTTTACCGGCACTTCGATTGAGTGATAAACTTTAAGGGTACCAAGTGATTTGCATGGTTACTTCACACCTCGTTTTGTGATCCTCGGTATCCCAGTCACAAAACTTGGAGGCACACTCGAGATTAAAACATGCCTTTGAAAAGTTCATTGAATCTCAAAGAATCTAGGAATTTCTAAGAACCAATCAAAACCTAATATTTAATATTTCGGTTTTCATGGTGGAAATTGGTGAATCGTCATTCACCTACCTTTCAAATATGTTATAGCTTGGATTACGACATACCTCTTCTAAGTTATAATATATTGTGATTGGATCCTAGCCTTAATATTACATTTGGGTGTTTTATTAAGGACTCTCTTAATATCTAAACTAATCTTGTCCTCTTCCTTCAGATGTCTTCAAACAATGCTGCTTCTGGCTTTAATCCTAATGGCTCCTTTACCCTTATGAACTTGTGTGGGAAAGTCACTTTTGATGGATCCAACTTCAATGAATGGATCAGAAATATCAGGATGATTACCCGCTACGAGGACAAAGAATATGTCCTTGACAAGAGGGTTAAGGAGATTGATGAGACCACTGCAACTCCCCAGGAGATCGTTGACTTTCAGGCACATGAAAGGGATGCTACCAAAGTGGCATGCATCATGATGGCCACGATGACAGCGGAACTCCAAAAGTCCTATGAGGATTTCTACCCTTATGAAATGCACCAAGATCTTATGGAAATATACCATCAAAGTGCACGACAAGAGAGGTATGAAATCATCTGCTCCATGATAACAACCATGATGAAGGACGGGGAATCCGTCATGAGCCACATGCAGAAAATGAAAAGGTATGTGGATCGATTGCTGAAGCTTAATGTGAACTTCCCTGAGGAGCTTGCAATAGATATCATTTTGCACTCCTTACCATCGTGCTATGATCAATTCCACATGACATATCACATGAATAAGGAAGAGGTCACACTCAGCAAACTTTAGGGACTTCTCAAGACCGCTGAAACAGGTCTTAAGGGGAAGTCGGTTGTTAACACTCCTACTCCAAACTCCACTCCGGTTTTGGAAATCGGGAAAAGTCGAGGGAAGAAGAGAAAGAGCTCTTCAAAGGGTACCAAGGCTCGGACCCTTGATGGCTCTTCTTCAAGTGGAACCAAGAAAGGTTTTGTCACTCCTTCTTCTGACCCAAAAGAGGCTGAATGCTTCTATTGCCATGAAAAATCACATTGGAAGCGGAACTGCCCAAAATACCAGCAAGATGTGAAGGATGGGAAAGTTAAACCCAACCATGCAGGTATTTACACTATCATTTCTATTAACTCACCCCATTCTAAATCTTGGTTCCTTGATACTGGTTGTGGTATTCATATTTGTTGTGACTTGCAGGGACTAAGAAGAAGTGAGAATGTGGAGCAAGGAAGAATAAACTTAATCATGGGGAATAGGAAAGTTACACCTGTCACCAAGATTGGAGTTTATACTTTGTCGCTAAGTAGTGGGTTAAATTTAGATTTGAATAAATGTTGTTATTCACCTGAAATGGAAAGAAATATTATTTCCTTTCATGCATTGTATAAACAAGGTTTCACCTTTTCATTTGATAATGAAGTTGGTTCGATTAATGCTTTCTTTAATAATGTTCTTTATTTTAAAGCATTACCTTGTGATGGCGTATATGAAACAGTATATGTGGATGATAACTTAGGAAATAATGTATTGTGTATTGATTCTGTTAATAATAATAACTTAGATAAAGCATCATTATGGCATTTTCGTCTTGGACATATAAGCAAGAAACGCATAGGCCAACTCCAAAAGGATGGAGTCTTGGAGTCATTTGACCTAAAGTCAGATGATAGTTGCGAATCATGCTTACTTGGGAAAATAACAAAGTCACCCTTCACAGGTTCTTGTGAGAGGGGTGAAGGTTTGTTGGACCTTGTACACATGGATGTGTGTGGACCATTCAAACATGCCACAAGGGATGCTAATCGTTATTATTTGACTTTTACTGATGACTACAGTAGATATGGATATGTCTACTTGATCAAGCATAAGTCAGAGACTTTCGAAAGGTTTAAGGAATTTAAAAGGAAGTCGAGAATCAATTGGGCAGGAACATTAAGATGCTTCGATCCGATCGTGGTGGTGAGTATCTTAGTTCAGAGTTCCTTGACTATCTAAGGGAATGTGGGCTTGTCTCACAATTGACACCTCCCAGGACACCACAGTTGAATGGTGTGGCTGAGAGGCGTAATCGAACCTTGTTGGATATGGTTCGTTCCATGATAAGTCGAGCTTCGCTACCAATCTCATTTTGGGGGTATGCCTTAGAGACTGCCGCCCATATCCTTAATCTAGTCCCTACAAAGAAAGTTGCCAAAACTCCTCACGAGATGTGGACTGGTAAAGTACCTAAACTAGACCACATCAAGATTTGGGGTTGCGAGGCTTTCGTGAGACGCGAGACTCATGATAAGCCCAAACCTTGAAGCGAGAGGTGTATTTTCATCGGCTACCCACAACAATCATTTGGTTACCTCTTCTACAGACCTAGTGAAAATGTGGTCTTTGTAGCTAGGAGGGCTTTCTTTAGAGAGAGAGAGAGAGAGAGAGAGAGAGAGTTCATAATCCAAGGAAACAGTGGGAGGCAAGTTGATCTTGAAGAAATTCAAGAGTCAAGCAGTGAAGGAACTTCAAACCCTAGCACTCAACTTGAGGAGGAAACTCCTGTTGAGCCAATTGACAAGTCTGTACCTCTGAGGCGTTCCACAAGGGTTAGGAATGCTCCTGAGCATTACTATGGATTCCATATTACTACAGAAGGTGATACACTTATCAGTGATGAGACACTGATAGGTCTAGATGAACCTAACAGTTACGCGGAAGCCATGGCAGGCCCTGAGTCAGCCAAGTGGAAAGAGGCAATGGACAGCGAAATACAGTCCATGTATGACAATCAAGTTTGGAACTTGGTTGAGAATGTACCAGGTCGTAAGACAGTAGGGTGCAAATGGATCTTCAAGAAAAAGACCAACATGGATGGTAAAGTACACACTTATAAGGCTCGACTGGTTGCAAAGGGCTTCTCTCAAATTCCTGGAGTGGACTATGATGAGACCTTTTCTTCAGTAGCCAAGATTAAGTCTATTAGGGTTCTATTAGCCATAGCTTCATTTCATGACTATGAAATATGGCAAATGGATGTCAAAACTGCTTTCCTTAATGGAAACTTGGCTGAAGATGTTTACATGAGTCAGCCAGAAGCTTTTGTCAGTAACGAGTACCCTAATAGAGTGTGTAAGCTTGAGAAATCCATTTATGGATTGAACCAAGCATCTCGCAGATGGAATCTTTGCTTTGATGAAAAGGTCAAGGAAATTGGCTTTTCTAGGAGTGAAGATGAGTCTTGCGTGTATGTCAAGGCTAGTGGGAGTATAGTTAGCTTTTTGGTATTGTATGTGGATGACATACTACTCATAGGAAATGACATCCCAACACTGCAGGAAGTTAAGTCCTACCTTGGGAAGTGTTTCTCTATGAAGGACCTAGGAGAAGCTGCCTATATTCTAGGGATAAGGATCTTGAGAGATCGGAGTAAAAGACTAATTGGACTTAGTCAGAGTACCTACTTGGATAAGGTGCTGAAGAGATCAGCATGCAGGACTCCAAGAAAGGAGAGTTACCCATCTAGAGTAACGCCAGATTGAGTAAGACACAAAGCCCTAGCACTGAGGCTGAGTTAGCAGAAATGAGTCGAATACCTTATGCTTCGGCTGTAGGATCGATCATGTATGCAATGACGTGTACTCGATCTGATGTAGCCTTTGCCTTGAGCATGGTTAGCAGGTATCAGGGGAACCCTGGCAAGGCACACTGGACTACGGTAAAGAATATCCTCAAGTACCTACAGAGGACCAAGGACTGGGTCCTTACCCTCGGTGGGAGTGATGACTTGAGAGTTGTAGGGTATAGTGATGCTAGCTTCCAGACTGATAGGGATAATTTCCGCTCTCAGTCGGGCTAGGTCTTTACCCTAAATGGAGGAGCAATTTCTTGGAAGATTTCCAAGCAAGAGACAGTGGCTGATTCAACTTGTGAATGAGAGTATATTGCAGCTAGCGAGGCGGCAAAGGAGGCGATATGGCTGAAGAACTTCATTGGAGACCTTGGAGTTGTACCTGCTATTAAAGAGCCAATGGAAATTTTTTGTGATAGTGAAAGCATTGTTGCCTTAGCCAAGGAACCAAGGGATCACGGGAGATCCAGACACATCGACAGAAAATACCATTTTATCATACATCGGATAGAAGAAGGACTCCTCGTGGAAAAGAGGGTATCATCGGATGAGAACCCAGCAGATCCCCTCACGAAGGGACTGACTCGGGTTAAGCATCTCAAGCATGCTCGGAGCATAGGGCTGAAGGATGATATTAGATTTAGTAGTTAGATAACCTCGAAATTTGTAAAGTGTAATTGACATTAGATGATGAATAAAAGGTGTTTTATTTATGAGTAAGGTGTTGCTATCTCTTGTCGATCGTTTACTATATTTCTTTTGCATGTTTTGACTTCCAGAATAATTTTGTTTGGTATAACATATTATTCAAACCTCCACAGTCGGTCATATGTCGGAAGTAGGTATGAATCAAGACTGTCATGATTGGTTGCAAAGGTCTACGGTGTTGGACAAGGCTACAACAATCATGAGTGCTCATAAGTTCTGAGCATTGGACTCAACCCACGCTCACCGGAATCACTTCATGGAATTTATCTCGAGTGATCGTGAGACGGTAATATCATATAAGTCTTCAAACCTAGAGATATGATTTGTTACTTACAAGTTGGTTATGCATTGATTGTACGAAAACGCATTGGTAACTCGATGTTATAAAACGTGCTTTTGTGTATAATTCAATGAGTGGTAGAACAAACATATGAGTCGTAGTTTATCTGTTCCTTCTTGGATTAGAAGCTGATATCTGGGCCCCTCGATGATTTTTTGTTTTGACCTATGTACCGGGCCCGGTCAGAACTAAGTTGATGTGTTCAATTAAGTTCTTTGTCAAACAAATCGGAAATCGGGAAACAAACTGTTGGACAATAAGTAAGACATTGTTCCATGTATTTGTTCGGCTGATATCTAGAACAGAGGATTATATGATCACTTATCTTAAATGGTGTATCAACATCTTCTCAGTTCCGAGAGACCTTGAAAGAGCTATGATTGCCGGTCGGTTCCTGAAGTACTGGAGTTATAGTTATTAGACTTATCCAAGTGGGAGACTGTTGGATAAGGTGTCTAAGTCCATAACTATTTTTGGTCAGTACTTGACCCGACCCGGCATGGTCCATTTGGGTTGCATGGCACCATGCAATTGGATAGAATAAATGAAAGAAATAACACTTGGAGATTATTAATATATTATAAGTTCTAATATATTAATAATATTATTTGATTAGTTTGATCAAGAATTAATTTAGAATTAATTAAGTGATCAAAAGATAACTAATTAAATATACAGGGTGATTATGTAAATCATTCATATCTTGTATAGTGGGCTAAGAGGCTCCATGGATTATCAAGTTGGGTTCCACCCATAGGATGCTCCATGGATGCTCCATGGGAGTTACAAACCCATGGGTCATGGAAATAAAGAGTCATGACACATTAGGGTTTACATGGTGTAACCCTAGATGTGTCAACACTATATAAGAATCCCATTCTCCACCAAAATCGGCTACACATATGAAACAAAAGGGCTTGGCCGATTTCAAGAAGTGTGTATTCTCTCAAAAGTCTTTCCAAGAGCATTTGGTGTTGTGTGAAGCATTTGAGGTATCACACTTGGGGTGCTAGGCTCACAAGGTTTCAAGGAACATAAGCAACAACAAGGTAAGTTATTATATCTTTCATTCAAGTTAAAATTGTTCCCCATGTATGCTAGATAGGAATATAACCTTGGAATTCAACTTTGCATGATAATTAGACAAACATAGATCCAAGGTTATTAGGGTTGCATGTACACTTAGGAAGTGTTAGAATGCTCAAATCCCATCACTTTCGTCTGTGGATGAGGAGTCGAAACTGCCCCTTCGGTTGTTGGGGTGAGAATTGAAACCACTCCTTCAGTTTCTTTCGCTTCTATTTTGGGGACCAAAACTTCCCTTTCGGTTTGCTTGGCTACATGAATCGCATTGAGTACAAGAAGTATATTGATATTTTGATACTCCTTTATCCTTAGCGGTTGAACTCTTGTCTGATCGAACGTAATTTGGGTTTTGGGACTACCAAAACAGTTTCCTTTTAGTGAGATTCTTCTTGTATCTCTTGTTACGTTGTTGTTAGTTTTCAGACACCTGTTTGGGATTTTTGTGGACGTTAACCTTCGTTTTTGATCATTCATTATGAGTTTAGCTCTTTAACGAGGAGGTTTCGCTTGTAGCCATGACTGATTCACTTGGAATCTTTTTGGTACCACTGGTTGTTGGCATATCAAAGCGTGTAGGCTTGTTGAGTGGTTCTGCCACATATCTGCCTTTAACCCTCCATGATGTTCTCTCAGATAGACCGAAAGTTTCATCAGCATTGTCTATTGGTGCCGACCAGAAAAAATTATCACATTCTTCAGCATTATCTTCGTTCACTAAGGCTATGAGTTTAGCTGTTTGCTTTTGTGTAACGTCGGTAACTGCATAAACTTGATTTGGCGTGGTTTGAACCTTCCGATACACCACAAACTTTTCTTTCATAACCTTGGACTTATTTTGGGACAAACGAGCGAATTCAACCGAGTTTTCAGAAATGAGATTTTTGGTTGATTCAGGTTCGCTCTTGACAAATTCAGAACAGTCTACCTCATCCTCTACGGATATTTCACTCATATCATCATCCTCATCAAATTCAGAAGTATTTTCAATATTAATTTTAGTTTCTGAACTCAACTTGGCATTCAATGAGTCAAATTTCTGTATAGTTTCGGTTTTAATTTTCAATTTATCATTTTCGTCCAATAAATTCTTAAGCATGTCCTTGTTGTCTTTGGACTGGATAAAAGATTCAATTTTGTCAAGACCAATTTTATAGCCAGGAGAAACTTCATCAGACGAGAAAACAACTTCACGATCATAAACATCAACATCAATTTCATCCTCCTTTAATTCAAGGAAGGGAAGAATCATACTGTGAATTTTCCTGCCTATTTCACAATCTAGATGCAATTGATTGATATTGGAATATAAACGTTTAGCAATTAAACAAAAAACATTTCTCTGTTTTAAAAGCTTCAAATTATCCCTTTGCAAATAAATTGTCTCATCCTTAATTCTAATTAACTCTTTCTCCTTTTGCTCAATCCACATTCGCCTCTCCTCACTCTTCAAAGACACCCTGTTGAGTTGATCAGTTAGGTTAGAATTTGTGATGCGATTTTGGGTTAAACTACCACTTAAACTAGAAAATTTAGTTTTTAATCCGTTCAATTCTTTTTCATAGTTTGTGACAAGGATTTTTAATGATTCGATAATAGATTGTAGCTTCTTGATCAACTGGTCACACTCATTGATCTGCTCACCAACAGGTTTGGCAGCGAAGCATTTGTCCTCTCGTTCCTTCGCTTCATCCTGATCCCCATCAGTGGTGTAACCCCTCATCTGTGACACTCTAGCTGTCACCATCAAACACTTTCCTTCAGCCTCATACTCGTCTTCTTTTGCCACGAAAGCCCTGCCATGTGTAGGCTGTCTCACTTCTTCATCCTTTAAATCAGTAGACCAGACTTCAACACCACCAAATTCGTCATCTGCAACATTTTCTTGCACAATAAGAACATTCATAGTGTTATTTGCAGCAACTTTCTTCTTCTTAATCTCTTCTAGCTTTCGCAGGTAGTATGCTTCATCATCTTCACTTTCATTCTTCTCTGACATCTTCCTTAACATACAGTCCTTTGCAAAGTGGTTTTTGCCTCCACAGAAGTGGCAATTAAATCCTGAGTCACTTGACATCTTGCTTTCCTTCTTCGGTTCTTCTTGCTCGGGAGTGATCTTCGGTTCCTCCTTTGCCTTTTATGAACTGTAGTTTCCTAGCCAGTTTCGGTTCTTATTGGTGGGAAACTTTCTCTAAATGAACTTCTTTGGGTTTGAAACCATCAAAGCATATTCTTCATTGGTCAGATCAAATTCAGAGAGATCTAAATCTTCTTCTTCCACTGCATTCTTTCCTTTGGAAATTAGGGCCAAAGAACCCATGCTTGAAACCACGTTCGTTTCTTTAGTCACTGCACCTTCATGTGACTTTAGTATCCCCACTAGCTTCGCCAAAGAGTAAGCCTTGAATTGTTCATGGTCCTTTACAGTAGACACTACAGCCATCCACTCTGATCTTAATCCATTCATAAATGTAACCTTTTGCTCAGTAACTTTCCTCTTTATGCCATGCTTTATTATTTTGCTAAGAAGATGATTAAAGCGATCAAAGGCTTGGATTAGCTTCTCTTTAGGTTTCTGCTTGAAGTCTCCAAACTCTGAAAGTAATAGAGTTTGGATCGAACGCTCGAGATCCTCATCAGTAGAATACAGCTCTTTTAACCTGTCCCAAGCCTCTTTCGCTGTCGTGCATGAGCTAACCAACCGAAAGGTGTCATACTGTAGGGAAAATCTAATCATTCTAAGCGCTTTTATATTGCAAAAAAAACTTATCCTTTTCATCTTGAGGAACATCTTTAACATCAACGATAAGTTGGTTGTACTCCTTTTGAGTCTTTATGACTCGGTTTGTGCCAGAGTGAGCGAACGGACCTACAATGATCGCTTCCCAGATCATATACCTATTGTCTTCAGAACCGATCACATAGTCTTCAAAGTGATGTGTCCATATTTCGTAATCCTGAGTATATAGAATGGGAATTCTAGTTGTGGATCCAATGTTGTTGGAGATATTGATAGGGTTTGTGTTGGAATCGTCGTGTGACATGATGATATTGCGAAAAACCTGTTCAGAATCAGACTTGTAAACAAAGTTAGGGTTAAATCGAAATCCAAGAACTACGTCAACAAAAAAATGGCGGCTTCTAAAGAGATCAATATTAGCAGAAACCCAGAAACCTTCTTCAACAGAAGAGATGCGTATAGATTACACAGTCTCCAGCTCTGATACCAATTGATGAGCTCAACACTCTTTAGATCGATAGATCTTTAACAGGTAAACAAGCAAGAACAGTAAACACTGAAACACACAATGAATCAATCCGTATGTCGAATGATTAAAATGAAGTCACACCTCAGCAGAGCTCGATTAAGAACTTCCACTGTAGAGGTGAGCTAGGGTTTTACAAAACAATAAATGACAATAATAAAAGCGTTAATGATAAGATTGCATGCATGCAACTTATATACAAAACCCTAAAACAAAACACACAGGTGGACATGCCCATACCGGTGACAAAACTGGACTAAAAACCGAGCCCAAGACGCAACACAATCGACCCAACACCAATAGGTTGGAATGCCCACATACTATGAGTCCATTCATCCTCGGGATGGAATACTCACGGCCCACAAACAATAGCGTTGAATGCCAACATACTATGGGTCCAATCATCCTCGGGATGGAATACCCCATGCCCACAACCAACAGGTTGGAATGCCCACATACCATTGAGTCCAGTCATTCTCGGGATGGAATACTCACTGACCACACCCAACAGGTTGGAATACCCAGGCCTATTAGCTTTCTCACAAAGAAGATAAGCCTCAACCACCAAACAAACATGTGCACATATAACAGATAATCACATAACAGTCTATAGACAACAACTGATCTAACGGATCATACCACATACCTCATAATATTATCCTACCCTCTAGGATACCGAACTAACAGCTCATACCACATATC
The DNA here is from genome assembly GCF_002870075.4 of Lactuca sativa. Lineage (NCBI taxonomy): Eukaryota > Viridiplantae > Streptophyta > Magnoliopsida > Asterales > Asteraceae > Lactuca > Lactuca sativa. Next base: position 18,421,353 of record NC_056627.2, read on the forward strand.
ACACAATATCATCCTACCCTTTAGGATACCGATCTAACAGATCATACTAGCATAACATTTCAAAGGGCTGGCCTTGGTGCCTTAGAACCTTGGGTATAGTGAGGATAACTTACCTTGCAATGTCGGACTGAACCACAAAATCACGCTCCCGAAACACTGCCCCAAACTCCAACACCTATAACCATCAATGATCCAATTCATAAATATCCACTTACCAATTACTCTCACAAGTAAAACTGGTCACTCCTTGGTATAAGGTCAAAGTCAACTGTCAAGGTCAACAGTCCATGTTGACCTCAACTCGTCGAGTACCCTCAGCTACTCGCCGAGTTCCGTGCATAACTTGCCAACTCGCCAAGTCACCATGCCACTCGCCAAGCCCAAGGCAATCTTCATTAGACTCACCGAGTTGTTCATCCGACCCGTCGAGTTCATGACCATCTTTATATGACTCGTTGAGTCTACCATGCGACTCGCCGAGTCCCTTCAGTCCATCATCCATACAGATGCTTTTTAATCCATGTGAAGGCTACATACTGCAGATCCAAGTTCCCAAGGCATGCTTATCACGTTAAGTTGCAAACTTTGCGTGCATGCAAGGCTCTAATGAATCAAAATGCCAAAACCAGGCTTCAAATGGGGTTTTACACTTAAGGAGCGGTTCATGCTTGCGAAAGCTGATAGCTTTATGGACTTACAAATCAAACAGAGTTCAGATCTGAAGTTACAACTTCAGATCAGAGCTCATACCCAAGAATTGTTGGATTAGTGTCTAAGTCCATAACTATATTTGGTATGTACTTGACCCGACTCGGCATGGTCCATTTGAGTTGCATGGCATCGGAACATTTAGATAGACCGTTTGTGAGGATAGGACATCTGTGACATATTAATATATTATAAGTTCTAATATATTCATATGAAATCATGTTATTTAATTAGTATTGATCAAGAATAAATTTGGACTTAATTTAGTGATCAAAAAGAGACTAATTAAATATATGGGGATTGATTGTGTAAATCATTCATTCTTATATATGTGGGCTTATGATCCATGATTCCTTATGTTGGGTTTAACCCATGTGGTGACCCATCGATACTCCATGGAGGTTAAAACCCATGGAGTAGAAGGAATGGGTAAAGTCATGGGTTACATGGTGTAACCCTAATGTGCACACTATATAAGGACCCCTTTGGCTCAAGAAATTGGCACTAGTGATACATATATGAGGGCTAGCCGATTTGAGCATGAAGTGTATTCTTCTCATGGTTGAGCAGAAGGAATGGGTAAAGTCATGGGTTACATGGTGTAACCCTAATGTGCACACTATATAAGGACCCCTTTGGCTCAACAAATTGGCACTAGTGATACATATATATATAAGGGCGTTACACCTCAGGCCCCGCCCGGCATCGGACAGTGTCCGGCATCAGGCCCCACTTAGTATCGAGCCCCGCTCTGTATACAGATCTGTTTCTACCAGGCACCGCCTATCTCTGGGCCCAGGCCACTATACACATACAAACAATAACATAAAATCATGCTAGTACATAAAGAATCATACACAACACTATATATTCTAGTCTTAAGGCCTCGCCTATCGTGGGCCCCGCCCCTACTCTGCTAATGATGAGATATGGAACCACGTTCACTCTCGGCCTAAGCAGTTATCGCGGTCGAAATTTCAATAGCGGTCATATGCCGCTATTTGAAATCGCGGTTATCACGGTGGTATAGCGGTGATATAGCGGTTTTTAATATTATATGTAATTTATATTATATATTTATACAAAGTTTATATATATTAGAGTATTAATACTATATATAATTCATATTATAAAAATTCATATAAGAACATCACATAAACCATATATATAATATTCTAATATGGTAATATGGAAACTAAAAAGTGTCAAAGTGTCATTGCAACTCAAGTTGTTCGTGGTTTCTAAATACAGAAAGAGACGAGAAAGAGAAGTTGTCATTTGTTGCTTTGTAGTTTGTAATTAATTAGATTTATTATTTGGACTTATTAGAACCAAAGTGTAGTTGAAAAATTAAAAAATACTGATTTAATATTGAAATAGTACACAATCGGTTTTTTCTTTGTAAAAGTAGCCCAATGTGTGTGAAATTGTAAAAGCGGGTGTAGCGTCGCTATAGCGCTGATGGGATTCGCGGTAAATAGCGGTCAATCGCACCGATAATAGCATCACCGCTATTTGTAAACGCTATTTCAAAATAGCGTTTCGGTATTACCGCAAAACGCTATAGCGTTGCTATAGCACCGCTATAGTGCGTTATTGATAGCATAGCTCTCGGCTAGTGATGAGATATAGGACCCCACCCACACTCACCTCCCTACCAGGCACATACAAGTATCACAAAGACATCAAGTATAACTAGACATGCATTCTTTCATCGGGTACTACCCGACATCAAACCATAGTTTGGAAACATACATATAAACACTCATTGGGCCCCGCCCAACGTCAGACCGAAATTCAGAAGCATATAAACATTCCTCGGGCTTGCCCCGACATCAGACCGAAGTCCGGAAACATGTAAATAGACACATATAAGAATCATGAAGGCATCAAGCATACAAACATTCCTCGGGCTTCCCCGACATCGGACCGAAGTCCAGAAACATACTAACATACATAAACGAGCCAAAATTGCTGCCTTCGACCCGTTCCTACAGGAGAAAACTCACCTCACAAGCTGACTGCAGAATCTCGCGAATAAACCTCTCACTGCTAGCTGGCAGATCCCCGAATTGCTGATCTCTTGACTCCCCGAGCTACTGATCATCATACAAGTTAGATAAGTCCGGGATTCTTATAACTTAACTATAAGTCCTCACTGGGGTAGAAGACCATTCCACCCCTCACATACTCTTGTCCAAATATGAACTCTACTCAACCCTTTTGAACCCTTTCCATACTTCATAATCCTCCATGGTTAACCTTGGTCAAAGTTAAGGTCAATGTCAAAGTCAACGTCCGGTCAAATTCAAAGTCAATGTACGATCAAAGTCAAAGTCAATGCTCCGAGTTGACTCAACTCGTCGAGTCATCCTGTTGGCTCACCGAGTTCCCTCGCTACTCGTAGTCATGATAGAATGAGTCAACTCGTTGAGTCCCTTCATAGACTCGTCGAGTTCTACCTTGTACAGAATCGGGACAAATCGACATAACTCGTTGAGTCCCTCTCTGGACTCGCCGATTTCCTCAGTCTACTTAGGCCATCTTAATGGTTTAAGCCCCAACTCTTCAGATCTAAGCTTCATACTTCTCATATACCCCAAAAATGTCCTTTTAAGGGTAAAATTTCCAACTTTACCCATTAATACCCCTTTTCTTAATGGGTTTAGCTCAAAAACTAACTCCTTAGGAACTAGATCTTGGTCCATATGCCAAACGAAAGCTTACAAACAGAGATCTAGACCCTAAACACTACAACAACATGCAAAGCTTCCACCTCTCTCTCCATGCATGGCCTTTTGAAGTTAAAAAGGCCAAAATAACATCCTATAGCTTGCATTGGGGCTTCAATGGCCATAAAGTTTGCACCTTTATGCCATGAAAGCCCTTCATGGTTCCAAATCTGATGGTGTACTAACTTGGGACGTCCATATCCGAAAGAACAACCTTCTTGGACCAAAAACCCAATAAAATGATAATAAAAAGATCTAAGAAGCTACTAAGCAAGTTTAAGACTTGATTACCAGAAAGTGATGAGAATGAAATGGAGTCTTTGGATCTACTAGCTTCTTCTTGAATCCCCAAGCTTCTCCTTCCTTCACAAGCTTCAAAACACTCCAAGTTTCTCTCAAGGATGGCTCACAACACTCAAACTAGCATTAGGGTTTCTGGACTCAGGGTTTGGACAATGGAGGTTGGAAACCCTAGAGTTTAGGATGTATAAATAGGTTGTAAAATCCCGAATTCAGGGTTTCCCAAACCCAATCCAACTCATCGAGTTGGTCCCCTCCTACTCGTCGAGTTGGTCTTCCAAAAACATGCATGGAAACATTCCTACTCTTTGAGTTCTCACCCTTGAACTCGACGAGTTGACTTCTTGTTTGGAGATTTTCCTTCCACATTTGGACTTCTGGTTTCTGGGTGTTACAATTCTCCCCCACTTAAACTGGACTTCGTCCTTGAAGTCTGCTACAATCCTCTACCCTGCAATCATCTCACGCGCTATGTCTGCAACTTTCTTCCTACCTGCCCTGAACCAACTGATGTTTCACACTGCCCCAGGCACTCCCCATCCTGGAAGTACCACTATCATCCTACGCAATCAATTGCCTTCCCAAGGCAACTGAACCCAACCATTGAAACCTTCCAAACCCGATAAAGGATAATCCTTAACGTCATATAGAGAACTACTTTTGTCTTTCCGAGCTCTGAAATCTATAATGGTTTGTCTCCCTGATAGATTGCCTATGCTCCAAAAACTACCATGCCAGAACCTCATCGAATAACTGTTCAATGATAACACTTCTCACTCTGATTATCTCGGTGCTACTATCAGAAACAAAATCCATGTCCATAACCAACTGTAGAGTACTTATACTTGACAGAAGGCTCAGATAATCCTTCGAGTGGAAGATTCATCCCCGAAATGGTTAGACTCAGATGAGAGCTGCGCAACAAGGTCAAATCACTTTCTTTGAGATTATTTAATCCAACTATAAGTGTCTTAGCATCTTTGATCAGCAACTATTCCTCACACAAGAATCCTCACATCACTACTTCTACCTGAACATCATGATGTCTCTTGTCTGCTTTCTGAATGAATCGGGACCACCCTGGTCCCAACTTATCTGTCAACTATCCGAAGTACCGGATTCCATCTGGTTACTGAACCAATGAACACCCTCTCATTCGCTCCCAACAACTTCCGAAGAAAACTTCGGTTATCAAAACTGCTCTATCCACCTTGCCACTCTTGGCTCTATAAATCCTGCAATCCCCGATCCTATATCTCGACCCCCACGGTCTCTGCCAGGTCCCACCTGCCTTGTTATGATCGCATGGGCCTTGCACATGAGTCTCATCCAAACTGTACTACAGAGTGGCCTTGCCCCAGGTCTCACCTAGCTAGGGCTACACAGGTACAACTCCACCTTGAATCCTATCTACCTATCATTTCCTGATTCTGATCACACTAACTAGGAGATACAAGCCTCGCCCATACTCCACTAACTACGAAATACTGGCACCTGCCCACACTCCGCTAACTAGGAGTTACGGGCCCCCGCCTACACTCTACTATCTGGCCGCTAATGAATGTTGTGGCTATACCACAGCCTCACAACATTTCCCATGTTGTCTGGCTACTAGTGAATGCTACGGCTATCCCGCAGTCTTACAACACTTTCCACTTTGATCATACACACGACCTAACATCGTAGCTGAACTTGCGTCCTGACGCGAATTTCCTCAACCTGGTCCGCAAAGCCAACTATCGAACACCAAAAAAGACGCGAACCCTATGTTGGGAAGTTTCCCAAACTCCCAACTCACATAACCCTCAAACCAATCAGCCACTTAGGTCACCCTCCTTCCTGACAAGAATACGAACTCATCCTAAATTCATAATTCCTTCTGTTCCTAAACCCCTGGAGAATTCTCCCCCACTTTGACTCAACTAACTGATGGGTTTTGAGCATTCTAACACTTCCTAAGTGTACATGCAATCCTAATAACCTTGGATCTATGTTTGTCTAATTATTATGCAAATTCCAAGGTTATATTCCTATCTAGCATACATGGGGAACATTTTTTTAACTTGAATGAAAGATAGAATAACTAACCTTGTTGTTGATTATGATCCTTGAAACCTTGTGAGCCTAGCACCCCAAGTGTGATGCCTCAAATGCTTCACACAACACCAAATGCAAAGGAGTAAACTTTGAGAGAATCTTACACTTGCAAAATCGGCTCTAGCCCTCTTGTTTCTTAGGATAACCAATTTTGGTGGAGGAGATGGTCTTTATATAGTGTGACACATCTAGGGTTACACCATGTAAACCCTAATGTGTCATGGCTCTTCATTTCCATGACCCATGGGTTTGTAACTCCCATGGAGCATCCTATGGGTTTAACCTAACTTGATAATCCATGGAGCCTCTTAGCCCACTATACAAGTTATGGATGATTTACATAATCAACCCATATATTTAATTAGTTATCTTTTGATCACATAATTAATTCTAAATTAATTCTTGATCAAACTAATTAAATAATAATATAAATATATTAGAACTTATAATATATTAATAAACCATAAGTGTTAATTCTCTCATTTTAGTTTATCCAATTGCATGGTGCCATGCAACCCAAATGGACCATGCTGGGTCGGGTCAAGTACATACCAGAAATAGTTATGGACTTAGACACCTTATCCAACACTAACATCTTACAACACACCAAGATGGAAGGTTTCTCAATCCTTCGTATCATCCAGTGATCAATCTTGCTGGCAACCAATGCTTACCACTGTTAGTGTTCCCAAAACTAATCAACACTAAAGTAGTAAGACTTTTGAAGAATCTCGGAACACTTCCCGAGTTCCAATCACACTTGCTACAGCTACTGCATCCTAAGAACCCACTATATAAGGAAACAACCTCACACTACTACTCTAAGACTCATGGTATGCAAATGGCATATAACCAGAACATAGGCAAGAAGTATAACCCTAAGATACATTTACTTATATGGATGCGAGACAATAGCAATAAAATCATAAATAAAACTGATAGGAAGGCAAAAGATACGCACCTGTAACATCGGAAGTTGCTCATGTCTCCTCTGTAGTCAACTGGAAATCCCTGCTCCTTGCTGCAGGCGCCTCTGCCCGGCCGAGACAGCTGTCAGTGATCCTCAATGTTGCAGGGGCAGCTGTCATCATCTATCCTGCTGCAACCAAACTCGGACATTGGGCCTACTTATGGCCCTTCTAACTACAATGAAAGCAGATCAGGTTTGATCCCTGGGTGGTGGTAGCAGTACAATCACTGCTATAATGACCGATCTGGCCGCACTTGAAGCAGCCAAAATCACTACCACTACTATTCCTACACGAACCCTCGTGTGTCCTGCTTCACTTGCCACAACGGCTACGGTCCTGATGACCTCGTGATCTAGATTCTGATACCTTGGGCCTCTTGCCCAACCCTGCAGATGTCTGCACCTCATCTGGTTTCCTCTTCCTCTCTGCCTCTAAGTCGATCTCCATCTCCCTGGATCTAGCGATCATATCCTCCAGTGTCTTGCAGCTGGACCGACTCACAAACTATCTAATGTCGCTCCTTAGCATCTCGTGGTATCGAGCCTTCTTCATCTCCTCACCCACCACATACAGCGGAACAAGAAGGGCCCTATCCCTGAACTTGGCGGTGATCTCTGCTACTATCTCCATAGTCTTTTGGAGATCCTGGAACTCCCTTGCTAACTGCTACACCTCAATCACTGGTGAAAACTCGGCCCTGAACCTGGCCGAGAAGTCACCCCATCTCATCGCATCCAACGCGGCATCATCCCCAATAACATGTCCAACCTCTTCCTACCAATCATGTGCTCTGTCCTTCAGAAGATAGGAGGCAAGTCGGACCTTTTCCCCCTAGGGACACCGACTAGAATGAAAGACGTTAGCAACATCCTCCAACCACCGGCTGCTAGCAATGGGGTCCCCAGCCCCATGATAGTCGGGAGCTCCACAGGCTCTGAACTCCCTGAATGTCAGCATGCGCGACCCCATCATGGCCACCACCTCAATGCGGAATTCACTCAGCCTCTCATCCAAAAGCTCCAAGATACCCTCCTTGATTGTACCGAAGATCACATGGGTCTGGTTTAAAATTTTGTGCATAACCTCAGATGAGATGAAATCTCTTGTCTGCTCGTCTAACTGCCCGGCTCCAGGGCCCGAGCCTGATCCCTCACCGGCGCCTAAAGTGCCAATTGGTCTAGTGTGTAGCCTCACCATACTGAAAATACACCATAACAAACATTAGTATACATATCATCACTCGAGGGATCTCACACACTACAAGTTTCCTGGGTTCATCTCAGCCTTCCTTGATTCGAGTACGGATCCTCTGCTTTCAGTAGTACGGGCCCATACTAACTTCCATATCTATCTGTACTTTCCTCAAGAACTTCCTTGACTCCACCAAGTCCCTTTCACTACTACTGCTCCCTGCACTAATCTCATCCTATGCTTGCCCTAGGGTAATCTTCGACCCACTCTCCGCCATCAGCTGCATAAGAAGTCCTTGCTATCTCCCCCTAACTAGCTCACAAATACCATTACATATCACTAAGACCAGATAATTCTTCGAATAAGGGATGTTGTAATCTAGTTGCAAAATATTTGAAGGTAGGTAAATAACGATTTACCAGTTTCCACCATGAAAACGAAAATGAACTTTAGGTTTTAAATGAATTGAAACTCCTAGATCCTTTGAGATTCATTGAACTTTTCAATGGCATGTTTAATCTCGATTATGCCCTTCAAGTTTGTGACTAGGATGCCGAGGATCACAAACAAGGTGTGAATAACCATGCAAATTAGCTTGGTAATCTCGATGTTACATATCACCTAATTAATGTGTCGGTTAACCATACACGCTCCACTGATCCATGATTAACACCAAGCTACCCTTTGCCACCTATGCTAGTCCCAAATTAGTGTGCCGGTTAACCACACATGCTCCACTAATGACTTAGCAAGGTGCAAAGTGCAATTTCATGGGTTAGCACCAAATTCACATTTTTCCTAAAGTAACTAAGATTGGGAATTTATAAAAATTTTAGTTACTTTATATTTCATAATACTTTTAATGAGGATTTAAATGTTCTGTCAAACCAGTTCGGCTAACAACCCTCCACTGGTTAAGAGTGTGGTCGGTAAGAGTGTATACCCAATGGCGGTCACTTTATAGGCCGCTTCCTTAAACACCTGTGACATCCCCATTTTCATGGCCAGAAAAGACCGATTTTGTTTATGCTTTGTTTAAAAATCAGAGTAATATTTTAACAAAAAGTGTTGTGGAATTTGTCCCAAAACAAAATATGATAAAGATTTATCAAAGTCATTTCCATAGAAATGTATTTCATTAAAAAGACTCGGGATGTCATGTTCGATACAGATCATAAGCATAAACAATACAACATAGGCCTTACTACATTATTCCATATTTACAGGCCTAAAATCCCTTAATCTCTCATCCCAAGACATCACATCTATGCTAATCCGCCACTACCTGTAATACAAGAAACTGAGTGGGTCAGGCTTGGGAGCCTGGTGAGCACATAGGGTTTTCAACCCACAATAAATAAGTTTATTAACTTTATCAAACCAAACAAACCCGATTACCCATTCCTGTTATCCTCACTTTACGTCCCTAAAACATCTAACACAAGGGACCTAGTCTAAGGACTTTCATTGGGATGGACACTATTGCTAAGGGGATTCCTCAACAATAAATGTCCTTAAGGCAACCATGTGGGGGATGGAGTACACCTAGTGAGCACACAGTTAAAATAAACACCTACAGGTTGCGAGCCTGCTAGTGTTCCACTGGACTGTCTAGAATAGTCCATGGTCATCATCTATACTCTGCTAGATGACTGGATCATCAATAACATCTATAACGAGGCCTCTCATTATTTTATTTTCTCACACAGCAACTATTACATCTACCCATGTTTTACCCAACACATTTTGTAGATATAAAATACATATACAGTTTAAATCAATGAAAACATGTATAAAATGTTCATCCAGCATAGATAGCAAGTATTCAGATAATATGCACATATATCACGTAATTTATATAAAATACTTCATATCTATGAGTAAGCTGAAATTAACTATGCACTCACCTAAGTAGGTGGTGACTCTACGCTTGGACAACACTTCGTTACTCTTCACACAATTTTCCTTCGGCAAAACCTGGTATCATTACCACTAGGGTTTAGTCTAATATTCACTGAGACTAATTAATAGTCTAGCTATTATTACTATTATAAAAGCGTTAAACGAGACTTATATAACCCATAATAATATCCCAAGTACTTATTATAAAGTCCTAATAACATTACTATATTAAAACATAAGCTATACTAAAGATAGGATAGGCATAGCTCACTTACAGCGGGGTTTCTCGAAAACCAGGGTCTTCCGGAGCAGAGTTTCTGAGCCGAAATGCTCTTTTCTTGGGGCTTCGGGAGCCTCGGGGCTTCCTTCGGGTGCTAGGGGGTTTACCTAGACTTTAGGGGGCTTAAGGGGGGCTAGAGAGAGAGAGGTTAGAGAGAGAAAGTGGAAGAGGAAAGGTGTGAGAATGAATGGAACCCGACACATCTATTTATAGTGTGAAATCCTGATGGACTTGCCGAGTAGGAGGACCTACTCGCCGAGTTGGTGCCACGTGTCATCATCTGACGGCTTTCCTTGGAGAGAAAGCAATGGCTGTGATCGCGCCACGTCACCCAATATCTTGTATCAGCCTTCAAACTTAGAAAAATCATAACTCTGGCATACGAGCTCCGTTTTCGACGTTCTTTTTTCATCGCGTAGGTAAAATCAATATCTACAACTTTCATTTAGAATCTGTCGGCTAATTCTTGACCAATCTCAAATTTAACAGTAGGAGGCGTTTAGATTGTTAAATGACCGCGAAGACTTCGTAACTCCTTCATACGGACTCCGTTTTCATCTATCTTTTTACCATTGAGTTCCTATTAATGAGATCTTCAACTCTCATTTAGTTCGCGTAAGCCAAAACCGCTCGAACTAAAATTCGAGTTTCGGGTCGTGTACAGCTAAGCCGAATCTTAGAAAAATAATAACTTCTTCATACGAAGTCAGATTTGGGCGTGCTTTTTATGGATTTTCTTGGTTTAACATATTCTACGACGTTCGTTTAGATCACTAAGGCTAAAAAGTTCTCCATCGTAAATTCACTATTTACGTCTCCCGGTGCCGTGCCGGTTTGCCGTAAAACTTCGGCGAGCCATAACTTCTTCGTTATAACTCAGATTTTGGCGTTCTTTATATCGGCGAAATCCTTGTTTCGACCACTAAAAATTTATGTAAAGATATGGGGATTATCTCACACTTTAATTTTGACGCTTATTTTTATCCTTTATTAATTATATCTTTATAATTAAGTAATAAGCACACAAATACACATAATTCACATAGAATTCAAATATTTCATCTTTATTACTTCAAAAAGAGTTACAATAGTTGAACTAGACTATTACATTGTCTAAAAATGCTTAGCCCCGAAACCCAGGTGTTACAATTTTCTCCCCCTTAGGATGATTCCGTCCCAGAATCATGCATCAGCAAACAGATGTGGATAGCGGCTCATCATGTCACTCTTTGTTTCCCAAGTGAGATTTGGCCCATTCGAATGTTTCTATTGGACTACCACTAAGTCGACCATCTTGCGTCGTAACTTCTTCGTCTTACGGTCAACAATTGCCTCTGGCTCTTCAATTAGCCTCTTATTCTCATCCATTCTTAACTCCGAGATTGGAATTATGTCGGGAACTTCTCCCGTGAGCTTCCTTAAATAACACACATGGAAGGTGTTATGAATACCATTGAGTTCTTCAGGCAATTCTAGTTTGTAAGCTTGGTTCCCAACCTTTTGAAGAACTTTGAACGGTTCAATAAACCTTGGACTCAACTTTCCTCGTTTCCCGTATCTTATAAGTCCCTTCTACGGTGAGACTTTAAGCAAAATGGAATCCCCAACTTCAAAAGTCATTGGTCGTCTTTTCTCGTCAACGTAGCTCTTTTGACGATCTTGAGCTGCTAACATCCTTTCCCTAATCACTTTTAACTTCTCAGCAGTCTCATGGACTATCTCGGGGCCCATAAACTGTTTCTCTTCGGCTTCAAGCCAACAAGACGGCGTACGACACTTCTGTCCATACAAGGCTTGATAAGGCGCCATCTTGATGCTCGAGTGAAAACTATTGTTGTAGGAAAATTCTACCAGAGGTAAGTGCTCGCCTAGTTCCCTTGGAACTCGAGGGTACATGCTGTCAGCATATCTTCCAGTGTCTGAATCATTCTTTCACTCTGACCATCAGTCTGCGGATGGTAAGCCGTACTCAAACATAATTTCGTACCCAATTCCTCTTGTAGACTCCTCGAAAACCTAGACGTGAAACGACTATCACGATCTGGTACAATCGTAAGAGGAACACCGTGAAGTCTTACAATTTCCTTCACATAAGCATTTGCGAGCTTATCCATAGACCACTTCTCATTGACTGCTATGAAGTGTGCACTCTTGGTGAAACGATCCACGACTACCCAAGTCATGTCCTGTCTGTTCTTTGTCCTGGGAATTTTAGTCACAAAATCCATGGTTATATCTTCCCATTTACCCATGGGTATAGGTAAAGGTTCTAAACTCCCATATAGTTTCTGATGTTGTGCCTTAACTCTCGCACATGTCACACACTTGGCCACGTACTTCGCAACATCGAGCTTCATCGTCGGCCACCAGTAATAGGGTTTTAGGTCCCTATACATTTTAGTGCTACCGGGATGAATCGATTAAATGGTCTTGTGTGCTTCTTCCATCAGAAGATCTCTTATTCCTCCCATCTTAGGTACCCAAATACGATCTTGGAATACCTTCAGTCCTTGACTGTTTGTACCAAACACTAACGTTTTGCCCAAACGTTCCTCTTTTCGGTCATTCTTTTCTAAGGCTTCTTCTTGAGCTTTCTTGATGCTTTCCACAATTGTCGAGACGACTTCAATTCTCAACGCTTTTGGCCTTTTCCTTTCAAGGTTGACTTTCCGACTGAGAGCATCAACGACAACATTTGCTTTACCGGGGAGGTAAAGTATCTCACAGTCGTAGTCCTTGAGTAACTCTAGCCAGCGTCGTTGCCTCATGTTCAATTCTTCCTGATTAAAGAGATACTGGAGACTCTTATGATCAGTGAAAAGCTTGCACTTCGTGCCGTAGAGGTAATGACTCCATATCTTTAGAGCGAAAACTACTGCTGCCAGCTCCAAATCGTGAGTGAGGTAGTTCTTTTCATGCTCTTTCAATTGTAGAGATGCGTAAGCTATCACCTTTTCTCTTTGGGTCAGAACACAACCTAACCCGACTCCAGATGCGTCACTGTAAACCACGAAGTCTTCAACTCCATCTGGTAGAGAAAGTATCGATGCTTCACATAACTTCTTCTTTAGCTTCTCGAATGCCTCATCGTGTTTCTCATTCCACGTATACGTAGCTCCTTTGTAGGTCAACGCTGTTAATGGAGCAGCTATCGAAGAAAAGCCTTGGATAAATCGTCGGTAATATCCGGCTAATCCAAGAAAGCTTCGAATCTCCGTGGGACTCTTTGGACGTTCCCACTTCATTATAGCTTTGATTTTTTCGGGGTCAACCATTATTCCCTCCGGGTTAACCACATGACCCAAGAATTGAACTTCTCGGATCCAAAAATCACACTTGGAGAACTTTGCAAAAAGCTTCTCGTTCTTCAACACTTCTAATACTTCCCGTAGATGCTTACCATGCTCCTCTTGGCTTTTCGAGTAGATCAGAATGTCGTCGATGAAAACTGTCACGGATTTATCGAGAAATGGTTTACAAAACCTATTCATCAAATCCATGTATGCTGCTAGATCATTGGTTAGTCCAAACGACATAACCAAGAACTCGTAGTGTCCATATCTTGTTCTGAATGCAATCTTCTCAATATCCAGATCTCTCACTTTCAGCTGATGATATCCCGACCTAAGATCGATCTTTGAGAAGTAGCTCGAACTTTGCAGCTGATCAAATAGGTCGTCAATCCACGGCAATGGATACTTGTTCTTCACCATTGCCTTGTTCAGCTCTCGGTAGTCTATACACCTTCTCATGCTTCCGTCCTTCTTCTTTACGAATAACACCGGAGCTCCCCAGGGTGATGAACTAGGTCGAATGAAACTGTTGTCCAACAGCTCCTGAAGTTGCGTCATAAGCTCCTTCATCTCCGTCGGTGCTAATCGGTAAGGTGCTTTTGCTATCGGTGTTGTACCTGGTAACAAGTCTATCCAAAACTCCACCTGCCTATCTGGTGGTAATCCGGGAAGGTCTTCGGGAAAGACTTCAGGATAATCGCACACAACAAGTATATTTTGCACCACTTTCTTTTCCTTCTTAGCATCGATTATGAATGCCAAGTATGATGCACATCCTTTGGACAAACATTTCTTGGCTTTCATCAGGGAGATGATTTCAGAATTCACTCTACGTTTGTCCCCGTACACCATAAATGATTCCTTTCGGGGTGGGTTTACCCTTACTATCTTCTTTCGGCATAATATCTCGGCATCGTTGGCGCTAAGCCAATCCAAAACCAAAACGATGTCGAAACCGTTTAACTCTGTGGGTAATAGCTCCTCATGGAATTCGTTTCTGTTTAGGTCGATGACTACGTTCTTAATACGATTACTAACAGGTATGAATTTGCCACTGGCAACTTCTACAATCAGGGCATTATCAAGTTTTTCTACAGGCAATGCTAATTTCCCACCAAATTTATGCGACACAAAGGAGTAGTTGGCTCCGGAATCAAATAGTATATTGGCAGGCAAACCATTTACAAGAAAGGTACCTGAAGCGACGTCTGTTGCCTCCTTTGCAGCCTCGAGCGTCATCTGGAAGGCTCTCACCTTCGACTTCGGTGGAATGTTGGGCCTTCCCGCATCTTTCTTCTTTGGGCAATCCTTAGTAATATGCCATTCTTCACGGCACTCATAGCATGCTCTCTTGTTGATGGTGCACTCATTGGCATAGTGCCCCGTTTTCCCACACTTGTAGCAAGTTACTTCCTCGCTACATTTTCCCAAGTGCTTCTTCTTGCACTTCTCGCACCATTTCAATTCATTTCCTCCTCCCCCGAGCTTTTTTGAACCGAACTTGCTCTTCTTTTTGTTGGGTTTAGCAGACCTTCAAATTTCCTCTTCTCGCCAACCTCAACTTTGCCGGCAGCTCTTCCCTTAATCATATCCTCTACAGACTTGGCAGCCCAGATAGCTGCCTCCACAGTAGGTGCCTGACGCACTGGTACCGCATACTCCCATGGGAGTCCCTTAGCGTACTTGTCAATCTTTGTCAGCTCATCCGGAACAAGACGCAAGGCAAACTCCATCTTTTCTGTGAAGTTGTTCATGTATACATCGATTGACATGCTTCCCTTCTTCAGGGTCAGGAACTGGTTCTCTAGCTCGAGCAAGTTTTGAGCTGAGCAGTACTTTCGTTTAAATTGCACCAGAAATTCTGCCCATGTCAGTTGCAGGGGCTTGTTGGGGCTTAAAGTCTTCCCCAAGGTATTCCATCATCATACAGTGCCTCCTCAAAACCGACGCACTGCAAAAGTGGTATGCAGTTTTCCTCTGCAACCGCACGCATGAAAGCTAACTCCATCTTCGAGATCCAATCCATGACCCTGATCGGATCTTCCTTTCCTGTGAAAGTCGATGGCTTGCATGTAAGAAAATCCTTGTACTTGCATCCATTCCTCTCGACTCCGTCATCTTGGTTGTTTTGTCGAACTATTGGTGGGTTGGCTTGACCAACGGTTCCATTGTAGTTTCCCTCCTCAGTTTGCCCTTCGTTCAACTCGGGTTGTTCGATCTGTATGGTCACTTCCTCTCGATTTTTCTGGAGCAAACGTCTGGTTTCCTCCATTTGATGATCCAACATCGCCTGGATCATCACTTGCACTCCGGCCATCGTTATTGGCTCGGCAGCGGCTTCCACAACCGGTATTTGCTCAATCACTGGAAGTTGGTTTATGTTCCCATTTCCATTCACGTTTCCGCTACGGGACCTTGCCATCTTGATCTATACACCGAATAAGGTGAATTTAGATCTTTATTTAGGACTGATGTTCAAATCATCCTTATCTCTTCGAAATGTTTACAAGTTAGTTCTAATATCGTAGTCGTACGTTTAGAATCCTAAACACATAAGGTTTCTAGATCCGGTCGGCAATAGACCATAGATCCGAACAATTAACAGCATATCAGGCACAAAGCATTTAGCACATAAAAGCATTTTGGGCATGATTCCTAAAATAAGCTAGTGCTCACACCTCACAATCATCGCTTAGCATTCAAAGTTTAAGTCTAGAAATCCTACAAATTCCTAGTTCGCTTAAACTAATGCTCTGATACTAACTGTGACATCCCCATTATCATGGCCAGAAAAGACCGATTTTGTTTATGCTTTGTTTAAAAATCAAAGTAACATTTTAAATAAAAGTGTTGCGGAATTTGTCCCAAAACAAAATATGATAAAGATTTATCAAAAGCATTTCCGTAGAAATGTATTTCATTAAAAAGACTCAGGATGTCATGTTCGATACAGATCATAAGCATAAACAATACAACAAAGGCCTTACTACATTATTCCATATTTACAGGCCTAAAATCCCTTAATCTCTCATCCCAAGACATCACATCTATGCTCATGCGCCACTACATGTAATACAAGAAACTGAGTGGGTCAGGCTTGGGAGCCTGGTGAGCACATAGGGTTTTCAACCCACAATAAATAAGTTTATTAACTTTATCAAACCAAACAAACCCGATTACCCGTTCCCGTTATCCTCCCTTTACGTCCCTAAAACATTTAACACAAGGGACCTAGTCTAAGGACTTTCATCGGGATGGACACTACTGCTAAGGGGATTGCTCAACAATAAATGTCCTTAAGGCAACCATGTGGGGGATGGAGTACACCTGGTGAGCACACAGTTCAAATAAATACACAGTTCAAATAAACACCTACAGGTTGCGAGTCTGCTAGTATTCCACTAGACTGTCTAGAATAGTCTGTGGTCGTCATCTATACTCCGCTACATCTATAACGAGGCCTCTCATTATTTTATTTTGTCACACAGCAACTATTACATCTACCCATGTTTTACCCAACACATTTTGTAGATATAAAATATATATACAGTTTAAATCATTGAAAACATGTATAAAACGGTCTCCAGCATATATAGCAAGTACTCAGATAATATGCACACATATCACGTAATTTATATAAAATACTTCATATCTATGCGTAAGCTGAAATTAACTATGCACTCACCTGAGTAGGTGGTGACTCTACGCTTGGACAACACTTTGTTACTCTTAACACAATTTTCCTTCGGCAAAACCCGGTATCATTACCACTAGGGTTTAGTCTAATATTCACTGAGACTAATTAATAGTCTAGCTATTATTACTATTATAAAAGTGTTAAACGATACTTATATAACTCATAATAATAGCCCAAGTACTTATTATAAGGTCCTAATAACATTACTATATTAAAACATAAGCTATACTAAAGATAGGATAGGCATAGCTCACTTACAGCGGGGTTTCTCGAAAACCAGGGTCTTCCGGAGCAGAGTTTTTGAGCCAAAATGCTCTTTTCTTGGGGCTTCGGGAGCCTCAGGGCTTCCTTCGGGTGCTAAGGGGTTTACCTAGACTTTAGGGGGCTTAAGGGGGGCTAGTGAGAGAGAGGTTAGAGAGAGAAAGTGGAAGAGGAAAGGTGTGAGAATGAATGGAACCCGACACATCTATTTATAGTGTGAAATCCTGATGGACTCGCCGAGTAAGAGGACCTACTCACCGAGTTGGTGCCACGTGTCATCATCTGATGGCTTTCCTTGGAGAGAATGCAATGGCTGTGATCGCGCCACGTCACCCAATATCGCGTATCAGCCTTCAAACTTAGAAAAATCATAACTCTCGCATACGAGCTCCGTTTTCTACGTTCTTTTTTTCAACGCGTAGGTAAAATCAAGAACTACAACTTTCATTTAGAATCCGTTGGCTAATTCTCGACCGATCTCAAATTTAACAGTAGGAGGCGTTTAGACTGTTAAATGACCGCAAATAATTCGTAACTCCTACATACGGACTCTGTTTTCGTCTATCTTTTTACTGTTGAGTTCCTATTAATGAGATCTTCAACTCTCATTCAGGTCGCGTAAGCCAAAAACCGCTGTAACTAAAATTCAAGTTTCGGGCCGTGTATTGCTAAGCCGAATCTTAGAAAAATCATAACTTCTTCATATGAAGTCAGATTTGGGCGTTCTTTTTATGAATTTTCTTGGTTTAACATATTCTACGACTTTTGTTTAGATCACTAAGGCTAAAAAGTTCTCCATCGTAAATTCACTATTTACATCTCCCGGTGCCGTGTCGGTTTTGCCGTAAAACTTCGGCGAGCCATAACTTCTTCGTTATAACTCGGATTTTGGCGTTCTTTGTATCGGCGAAATCCTTGTTTCGACCACTAAAAATTTATGTAAAGATATGGGGATTATCTCACACTTTAATTTTGACGCTTATTTTTATCTTTTATTAATTATATCTTTATAATTAAGTAATAAGCACACAAATACACATAATTCACATAGAATTCAAATATTTCAGCTTTATTACTTCAAAAAGAGTTACAATCGTTGACCTAGACTATTATATTGTGTAAAAATGCTTAGTCCCGAAACCCGAGCGTTACAACACCCCTTATAGACCAGCTTCGTGAATGAGGCCTACTAACGGTAAGACGGACTTTTAACTTATACATATATAATATATTAGACTTTTAATTTTATATAGTATAAGGGTATATTTTAAACTTTTAAAATACTTGATGGTTTAATCTATTAATAAACTATACTCTTAATTTAATTAAACTTAAACCATATGATTATGGATTTAATAATACTCTTTTAATTAAATATTTAATTAACTATTAATAAAGTCAATAAGAGTTAATTGAACTTATTCAAAAAAACGTCAAGATATCAATCAAATTAAAACTGTTTAATTGAATTTTAAGTTATGAACCCATGAGTTATATTTTTGAAAACTTTTCAAATTACTAGGGTTTCTATGAATTCAATGTTTCTTAATTTGGACTTTTCAACTTTTAAAACTTGAGGGCAAGTTTTGTAATTCTTGAAAAACTTTTGAACTCCATAACTTAAGGAGTTAATTTGTTTTATGAAGATGAGACTTTTCAAGTTCCATAACTTATGAAACTCTTTAAAAACATTAAGATCAATTTAACTAATATTTATTTGTAACTCCTTTAAAACAAAAACTTTTGAGTTCTAAATTTGATGAAAAATTTTCTAACTCCTTAAAAACATTTAGATCAAACTTTAAACTAATAAAACAATCATACCATATTTTATCTTTTACCAATTTGATCATAATATAATTCTTGTAGTAAGATAATTTCAAATAAAAAATTACAAATAATTAGCTTTATCATATAAACTAGTAATTATCTTTAAATTTAACAATTTATCTTTTAGTTTGATGAGAATAATCACTACTATATCAGAAAACAGATTTTATGATACAAAACAGTTTGTGGTAATGATTCTAATCCAATTGAGGCCAAAAAACCCGAAAAACTGCCAACAGATGATCCAACTCATCGAGTCGGATAATGGACTCGACGAGTTCATCACTTATGAGCATCGATTCGACGAGTTCATGTATGGACTCGTCGAGTCCTCCTATCAGAGTGCAGTTTTTCAACTTTTCCAACTTTGAACAATTAGCTATGCATCTATATAACAGAAAACTACCCAACCTGGCTCTGATACCACTATTGGGTTTTATGTACTATAACACTCCTATGGTACACATACAACCCTAATAGCTTTGGATCTAAGTGTTCTCTAGTTATACATGTAACAAAAACTTCCAAAGCTTGAAACCTACAACTACCATACAATTTAACATATGAACCATAAAAAGTAAGTTAGAAGATTACCTCTTTGTTGTAGCTTGTAGATTATAGCCTTTCAAGAGCCTAGCACCTCAAGTGTGATGCCTCAAATGTCCTATAACAAACCAAGAACAAGAGGAGGAATTTGAGAGAGAAGTAAGGAGACATAAATTCGGTTATGGTTCTCTTAGACTCATAGGGGGCCGACTTTAGCAAGCTAGGGATTATATTTATAGTTTGGAATCCTTAAGGTTTAAAATTGTAAATATTAATTCACTTGGGCTTTTAATCCAATAACGTATTAGCCTTATGGACTAACTCTTCATGGATCCTCATAAAGATTTAGTCCATTTTTAATCAACATGGATCGTTAGCCCAAACTATCAATATTACCGATTTACCTAATCAGTCCCTACAAATTTAATTAGTCTCTTTTCATCACTAAATTAATTCCAAATTAATTCTTGATCAATACTAATTAAATAATATGATTTCTCAATTCATATATTATACTTATAATATATTAATAAATCACAAATAACCTCTTTCTTAAATATCCATCCTATCAAATTGTTCCAGAGTGTTACAACCCAAATGGACCATGCTGTATCGGGTCATGTCCATAACAATTATAGTTATGGGCTTAGACACATAATGCAACATCATCTCGGGTCCTCTAAGACCTACTCATGATAATACTCCCAATACCTGCTTAACAACAAAACATTCACACTAAAATACATCCTAGTCTCTCCTAAGATCCCCCATCTCCCTTGCCATCAGCTGTTGAAGAACTCCTCATAATGTCAGTTAGCTACTTCGTGAACACGATTACATGTAATAAAGCTCAGATAATCCTTCAAGTAAAAGACTTATCCCTACAACGGTTGGACTCAGACAAGAGCTGCGCGATAGGGTCAAACACATCATTATGAGATTATGCAAGCTTGATTACATGTGACCTTACATATTCACTAAACAACTAACTCACATCACTTAAGAGTCCCAAAAAGCACAAAGCAAGCAACATTCGAGCAGTGGAGTCAACAGACACTAAAATACAATAAAATCAGACGGATTCTCATATAAATTTCCTGATCTCTAAATCCTAGCACCTCGGATACACCTTCAAACTGCCCTCACTCTCTCAATAGTGGCTAATCATTCCTCGCGCTGACCCGCTGCACACTGCACCCACTCATGAAACTTCCACCAACCCTACAACCACTCGTGTATGCTAATCATACATAACGTTGGATCCTGTAGACAGTTGAATATTTGATCCTACCCTAAGCCCTTCATCAAACAAGAATAGGAAATAAGGCAAAACCAAACATTCTCAAGCTATAGAATCTTAGTTATGTATAACTATGATGCATACACTAAACAACTACAGGAATGTCAATTTCATTTAAGGAAGAATCCTAGGCTATCAGGCATCATATAATCAGACAATTTTATCATGCAATTCCTGAAGATCCCTAGCCTATCATTAGCATGTTGCTCTAACATATCATAATATAAAATAACAGTGTGGTAATTTGAGTTCTACTTACTGGCTCCGGTTGATCGTACACATTGCATCCTCCTTTTTTATTTTGAAAACCATTTGAAAATCGTTTTTTTTTTCATATGTTTCCTTAGTTTGAGACTGGATTCATACATGTGTTCCTCCAATTCACTCAAACCAAGGCTTTGATACCAACTTGTAACATCGCAAAATTTTCAACAAACTTAAACCTTTAAAAAACGATCCATTTATTAATAAAAGTGTTTACAAACTATTATTTCCAAAACATTAATTAAAATCAGAGTCTTCCATCCAATCAGTTATAAACCAAGGATGTGTACGGTCACACGTTCTCCTTTCCACGGTTCACTGAAGTACCTAAAACCATAAACAAAAACTATAAGCACGAAGCTTAGTGAGTTCCCCCAATATACCACCACACGAACAAATAACATATACCAACAAATAACAACATACTATAGGTACAATCAACCATCGGGTTGGAATACCCCAAGCCTCTCAACCATCGGATAGGAATGGCAACATACTATGGGTCCAATCAACCTTCGGGTTGAAATACCCCAGGCCCTCAACCTTCGGGTTGGAATGCCAACATATTATGGGTCCAATCATCCTTGGGATGGAATACAGTCAGCCCTCAACCATCGGGTTTGAACGCCAACATATTATGGGTCCAATCATCCTCGGGATGGAATATCCTCGGCCCTCAACCATCGGGATGGAATGCCAACATACTATGGGTCCAATCATCCTCGGGATGGAATACCATCGACCCTCAACCATCAGGTTGGAATGCCCCATCCTGTTGGCTTACGCACAAAGCAATGAAGCCTCAGCTACCAACCAAACATGCACACATATAATAGGTAATCATATAACAGTCTACATCCAGTCAAACAGATCTACAGATCATAAAGTATAACATCATCCTATATACCAGGATACCAATCTAACAGAACACTACAACACACCATCATACAATAAACTAGGATAACAATCCGAACGGCCGACCTTGGTGCTTTTGACTCATAAGTACAGTGAGGAAGACTCACCTCGCACTGCCGAATCTCACATAAAGAATCATTAGGTACTGGCTCGCAAGAATCCCCGCGCTATCAATCACAAGATAAACATCCATCAATAATCAGTTCCGACCCACACTAAGTGCCCAAACTAGGGTAAAAGACCTATTTACCCTCTTCATAACTTGGCCCCAAAGCCAAGTCCCAAATCAACAATCCAAAATGCCTAAACATGGCCCAAAACATCCCAATGTCAACCCTGATCAAATTTCTGGTCAAAGTTAAAGTCAACAACCCATGTTGACCAAACACGCTGTGTTGCCCCTTGGACACGTCGTGTTCTTCAATCATCCAGATAATCGGGAAAACCCCAACCAACGCGCCGTGTTGGCTTGCAAACATGCCATGTTTTCCCGAGATTCAACAGCTTAATATAATAAGTTGTTTTCTCCGATACCAAGAGCTCCAAAGCTCAGATCTAGCCTCTCATGTGGTCCAGAAGGATAAAGTTTCCAACTTTATCCATTAGGACTACACAAAAAAGGTTCAAGACTCCATCCATAAGCTTAATAGTGCAAGGGCTTGACCAATAAGCACTTAATCCATAAAGACTTAGCCCCAAAACATAGATCTAACTTCCTTGAGCTGGAAAACCATGTAAAGTTGCTAACATTACGTTGATGCATGTCTAAATCAAGCTCTCAAGCTTAAAAGGACTTAATAATTGGCTTAATGAATGCATAACACCAAAACTCTCATAAAGCTTGCACCTTTATGCTCAAGGATACCAAAACAAACTCAGATCTGAAAGAATAATCCCTTAAACGACCTAACTCATCCATTAACCCAAAAAGGGACCAAAAGCACAACAAACTAACTATGAAGAGATCTAAACATGTACAAGACAAGATGCAAACTTGATACCTCTGAAAGTTTCCCCACATGATGATGATTCTGGATCCAAAGCCTTTTCCCCAAGCAAAGCAACTTCAAGATCTCCTCTTTCTTCACAAAGACCAAAAATGACCACTAAGAACTTCTTACTAGCTCAAGAACACCACCAAGAGACTTAAAGATCGATTTTAGGGTTTTAGTGGCAATGAAGGCTGGTAAAGAGGCCAACAATAAAGACTTAAGGTCTTTATATAGGGTACAACACCCTAAAATTAGGGTTTTCTCCACCAGCCGCCAAGACACCATGTTGCTCCATAAACACGTCGTGTTTATTCAATTTAGACACGTCGTGTTGGTCCCTGCAACACGTTGTGTCTAACCCTAGAAAGGGGATTTATTTTCACAATTATTCCTCAAAATTCCGGATGTTACAGGAAAGAACACCACAGCTCCGGAATTCTATGTTTTGGAGCAAGTGGTATTTTACCAAAAAAAAAATATTGATTATTTTTGTTAAAATGATTATTTATAAAGGTTAAATTACTCGATTGCCCAAATTTAAATGGCCGGTTACTTAGTCAAGTAATTAGCCATAAAATCAATAGGAAGTATTCAATGTCACACATTTTTCCATGCCTTGATTGACGCCCAAATTTCAATGGAAGATTTCTTAGTCTTCACTTAACTTGCCCAATTCTTAGACTTTGGCCTTTAATTTTGGAGGGAAATATTTCTTTAGTTTTGACCCCACAAACTGCATTTTTTCTTAATTTCAACCACCATATTGAAAAAAGTAATTTCCCTCCTCCCCTTCAGTTGGCATATTTAATATGTTAATACCAGTGAAATTTTTTTTTTTTGAAAAAAAAAATGTCGAATTAAACTAGTAAAACGGCATGTGTTCAATTAAAACCGATATAATTGTTTGCTACCATACCATATGGTTGGTATAACGTGTCAAAAAAGTAATAACTGATTTTATGACTTATATGTATAAGTTTATATAAAAGCCATTGATCGCTTACCTTCTCTCCCTTTTCTCATTTCTTTTTTGTATTCACTTGCATATGGGTATGATGTGACGTGACCTAGAAGAAAGATAAAGTTATATTATATTGAAATAATAAACCTATCAAATTATAGAAAAAGTGTTTTTTAACAATTTTTTGTATAAAACTAAGAGATCAACTAAAAGGGCAAAAGAAAATATAATCTTAAATATGCCGTGTGGTTTAAACTTTAGTGGTTGCCAATATTTAGCGAACATGTTTTTGCAAAACTAAGTATATCTTAAAAACGAATTTATTTGTGTAAAATTGTTATATAAAAATATTGTAGATTTTAAATATGTAAAATTACATAAAAAAAATAAAAATTAAAAGCTCTCAAAAACTAATGAATTTTTTTTTGAATTAAAAGTGTTATTTGTATAAAATTGTTTTACAAAAATATTCTTAGAAGCTCCCTACTGAACATGCATATAATCTCTAAAAGTGTTCTTATAAAATATATTTAATTATTATCAAATTTAAATATTAATTATTCATATAATAGAAAATATAATCTCATTTATTCTAAAATTAACATAAAAAAGAATCTAAAGCCAATAAACTATTGAAATCTTCACATTTCGATCATCATTTTTTTTAAAAAGATATGTTTTCAAAACGTATGACAAATTTAGATTTTGGAACTGATCATAGAGTTGGTTCCAATATTGAGTATATGACTTCAACAATGTGAACTAACTTTTATTTTTTTGTTGTAGAACAAGCTAATATCCACACTCTAAAGTCTAAATTTTACTTTTAAACTATAAATTTTTGTCTACTATAACCCTCATCATTTAAATGATTGACACCTTCGTAAACACATGATACATCTAGATCAATGGTTCTTTTTGAACTAATTTTTATCTAAATAAGAAACCCACAAAATTACTCTTCGATGTGACTAAAATGTTTCTTTGAATTTATATATAAAAGCTTTTGAGTTTGTTCCCTTCACGACACAATGTAAGAATGACTGTTATTAAAACTTTGAATTTTCGCATATCCCATTAGAGGTGTTCATTTGGATGAATTGGTTTGACAGAATTCGATCTAGTGAATCCAAATAAATTTCAGTTTTCAAAACATTGATCCGAGTAGTGCAAACTAAATTTAAATCCGATTCGATCAAATTAAATTACAATTTGGTTGAATCGATTTTTACAATTCGATGTTTAAGAATAAAGACATTATATATATATATATATATATATATATATATATATATATATATATATATATATATATATATATATATATATATATATATATATATATATATATATATATATATATGAGTTTTTTTATGAGTTTTTTCAAGAGCCATTTTAACTCCAAAAGCATTCTCAATTACGAGTTTCTCTAAAAAGTTTGTGGAAAAAACTTTCTTAATTTTTTTTTTCGACAAAATTGCAAAAATTGTCCCTATAGTTTGTCGATTTTTTTGAGTAAGGTCCAAAAAACATTTATTAGCAAAAAATGTCCTTATTTGGTGGTTTAACTATGGTTTTGGTCCCTATTTCGTTAACTTTAACATTTGACTGTTAAATTTTTTAAAAGACAATTTTACCCTCAGAGACCATTTGTGCAGTATCTCTTTTTACCAAATTATAAGGACTATTTTTGCAATTCTTCTTTTAAAATTTATTGAATTATTATATATTAATTTTTCTTTCTTTTTAATTTTATTTAACTATTATACATTAATTGTTTTTTTAATTTCAATTTTATTGGATTATTTTTTATCTGATTATTATATATCAGTTAATTTTATTTTTAATATATAATATTTATATATTAATAAATATTACATTATTATATTACTAATTTCTTTTATCTGTTTTTCAAAAAAAAATTATTGGATTATTTAAAAAACATTATTAGATTTTTTTATTGGATTATTACATTTAATGTATTATATTCTATATATAATAAATAATACTTAGTGGATAATTAATTTATTTTAAATGTATAATATTAATTCTTTTTAATTTATTGGTTCTACCACAAAGTCTTCGGAATATGCAAAAGCACCGCATCTCACTGTCGAAAATAGTCGGGATCACAGTTAATCACCTTCATCGAAGGTCCGACGGAAACACTACCAACCTGTTTCACTCAACGACATTATCCAGTAGCCACCTGCAACAACCTCTTCACAATCTGTCATAATCCTTTATATTTGTCACCAAGCTGATCGTTTTCCACTAGAACCATCACTATTTTAACCACCAAGAAGTCCAACCCAAACACCATTGTCAGTTCCTCCATTTGTTGCCTTTGACCAGCTTACGCTACAAAATCATATTACCTGGTCAGTTCCTCCATTCGTTGGCTTACACAACCTAGGCATAACCTTATAACATCAAAGCTTCAAGCCTGTACTACTTGGAAAGATTTAGCGGTGGACTTGGTGGTTTGAAAACCCTATATCTAACATTGTCGCCTTTGACGGCAGTGTGGGTAGTCAATTGGTGTAGTTTTGCTTGAAAATGATAGATTTGTGGCAACGGTCGACGATTTCTAACAAGATGATGTGGCGGGGCAATGTAACATCCAAAAATTTTAAGCCAAATTTAAACTTTTTCAATATAAAAACCAAATACTGTTTTTACAAAATGCTTTCAAGATATTATTCATTAGAGTGTCCCAGTAACAAAATCATAAGGATGGGGAGTGATACGGTCACGCCTTTGCCTTGCCACGATCTCCTGATGTACTGGAAACAATAAACTGAAACTGTAAGCCCGAGGGCTTAGTAAGCTACCCCCAAAATACCAATACCACACCGATAATACCATATCATTAACAAATAACAACAATATGCATACTGGGCCTTCAGCCTGACTGGACCTCCTTGCAAGGCCTACAATCTATCTGAATCTAATCTGAGCCTACGGTATGACTGGACCGCCATGCAGGGCCCACAATCTATCCGGACCGCTCACTGGGTATGTTGGCCTTCAGCAGAAAGCAGGACCACCTCAAGCCATCCATCAACAAATAACCATGAGCACATAAGTAACATATACTCGCATATATATATATATATATATATATATATATATATATATATATATATATATATATATATATATATCAGATATAACTATCTCTCATATCATCAGTCATAGCAATCTCTCATAACCAGAATACTGACCTAACCAAGTCACCAACATACCAATCCTAATGGATCATAAGAGCATAACAACATACTGTCTATCCTGATACCGATCTAACATATCATAATCACATGTAGCATACTATAACCAGGATAACAACTAGAAGGGTCGGCCTTGGTTCCTTAGACCCTTTTGATTTAGTGAGGATAACTCACCTCGCTAGCAGCTCGAGATGATACTATCCACTCCTCCAGATATAGCTCCAACCACCTCGCCTGTACCCATAAGTAATCCACTCAATAATTACTCAAATTACCAAAATGCCCTTGGGGAGGCACAAGACACTCACCGGTTAAAGTCAAAGCTACTTGGTCCATAGTCAACAGTCCATGCCGACTTACCTGCTGAGTACAATTTTCCCTTTCATCAAGCCCCTTTTGGTCCAAGAATTCCCGACTCGACTCGCTGAGTTCCTAACAGACTCGGCGAGTCGATACGCGACTCAGTGTTTGGAAACCCCACTGACTCACCGGGTCATCTCCCAGAGCTTGCCGAGTCCAAGCGGGACCGATTTTGACAAAACCCTCCTCGACTCACCGAGTCATCTCCCAGACTCGTCGAGTCCATACGAACACTCCCATAATCAAGCGATTCTGAATTATCTCTCCGTTCCAAACAATAGATCTAGGTCCCTAGAGTGCATTAGCAATGTAAAGTTGCTACCTTTACGTAGTTGGATGAATAAAACTCCAAATCTAAGCTTGAAATGGAACTTTACTCATAAGCAAGGGTTCCTTCATGAGCTTAATAAGAACTTTATGAACTTAGGGCTCAAAGGAGGTTCAGATCTAAAGTTTCAACTTCAAATTTAACTCCCACACCATAAACCCTTCATGAATAGCTAAAGAAAACCCTAATCTTTACACATGAAAGATTCTAGAAGAAAAGAGATCAAGGTAACAACTTGTTACCTCCAAAACATGCCCAAACTGAAGTAGACTCTGGATCCACACGAATTCCTTGATGCTAGCCTCTTGATCTACAAGTTTCCTCCACAAAATCACTTTCCAAAGCTTCAAAACAGTCACAAGGCTAAAATACACGGAAATTTAGGGTTTCTGGCTCTCAAGGGTTGATGGAGGACAATGGGAGGCGCTAATGGTCCAATATATAGGGTGCAAAAACCTTGAAATTTAGGGTTTCCCCTGCCAGCTCCTTCCCGTCGAGTCCTCTTCCCGACTCGGCTAGTCAATCATTAAATGACGTGTCTCATCCCGCTGATACTCGACGAGTCATAGCGTCGACTCGTCGAGTAGGACTTAAAACATGAAATCTAAATTGGATATTAATGATACCTGACAATTAGGATGTTACAATTCTCCCCACTTAATTTAGACTTCGTCCTCGAAGTCTGTAGTGAATAACTCTGGGTAATGCTCCTGCATCTCAGCCTCCGGCTCCCATGTCCACTCAGATCCCCTCCGATGCTCCCATTGTATCTTCACCAATGGAACCTCCTTGTTCCGTAGAACTTTCACTTTCCTTTCTAAAACGACAATCGGCTTCTCAATATAATTCAGGCACTCATCAACCTGAATGTCATCCAGTGGTACCACTGCCTCCTGGTCCATAATGCACTTTCATAATTGCGAAACGTGAAAGGTGTTATGAATCCAACTCAGCTCATCCGTTAAATCCAACTTGTACGCCACTTTACCAACCCTGGCAACGACCCTGAACGGTCCAATATAGCGGGGACCCAACTTTCCCCTTTTTCTAAAGCGAATCATGCCCTTCTAGGGTGAGATCTTCAATAGTACCATGTCATCAACCTGAAACTCCAAATCCAAACGGCGTCTATCAACGTAGCTCTTTTGTCGACTCTGGGCGGTCTGCAGCCACTGTCTGATCTGCTGGATCTTTTTGGTAGTCTACAAAACTACCTCCGTCTGACCCATTACTCTGTGTCCAACCTCACCCCCAACAGATCGGGGTTCTACATCTCCGACCATACAATAGCTCAAAAGGTGGGGCGCCAATACTGGAATGATAGTTGTTGTTGTTGTAAGCAAACTCTGCAAGAGGTAGGTGGGAATCCCAACTCCCTCCAAAATCAGTAGCACACGCCCTCAACATATCCACGAGGGTCTGAATGGTCTGATCACTCTGCCCGTCGGTCTGAGGATGAAACGTTGTACTAAAATGCACTCACGTATCCAGTTCCTCATGGAACTTCTGCCAGAAACAGGAAGTAAACCTGACATCCTGGTCGGAAACAATAGAAACCGGTACCCCGTGCCGAGCAACGATCTCACAAATATACACATCGGCCAATTTCTCGGCCGAGGAACTTTCCCGAACAGCCAAGAAGTGAGCACTCTTGGTCAATCGATCAACAATAACCCATATAGTATGAAACCCCTTCTCCGTCCTCGGCAACTTAGTAATGAAATCCATCAATATTTGCTCCCATTTCCACATGGGAATCTCCAAGGGTTGTAACAGACCATGCGGTCTTTAATGCTCGGCTTTGACCATCCTACAAGTCAAGCACCTCTCAACATACTCAACGATTTCTCGCTTCATACACGGCCACCAATAACTCAAGCTCAGATCTTTGTACATCTTGGTGGCTCCTGGGTGAATGGAGAAATGAGACTTATGAGCCTCCTCCAAAACGGTCTGTCTGACTCCCCCATACATCGGAACCCATACACGACCATATCGGTTCATCAATCCTCGTCCATCTTGCACAAACCGGGTGTTTTCACCCTTAATCCTTTCTTTCTTCCAATTCTCTGGCCTCATACCCTCAACCTGTGTGTCCCTGGTCAAACTCACAATCAGAGAATCTACGGCTATCCTCATACATCTCGCTGGGGTGAAAGACCCCACTGACTTGTGGCTCAAAGCGCCCGCCACCACATTCGCTTTACCGGGGTGGTAAAGGATCTCGCAGTCATAGTCCTTGACTACATCCAACCACCTGCGCTGCCTCATATTCAGGTTTGGCTTATCCATGTTGTGCCTCAGACTCTTGTGATCCCTATATATGGTACAACGGACCCCGTATAGGTAATGTCTCCAAATTTTAAGAGCGAATACCACCGCTCCCAACTCTAGATCGTGTGTAGGATATCTCGTCTCATGCGGCTTTAGCTGCCGCGGAGCATAGGCTATCACCTTTCCTCTCTGCATGAGGACTGCCTCCAAACCTGTGATCGACGCATCACAGAATACCACAAAATCCTCAACTCCCTCGGGGGGGGGGGGGGGTGTCAAAACTAGCACCTCGCATAAGCACTGCCGGAGGGTCTCAAACGCCCTATGCTGCTCTGGGCCCCACCTAAAATCCACCCCTTCCTCGTCAGACGATTGAGAGGTACCGCAATCTTGGAAAAATCCTGAATAAACCTCCGGTAGTACCCTGCCAAACCCAAAAAGCTCCTAATATCTGATGGAGATTTCGGAATCTCCCACTGCATAACCGCCTCAACTTTGGCCAGATCGACCAAAATCCCCTCCTAGTTAATGAGGTGTCCAAGGAACTGGACCTCTCGCAACCAGAACTCACACTTCGAGAACTTGGCATAAAGTCGTTCTTGCCTCAAAACTCCCAATAACTCCTGCAGATGCGCTTCATGTTGTTCCCTGGTCTTGGAATACACCAAGATATCATCTATGAATACAATAACCGAACGGTCGAGCATCGGCCTACAGACCCGACTCATCAGATCCATGAACACTGTCGGCGCATTGGTGAGCCCAAACAACATCACCACGAACTCGTAATGACCATAACGAGTCCGAAACGCAGTCTTCTCCACGTCTTCCTCTCTTACCCTGACCTAGTAATATCTAGATCTCAAATCGATTTTGGAAAACCAAGATGCACCCTACAACTATTCGAAAAGATCATCTATCCTCGGGAGTGGATAACGGTTTTTCACTGTTAACTTGTTCAGCTCCTTATAATCGATACACATCCGGTGCGAACCATCCTTCTTCCTGACGAAAAGGATCGGTGCTCCCCATGGAGAACTACTCAGACGAATAAACTGCTTACTTAGAAGCTCCTGTAACAGAAATGACAACTCCTGCATCTTTGGCGGTTCCAATCGGTATGGCGCCATAGCGATAGGGGCCGCACCCTACACTAGATCAATACTGAACTCAACCTGCCTCTCCGGAGGCACTCCGGGTAACTCTTCCAGAAACACATCAGTAAATTCTCTAACCACCGGGACCTCTGAAACTGGAGTCTGGTCCCTGGCCCGCGTATCAACCACATACGCTAAATAATCGATACACTCATGTTGAATATATATAGCCGAGCCTTGGCTGCTAAACAAAACCCTAATCCAACTCTGGTGCCCTCACCATATACCACCAGTTCTCCCCCACTTGGGGTTCGAACTACAACCCGCTGCCCTTCACAATCAATCATGGCGCCAAAACGACTGAGCCAATCCATCCCTACCATCACACATACTTCCCCCATGGGAATAGGAATCAAATATATCAGGAAGGATACCCCGAAAATCTCCAACTCACATCCCCGATAGACCGAAGAAGCAGAAACCCATGTTCGTTGGCGATAGAAACTCGCAACGGACACTCAAGCTCATCTACTGGCACACTGAACCCCCCTATTGAAAGTCTGAGATACAAATGACCGACTCGCCCCCGAGTCGAATATAACCAATGCAGGCAAAGAGTTTACTAAAAACATACCTAAACATAGGTACAACAGATAAGCATAACACATATATAATGAATGAAATAGAGAATAGAAACATACCAACAACCACATCCGGTGCTACCTTGGCCTCCTCTGCCGTGAGCTGGAAGGCACACCCCTAAGCCTTCGGAGGCTCCGTTTTGACTGGCCTCGCGTCCGCAATCCTCAAAGCTGCTGGTGTGGAAACCTGCGCCGGCTTGGCAGCGAGCTGCGGACAGTTGGTCTTCACATGACCAACCTGATGACAATGATAACATATCCTCGTATCTGCTGTAAAGGCGGAATGGTGACAGTCCCTGGCATAGTGCCCCTCCTTGCCACACTTGTGGCACCCACCACCCGCTCGAAAAACTCCGGAATGACCCCTGCCACACTTTCCACAAGTGTGGCTCTACTGACCTCCAGTCCTAGTATCAACGGTCTTAGACCACTTAGGTGTCGGCTGAGACTGTGCCGGAACCTGACGCTGGTCCTTCAATTGCAGCTCTATCACCAACTCACGCAACCTCACGGTTTCCTGAAGATCCAGAAGAGTATCACAACGTTGCGTGGCAACAAACTGTCGAATATCGGTCTTGAGCATACTCAGATAACGAGTCATCTGAGACTGCTCGGAAGCAGACTTCGGACAAAACATAGCCCTCTCTGTGAATATGCGGGTGATCTCCATCATCGAATCTCCATCATGCCTCAATGTCAAAAACTCCTGAGCAAGCTGCTCCTGCTCCACGCATGAAACGTAGCGAGCGCAGAACATATCCCTGAACTGCTCCCAAGTAACCGCAGTCCTCTGATCATCCGTATATGAGCCAGTTATCAGTCTCCACCAGTCCTTGGCGCCAAGCCTCAGCAGGTTCAGGGTACACCTTACCTTTTGGTCAGTAGGACATGAACACGTGAAGAAACAGCCCTCCATGTCAGATAACCACCTCATAGCCTTGATCGCATCATGTGTACCATTAAACGTTGGGGACTTCATGTTATCGAAGTCCCGGTATTGGAAAGCCCGACTGGCTCCTCCTCCACCCCCTGCCGCTGTTACAGCCGATGTAGCTACATCGGCAGCCGTCTCTGCTAAGGGTGCATAACGCTCATCAAAGTACTCGACCATCGGTTTTGATCGACCCAAACATCTCTAGTAGTTGCGCTCGAAACATAGCAGTAATCTCATCATGTAGGATCTCCCGAATCCTGGCATCCAACTCCTCTGTCCCTATCTGCACCACGGGCTTAGGTGCTATAGGCACATCCGGGCCTACGTCCCATGATCCTGATCCTGATCCTGATCTAGTAGCAACGCGTCTCGTCACCACCATACTGAAAATACACACAAGACGTCAGATAAATAACATAATCTCGGGAGACCAATTCCCACAAACCCTAGGGGTTGTGACTTCCTTGCTACGCGTATGGGTCATGTGCTTTCAGTAGTACGGGCCCATACTACCTTCCATGCCTACCCATACTTGTCTCACGTATCACCACAACACCCTAACAATAGACATAACCATAGCGAGCGCTCAACCCTCACTCCTAGAGGAATGTTAAACTATCTCATAACTGGCCTTACGGCTTCTCACGACCCACTCATCCATGAAACTTCCACCAACCCTGCGGCACTAGTGTATGCTAGCCACACATAATGTTGGACCCGATAGATCTTCGAATATCCAATCCTACCATAAGGTCAAATCAAACATTCTCAGGCTATAAGATCTTGATTATGTACAGTCGTGATGCATACACTAGACAACTACAGTAATGGTGTCAATACCATATAAAAGAAACCCTAGGCTAGTAGGCATCATATAATCAGACAAGTCCATCATGCAATTACTGAAGATCCCTAGCCTAGCACTAGCATGCTGTTCTAACATATCATAATATCACATAACTGCATGGTATTTTGGGGTATACTTACAGACTCCGGCTGATCGTACACTCTGCATCCTCCGTCCTTTATATTGAAAACCATTTTAGAATTTATTCTGAAAATTTCCTTGATTTGAGACTGGATTCACACGAGTGTTCTTCCAATTCACTCAAACCAAGGCTCTGATACCAACTTGTAACATCCAAAAATTTTAAGCCAAATTTAAACTTTTTCAACATAAAAACCAAATACTATTTTTACAAAATGTTTTCAAGATATTATTCATCAGAGTGTCCCAGTAACAAAATCATAAGGATAAGGAGCGATACGGTCACGCCTTTGCCTTGCCGTAATCCCGTGATGTACCTGAAACAATAAACTAAAACTGTAAGCCCAAGGGCTTAGTGAGCTACCCCAAAATACCAATATCACACCGATAATACCATATCAAAAACAAATAACAACAATATGCATACCGGGCCTTCAGCCTGACCGGACCGCCTTGCAAAGCCTACAGTCTATCTGAACCTAATCCGAGCCTACGGTATGACTGGACCGCCATGCGGGGCCCATAGTCTATCCGGACCGCTCGCTGTGTATGTTGGCCTTCAGCAGAAAGCAGGACCGCCTCAACCCATCCATCAGCAATTAACCATGTGCACATAAGTAACATATACAGGTATATATAGATATCAGATATAATTATCTCGCAGATCATCAGTCATAGAAATCTCTCATAACCAGAATACCGACCTAACCAGGTCACTAACATACCAATCCTAATGGATCATAAGAGCATAACAACATACTGTCTATTTTGATACCAATCTAACAGTTCATAATGTGACATCCCCATTTTCACGGCCAGAAAAGACCGATTTGTTTATGCTTTGTTTTATAAAATCAGAGTAATCCTTTGATTAAAAGAGTTGCGGAATTTGTTCCCAAAACAAAATATGATAAGAAATTATGAAAGCATTTCTTTAAAGAAATGTATTTTAATTAAATAACAAAATCTCGAGATGTCAGGTTCCGATATAGACCAAAAGCATAAACAATATAAAATAGACCTTACAACAGTTATTTATAACTGCCGATCTATAATCCAAAATCTCTCGTCAAGTCCACCAACTTATACTCTTGTGCCATTACCTGTAATGCAAAGAAAACTGAGTGGGTTAGGCTTGGGAGCCTGGTGAACATATAGGGTTTTCAACCCACAATAATATAATTATTAAATTTAATCATTAAACAATCAACCCAATTACGCATTCCCCATTATCTTCTTTACTCTTAAGGATCTACCCTAAGAATCATCTATCATTCATTTATTCATTCCTAAGGATTGTCCTAAGGAATAGGAACGAAGTCCATTGTTGCCCGAGGTTCATACATCAAGCACTAAATCCATAGCTGCAAAGGTTCATCTATACAGTACTAAATCCATAGCTATCAAGGTTCATCTACACTGTACTAAATCCATAGCTACCATCGTATTATTATAAGGCACTTAATCTATAGCTGCCAGGGTCAATACATGTCCAGTAAGGGTTAGGGTATCATCGCATGAATATGTAGTTACAACATCGCCTGAACTCGTAATTCATAGTAAGGGGTTAGAGTATCATCGCATGAATACGTAGTTACAACATCGCCTGAACACGTAATTCATCACCTACAGGTTATGGGCCCGCTGGTGTTTCCAGATGACTGTCTAGAATAGTCAGTGGTCGCCATCTATAGTCTGGTAGATGACTACATCACCACATCGCCAGGCGAGGATATGGTACCTCCTTTCATCTCACATCACCTATTTCTCATCGCCTACATATCATCACCTTTCTATCATCACCTATCTCTCATCACCTAACTCATCTTTCATCACACACCAACTATTTCATCTACCCATGTTCTACCCAACATATTTGTAGATATAAATTACATATATAGTTTAAATCGTTTAAAAACCTGTATAAAACATTCATTCAACAACCATCTCAAGTAAACAAACAACGTATAAACACAAAGCACGTATTTCATAGAAAAATATTTCATATCTATGTGGTAGAAGAAGAAAGTAACTACACACTCACTTGATAAGATGATTATCGGACATCACCTCGTCTCTTAAAACAATCGTTTCCAATGAAACCGAGATGCTTCCTTGAAAACTGGGTTTCTCACGGGCAGAGTATTGGCTCGGGAACTCTGTTTCTCAGGATCTTCGGGGCTTCAGGACTTGCTTCGGGTGTCGGGATGATATTGGGGCTATGAGGGTATTTCTTGCATGTAAAACGAGGTAAAACGGGAGAGACAAAAGAAAATTGGCAACCAAACTCGGCTGCCTTCATGTTCTATTTATAATGCTGAAGTCTACCGCGAACGCATGGCGTACCCCAAACGCTGGGCATTCCCTTCGAACGCAGTGCGTGGGAGCGGGGTTCCGAACCTATCCCTTATCCGCTGATTCAGCATTGACGTGGCCACTCCGGAGCCAAGTATTGAACGCATGGCGTTCCGCAATTGAACGCGGGGCGTTCCCCCTTTGAGATGTGTGCGTCGAACATCAGAAAATCATAACTCTCGCATACGATCTCCATTTTCGACGTTCTTTATATCCACGCATAGGTAAGATTATGCTCTACAACTCTCGTTTAGACTCCATCGGCTAATTTTGATTTTATTTTTATTATATTATTTTTAGTAGGCAGGGACAGGAAAACTCCGTTAGAAATTCATAACTTCTTCATCTGACGTCCGTTTTCGTCTGTCTTTTTACCGTTGAACTACTATCAATGAGATATTCGATTCTCGTTTAAACTGTTTCGGCTAGAAATCACTCGATCTCAAATCCAAACTTCGGGCTGCATACTGCTAAGCTGAAACTTCAGAAATTCATAACTTTCTCGTATGAAGTCAGATTTAGACGTTCTTTTTATGTACGCTCTCGGTTTAAGATATTCTAAGACTTTCGTTTAGATCGCTAAGGCCAAATATCACTCTAACGTAAAGTCGCTATTTACGTCGTGCTATCTCATGCCGGTTCTGTCGCGAAACTTCAACATGTCATAACTTCTTCGTTATAACTCGGATTTCGGCGTTCTTTATATGCACGGAAACCTTGTGTAACGCCCGTAGATTAGGGCTAGTCAATTTAAAGACGATAAGCGTCAAAATGAGTTTCTGATAGAAGATTATTTAGAATGAATAATCTTAACTAGGTTATAGTATATGTTACAAGGATTCCGTACATATAAAGAACGCCAAAATCTGAGTTATAACGAAGAAGTTATGACCTGTCGAAGTTTCGCGACAGAACCGGCACGACGCCGAGTGACGTAAAATATGAATTTAAGTTAGAGCGATATTTAGCCTTAGCGATCTAAACGGAAGTCGTAGATTTCGTTAAACTGAGAGCGTGCATAAAAGGAACGCCCAAATCTGACTTCGTATGAGGAAGTTATGATTTTCTGAAGTTTCGACGTGGCAGTATGCAGCCCGAATACTCGATTTGAGATCGAGCGGTTTTTAGCCGAAATAATCTAAATGAGAATCGAAGATCTCGTTGTTAGTAGCGAAACGATGAAAAGTTAGGCGAGAATGGACGTCGGACGAAGAAGTTATGAATTTATAACGAAATTTTCTGTCCCGACCTCCTAAAAATAATTAATAAAAATAAAAGTAAAAATCAACCGACGTAGTCTAAATGAAAGTTGTAGAGCGTAGTCTCACCTTCGCGTGGATATAAAGAACATCGAAAACGGAGTTCGTATGAAGGAGATATGAATTTTTTGAAGTTTAATAAATATTTAATATTTATTTTTAATTAACATACGATATTATCCGAAGGAAGATCAGTCGGTCCATCCGAAGTACGCACCGCGTACTGCTGTACGCCCAGCGTACAACGTAGGGCACTCGAGTTCTACGGAGTCGAGAGTCGTATGCAATGACGTATGAGGGCCGATGACGTAAGCGCTGACGACCTCCGAAGAGTACGCCCCGCGTACCCCGAAGTTACGCCCCGCGTACGTGCGAGGGTCAGCAACTATAAAAGGGGATGCGAGGCCAGCTTCTTTTCTTTTACAAATCCTTCATCTTCTCTCATCTTTTGCCTCGATTTGCGTGCCGTTTGCACCCCGAAGCCCCTGTAATATTCCCGAGCCCCAAAGCGAGATCCGAAGCCCCGAGAATCCCGAAGAGCGTTATTCCCGAGCCGAAGCCCTGCCCCCGAGGAGCCCGGTTTTGTGAAGATCTTCCAGATCTGCGGAGAGGCGCTACATCTGCAAGCCGTAGTGCTGTCGGATCATCTTCTGAGCAAGTGAGTGTATAGTCACTTTCATCTTACACATAAATATGAAGTATTTTATAAAATACGTGATATGTGTATACATATATATATTGTTGTTTATATGCGTGAGTGCATAGCACTTTCTTCTAATACATAAATATAAAGTATTAGCTATGAAATACGTGCTAGGTGTTATATATCTATTTGATATGGATTTGGAATTGATGTTTTTATACGGCTGTTAAATGATTCAAATTGTGTTTGTATTTGTATCTACAAAAATGTTGGGTAGAACATGGGTAGATGGAATAGTTGGCGACGATGCGACTTTGTGCCTATTTGATAAACTTTGGTGACGTAGTGCCTATTGTGTAAGTCCTGGTGACTATGAGACGTAGTGCCAATTGTATGAACCCAGGTGACTATGAGACGTAGTGCCTATTGTGTAAGTCCTGGTGACTATGAGACGTAGTGCCAATTGTATGAACCCAGGTGACTATGAGACGTAGTGCCTATTGTGTAAGCCCTGGTGACTATGAGACGTAGTGCCAATTGTACGAACCCTGGTGACTATGCGACGTAGTACCTATTGTATGAACCGTGGTAGCAAATGGACTGTGAGCCAGTTCCTCAGGTAAACCCTTAGGAATGAATAAAGGAAGTATAACCGATTCTTAGGGTAAAACCTTAAAGAAGATAATGGGGATGGGTATTTGGGTCAATTGTTGGTAATTGAATATAATAAATGTATTATTGTGGGTTGAAAACCCTATATGCTCACCAGGCTCCCAAGCCTGACCCACTCAGTTTTCTTTGTATCACAGGTATCAATACGAAGACATAATTCACTGAGAGAATAAAGGAGATGTAAATCATTAGTGTAAATGAATGTAAGTTCTGTTTATGCTTATGTTCCTGTATTGACGATGACATCCCAAACGTTTTAAAATGAATAAAATACGTTTCATCGAAAATGTTTTAATAACGTATTTATCATGTTTTTCTGGGGACAAATTCTGCGACACTTTTATTAAAGAAGTACTCTGATTTTTATAAAGCATAAACAAATCGGTCTTTTCTGGCCGTGATTTTGGGGATGTCACAGTTGGTATCAGAGCATTAGTTTAAGCGAACTAGGAAATTGTAGGAAATTTCTAGACTTAAACTTAGAATGCTAAGTAATGATTGTGAGGAGTGTGTCTAAAATATGTTAGGTAGTACACCTAAATAGACACAAGCACTAGTTTATTTTAGGAATGATGCCTAAAAAAATGCTTTTATGTGCTAAATGTTTTGTGTGATAGCTATATTGGTGCTATTATTTGTTCGGATCTAGGGTCTGTTACCGACCGGATCTGGAGACCTTATGTGTTTAGGATTCTAAGTGAATGTATACGATATTAGAACTAGCATGTAACCGTTGGGAGTAATAAGGTGAAATTATTCGGTGTGTAGATCAAAAATGGCGAGAACAAGAAGCGGAGTTGGAAATGCTGATGAAAACAGGAATCAACCGCCTGTAATTCAACAAGTACCTGTCGTAGCTGATGCACCTGAGCCAATAACAATGGCTGGTGTACAAATGATGATCCAAATGATGTTGGATCGTCAGATGGAAGAAACAAGACGCCTGCTTAGGCAGAATCGTAAAGAACCGTCAATTCAAGCAGAAGAGCCCGAGGAGAATGGAGGGCAGTCTGAAGGAGAAAACTTTAGTGGGATCATTGGTCAAGTCGAACAACCAGTGGTTAGACGCAATAACCAGTATGGAGGAAATGATGGTCGTGGGTGCAAGTATAAGGATTTCATGGCATCCAAACCACCATGCCTATCCGGAAGCCCGACGCCGGTGCAAGTTATGGGCTGGGTCTCAGAAATGGAGACTATGTTTGAAAGTTGCGAATGCAGCAACAGGCAGAAGACCGCTCTTGCAATTCCTCTATTAAAATCTGGAGTACTGAGCTGGTGGAAGTTACTAGCCGGTGCGATGCCCAAGGGGGAAGCTAGCAAGATGTCTTGGGAGGAGTTCGTGGTACAATTGAAAGTGCAATACTGCTCTGAGCAGGATCTCCTGGAAATCAACAATGAGTTCCAGAATCTGAAGAAAGGAAAAATGAGCATCACGGAATACGCCACAAGCTTTACGGAAAAGATGAAGCTTATTCCATACCTAGTTCCAACTGAACTTTCCAAGGTCAACAAGTTTGCCAATAGATTACCAGCGGACTTTGGTCCGATAGTCAAGCAAGCAACCACTTTGAAAGCCGCCATCTGGGCAGCCAAAAATGTTGAAACCCAAATAAAAGAAAAGGGTCTGGAGAGAGCTGAAGTTGGAGAGAAAAGGAAACATGAAGGATCTTCAATAATCAACAAAGAAACCAAATTCTCGAAATTTGGAGGAAGAGATGAAGCTAAGTGGTGCGAGAAGTGTAAAAAGAAACACTTCGGGAAGTGTAGCGAGGATATGACTTGCTACAAATGTGGGAAGACGGGGCATTACGCCAACAAGTGTGCATCCAACAAAAGGGTGTGCTACGGATGTAACGAGGAAGGGCATATTTCTAGAGACTGCCCAAAGAAAAACGCACCACCACAGCCAAAGGCATACCACATGATCCTCGACGAAGCGAATCAAGAATGAGGAATTTATATCCAAGGATCAACGTATGATATAGCCAGTTAAAGGCATAGTATAGGGTGAACTTGAGCTTTTGTGTAATCATTTCAAGTTATATTGTAAACCCTGGTTTTGGTATTTATGTGATATTTATGGTTTTAGTACCTGATGTGTTAAACGATTGCGTGATTTTTTTTTTTGTATAGTGACTTGGTTCGACTGAGAGACAATACTTGGGACGAGTATGAGTAGGTGTGAAAGGTAGTAGATGCATATACTACCGGAAGCACAGGACTCGCACTTGGATCAGGGAAAGTCACAAGGTTACCAAGAAGCTAGCGATTGATTCCACTTTATTCTGGTATGTCATTACCATTGTTTCGGTAATGACTAGTAAGATGGTTCTTGTTCCGACCCTAGTGGTCATATTTAAATTTGAGTTCGACTACGAGGAGTATGTTACGTGGTCTAGAGGACCAAGTTAGATGCAACATCTGACTTAAGTCAGAAGGTTGAAGTTAATGCGATGGATAGTGTCGCTCTCGTTGTTAAAAGAAGTTTGCAGGTAGAAATGCTACATGCTGAAATGTGATTATATCACATTAGAATATGAAGGAAGGTATATTCTATTAATGAAATATAACTTTATTAAAGACCGAGTCTAAGCGTTGCATCGTGCGATGAGAGGTCAGTAGAGCATGACCCAATTGTTTGTTACAACAGATAAATGAAAGTATTTATCCTGAGAAGAAGAAGGAGTCCACAATAAAGGACTTATTTGGTAACTTGAAGGTTACGATTGAAAGTACAACATAGTACGATAAGCAGAGACTAGATTGGGCATCTTCTGCGGTCAAGAAAGCCATAGAGTTAAATACTCTTTCGAGGAAACATAGAAGTTACGGTGATTACCAAGGATGAAGAATTAACGTGTGGAATCATTATGCAAGCCCTATTTCGTTGATGATTCTGGGACGTAATCATCCTAAGGGAGAGATAATTGTAACGCCCGTAGATTAGGGCTAGTCAATTTAAAGACGATAAGCGTCAAAATGAGTTTCTGATAGAAGATTATTTAGAATGAATAATCTTAACTAGGTTATAGTATATGTTACAAGGATTCCGTACATATAAAGAACGCCAAAATCTGAGTTATAACGAAGAAGTTATGACCTGTCGAAGTTTCGCGACAGAACCGGCACGACGCCGAGTGACGTAAAATATGAATTTAAGTTAGAGCGATATTTAGCCTTAGCGATCTAAACGGAAGTCGTAGATTTCGTTAAACTGAGAGCGTGCATAAAAGGAACGCCCAAATCTGACTTCGTATGAGGAAGTTATGATTTTCTGAAGTTTCGACGTGGCAGTATGCAGCCCGAATACTCGATTTGAGATCGAGCGGTTTTTAGCCGAAATAATCTAAATGAGAATCGAAGATCTCGTTGTTAGTAGCGAAACGATGAAAAGTTAGGCGAGAATGGACGTCGGACGAAGAAGTTATGAATTTATAACGAAATTTTCTGTCCCGACCTCCTAAAAATAATTAATAAAAATAAAAGTAAAAATCAACCGACGGAGTCTAAATGAAAGTTGTAGAGCGTAGTCTCACCTTCGCGTGGATATAAAGAACGTCGAAAACGGAGTTCGTATGAAGGAGATATGAATTTTTGAAGTTTAATAAATATTTAATATTTATTTTTAATTAACATACGATATTATCCGAAGGAAGATCAGTCGGTCCATCCGAAGTACGCACCGCGTACTGCTGTACGCCCCGCGTACTACGTAGGGCACTCGAGTTCTACGGAGTCGAGAGTCGTATGCAATGACGTATGAGGGCCGATGACGTAAGCGCTGACGACCTCCGAAGAGTACGCCCCGCGTACCCCGAAGTTACGCCCCGCGTACGTGCGAGGGTCAGCAACTATAAAAGGGGATGCGAGGCCAGCTTCTTTTCTTTTACAAATCCTTCATCTTCTCTCATCTTTTGCCTCGATTTGCGTGCCGTTTGCACCCCGAAGCCCCGGTAATATTCCCGAGCCCCAAAGCGAGATCCGAAGCCCCGAGAATCCCGAAGAGCGTTATTCCCGAGCCGAAGCCCTGCCCGCGAGGAGCCCGGTTTTGTGAAGATCTTCCAGATCTGCGGAGAGGCGCTACATCTGCAAGCCGTAGTGCTGTCGGATCATCTTCTGAGCAAGTGAGTGTATAGTCACTTTCATCTTACACATAAATATGAAGTATTTTATAAAATACGTGTTATGTGTATACATATATATATATTGTTGTTTATATGCGTGAGTTCATAGCACTTTCTTCTAATACATAAATATAAAGTATTAGCTATGAAATACGTGCTAGGTGTTATATATCTATTTGATATGGATTTGGAATTGATGTTTTTATACGGCTGTTAAATGATTCAAATTGTGTTTGTATTTGTATCTACAAAAATGTTGGGTAGAACATGGGTAGATGGAATAGTTGGCGACGATGCGACTTTGTGCCTATTTGATAAACTTTGGTGACGTAGTGCCTATTGTGTAAGTCCTGGTGACTATGAGACGTAGTGCCAATTGTATGAACCCAGGTGACTATGAGACGTAGTGCCTATTGTGTAAGTCCTGGTGACTATAAGACGTAGTGCCAATTGTATGAACCCAGGTGACTATGAGACGTAGTGCCTATTGTGTAAGCCCTGGTGACTATGAGACGTAGTGCCAATTGTACGAACCCTGGTGACTATGCGACGTAGTACCTATTGTATGAACCGTGGTAGCAAATGGACTGTGAGCCAGTTCCTCAGGTAAACCCTTAGGAATGAATAAAGGAAGTATAACCGATTCTTAGGGTAAAACCTTAAAGAAGATAATGGGGATGGGTATTTGGGTCAATTGTTGGTAATTGAATATAATAAATGTATTATTGTGGGTTGAAAACCCTATATGCTCACCAGGCTCCCAAGCCTGACCCACTCAGTTTTCTTTGTATCACAGGTATCAATACGAAGACATAATTCACTGAGAGAATAAAGGAGATGTAAATCATTAGTGTAAATGAATGTAAGTTCTGTTTATGCTTATGTTCCTGTATTGACGATGACATCCCAAACGTTTTAAAATGAATAAAATACGTTTCATCGAAAATGTTTTAATAACGTATTTATCATGTTTTTCTGGGGACAAATTCCGCGACACTTTTATTAAAGAAGTACTCTGATTTTTATAAAGCATAAACAAATCGGTCTTTTCTGGCCGTGATTTTGGGGATGTCACACCTTGTGACATATAATACAGCTTGGTTATGATTATTCATTCTAAAAACTCTTCTATAAAAAATTCATTTTTGATGCTTGTCGTTTCTAAATTGACTAGCCCGGATCTACGGGCGTTACAATTATCTGTCACACCCCAAACCGGAACGACGGAAACGTTCGGGGGTGGTGGACGTCATGTTTAGTATCAAAAGACATGCATCATAGTAATCAAAGAAATAAACAACCATTTCATTAGAAAGAAAGTGTTTACAATGTGTGTGTTCACAAAACATAGAATATATATAAGCAAATAACAAAACAAGACTTGAAGCTATTATGCTACATCTTTTGAATTCCCAGCGCGAGTACCTGTCTACTAGTTTCCTAAAAATACAAGTTCTTTTGAAAGAGTTGATCAGCAAGTAAGCTGGTGAGTTCATAAGATTTTAGTGATGTAAGTAAGGTGTAGAAAGTGTTAAGTTTTGTTTAGAAAAGTTCGCTTGTTCCTCCAGAAAATCCTATATTTCCTGCTTTGACGAAAGATAAGTAAAAATGACTCTACAATCCTTTATATGAGTACTAAATGGATACAAGGTATATAAAACCCAGAGTAAACAAACAATCAATTGTGTGTATTTGCCCTAAGCCCAAAACCAAACAAGGAACAAGAAATGAGGCGGAAAGCACACATCCCATTGTTTGTTAGATCTTCGTTGTATATAACCCTGG
Source organism: Lactuca sativa (assembly GCF_002870075.4). Classification (NCBI taxonomy): domain Eukaryota; kingdom Viridiplantae; phylum Streptophyta; class Magnoliopsida; order Asterales; family Asteraceae; genus Lactuca; species Lactuca sativa. The sequence goes on from NC_056627.2 coordinate 18,466,286, forward strand.
TGTATTTACTTGGTACTCACGGAGTTAACTGTAATAGTTAATTTATATTTGATGAAAAGATTATTTAATAAAACCCTTATTTCTTTTAGTAAAAATGGTAACCACAGTGGTTCCTTCTATAATCACTTAGTTTATACTAGCTATATATAATCTAATATCGAATAGATAGTTAATTGTGTGAATCTGCCCTAAGCCCACAACCAAACAAGGAACAGGAAGTAAGGCGGAAAGCACACATCTAACTACCTATCAGGTAATAATTATATATAACCCTGATGTATAAACTAAGGTATTATATAGTTAACCACCTAAGGTCCTTTAAGTTTATACTGGTTTAATAAAATGGATTAAACCCTTTACCGGTAAGTTTCTAGTTTTGTCTACCAAATTTTCTATTTGAAAAGTATGTTTTGTACTAGAAAACGGTGTATTGAATTTGTATACTATGACCTGACCCATACCTGTTACTCTTTACGATTACTTGGTGTATATGAAACATATATGTAACTAAGATCGGATAGATAGTAAGTAGGGTGAATCTCCTCTAAGCCCACAACCAAACAAGGAACAGGAAATGAAGCGGAAAGCACAGAGCCTACTACCTGTCGGATCCAAATAATATATATCCCTGATGTATAGATTAAGGAATCATAAAGTTAGCATTATAGGCCCCCTTTCTACTAAATGTACTAGACTCGTCTGTTCTGTTTGTCGTTTGTAAAATGTAAGTTTTTCCCTAGTTTATAACTATCTTAACTCAAAATAGTTTGCATTAACTTTCAAGTGGAACTGTCACAATATGAAAGTAATGGGAAAATGTAAGTACACAGTTGTCTTTTGAATTGACATCCTAACATATTGATTACCTTAAAACATGTATGTTTTATTAAGGTCATAATGTGATGGATAGTACCCATACTATACGCTCTCCCTGCAAGAGATTCTAGGGACCAAACGCGACTTCCGCAAACAAATTGCTAGGTCGTGTAAATTCACATTAATGTTATATGATCATGTATATCCAATTTAACTATCACCTTTTGTTTAGAACAATGAGTTAGTGATTCATTGGTATAATTAGATCCTGTAGTGTTCTCATGCTATAGCATCTTAGTATGTTCGTTCTGTTATAGTATCTTAGTATGTTCTTTCTGTTATCATGTATAGTGTATAGTATGTCTCTCTGATGTATTGTATCTACCTCCCTATTTCTCTTTATAATGTGCTCTAGTATCTAGTATGAACTGAACCTCTAAACTATACCCCTTATAGTTTACTAGCGTTTTACTTGAACTGATATTGAAAAGACTCATTTTACTACTAAGTTATGCTTGTACTTTAAAAAACAGAGTTTTGTTAAACTATAAAGTAACATAACCTTAAAATAGTTTTTGAAATGTTTTGATCACTTATAAAAGACATAAGCAATCTTTTGAAAGATGTTTATAACAAACATTTACACAATTAACATTGTGTTCAACTTGTATCCCCCCTAAAAGCATTTAAAACAGTTAAAAGATTTATTACGAGGTATGAACTCACCTTACGTGAGTGATTCAAACGAATATGCGCGTAAGGATGAGAAGTTCCACAAAATGAACTCCCGAGACACAAACGGGTCCTAAATGACATATATGGAAAGTATTTACATGAATATAGTGTTTATAAGAAACTATCATGCAAGGGAACACTCCAAGGGACTAAGGAACACTTGGGATGTAGTGTAGAATCACATGTGATTGATTAAGGGGTGTTCACGGCCACCATATGGAGTTTACGGCCATGGGTTTATGGCCATGGATTTTACGGCCGTAAACTCATGGTAAAAGGTACATGATAAGGTGTTTCAAGGTCTTACAAAGCACAAGGGAGTGTTCTAGCCTCAATTCCAAGATTTAGGAAGAGTCTAAGGCTCAAATGCACCACTAACTAGGGTTTGTGGCCAAGGGAGATGCTCTTGGCCATAAAAACCTCTTATTCTTGAGAAATGGATGATTTCAAGGTGTTTAACATGTGTCTCAACTAGATATCGAGTATAGGGAAGTAATACTTACGATATAGAAGCTAAAAAGGTTGATTTTGGACCAAAACACTAGTGTGTGTTCTTGGTGTTTTTGAAGATCTAGCCAAAATATGATATTAATGGATGGAATCAAAGGGTGATGCTAGCTAAGAAGATGTATCAACTAAAGGATGGAAGAAACACTTATGTTTTTGAAGATCTAGGATGAAGAACTCGATGATACTTGAGAGAGAATGGAAGCTTCTTGAGTTGAAAGTGCGAATAATGAAGAAAAGTGAAGGGAATGAGACCTTAAGGAGGGAGTTTACGGGCCACCTTGAGTTTACGGCCGTAAACTCAAGTATTGTGGCTGTGAACTCTTTTTGGTGGTGTTAAAGGCTAGAGTGTTGTACAGTGAATCTAGCAGGTACTTCCAAACACTCATTCCTTGAATGTACTAGTTTTAAAACACTCAAACAGACTCTAAACAGTGCTAAATGATAGTAGGAGTGAGTCTGGCTTAAGGTTGATTGGCTTGACTTATAAGGCAAAACATTTCGGGTTGTCACATTATCTGCCCCTTAGGATGATTACGTCCCGAAATCATCAAAGAAAATAGGACTTGTATAATGATTCCATACGTTATATCTTTTCACCCTAGGTAATAATCGTAACTTCTATGTTTCTTCAAATGAGTATCTAACTCTTGGATTTCTTGACTGCAGGCGATGCTCAATCTTGCACCTGCTCTTCATACTATGTTGGACTTTCAATCGTAACGTACGAGTTACAAAATAAATCCTTATTGAGGACTCCTGATTCTTCTTAGGATAAATACTTACTTTTATCCATTGTAACAGACCGATGGGTCATGCTCTAATGACCTCTCATCGTATGATGCAACGCTTAGACTCAAGTCTCTTAGAGTCAAATTCCATAATGGAATATACATTCTTTCATATTCTAATGTGATATGATCACACTTTTTCATGTAGCATTTATAGCTACAAGTAACAATGAGTGCGATGCTATCGATCGCATTGATTTCAATCTTCTAACTTAGATCAGATGTTACATCGAACTCGATTCTCGGAACCACGTAACAAACCTATCGTAGTCGGACTCAATTGATATGACCAATAGGGTCGGAATAAAAATCATCCTACTAGTCATTACCGAAACAATGATAATGACATACTTTGAACAAAACAGAATCAATTACTAGCTTCTTGGTAACCTTGTGATTTTCCTTGATCCAACCATGAGTCCTGTGCTTCCGGTAGTATAGGCCTCTACTACTATTCACACCTACTCATACTCATCCCAAGTATTGTCCCGCATTTGACCAAGTCACCATATATAAATCATACAATCATTCAACACATCAGATAACAAAACCAGGGTTTATATTATTTCTTGAAACGATTACATAGACGTTCAAGTTCAACCTATACTATGCCTCTATCAGGCTACACTACATGACGCTATGGCTACCTCTTATCTTGATCTTCAGATATCAAGTCTTCACTCCTGATTCCTTGTGTTGTTATCTGCTTCGTCAAGGGTAATCTGGAATGCTCTCGCCTTTGGCTTTGGCGACACATTTTGCCTTGTAGCTTCGTTCTTCTTTGGGCAGTTCTTTGAAATATGCCCACCATCTCCACATTCGTAACACTTCCTGTTGTCGAATGTACAATCTCTTGAATAGTGACCGGTCCTACCACACTTATAGCAGGTCACTTCTCCATCGCACCTTCTAGAGTGCTTATTCTTGCACTTCTCACACCACTTGGTTCCACCACTATTCCCATTCTTTTGGTCATCCAGGTTGGCCTTTGTGAATCTTCCTTTCTTATCAGATTTTGACGATACCTCAATCTTCCTCTTTTCTCATGCCTTATCTTTCTCTAGACCCTTTTCTCTTATTTGGGTCTCTACATTCTTGGCTGCCCAGATGGCGGCTTTCAAGGTGGTCACTTGCTTGACCATTGGACCAAAGTCCACTGGTAATCCATGGGCAAACTTGTTGACCATGGAGAGCTCTGTTGGAACCAGATAAGGAACAAGCTTCATCTTCTCCATAAAATTTGTAGCATACTCGGTGACACTCATCCTTCCCATCTTCAGATTCTGGAATTCATTGGTGATCTCAAGAAGATCCTGCTTAGAGCAGTACTGCATTTTTAGTTGCACCAGGAAATCTTTCCAAGATATCTTGCTTTCTTCTCCCTTGGGCATCGTATTAGCTAGTAGCTTCCACCAGCTCAGTACTCCAAACTTTAACAGAGGAACTGCGAGAGCGGTCTTCTGTCTGTTTCTACACTCACAACTCTCAAACATTGTCTCCATCTCGGAGATCCAGTCCATAACTTCCACCGGTGTTGGGATTCCAGAAAGACACGGTGGTTTGGATGCCATGAAATCCTTGTATTTGCTTCCACGCCCGTCATTTCCTCCATCCAAATTATTCCGTCTAACCACTAGCGGTTCAGCTTGACCAACGGTCCTGCTATAGTTCCCCTCTTCTGATTGCCCATCATTCAGCTCTGACTGTTCGTTAGGCATCGTGTGTTCATCCCTATTGTTCTCATTCAACATCTGCCTCATCTCTTCCCTTTGTTCGACTAACATAGCCCGAATCATAGCTTGTACTCCAGCCATTGTGATTGGCTCAGGTGGAACTTCTACTATAGGCACCTGTTCCACCACTTGGGGTTCATGTTGCTGATTTCTGTTTGCATTTCCAGCTCCACTTCTTGTTCTTACCATTTTGATCTATACACCATATAAGGTGAATTTAGATCCTCATTCATGATAGATATATATCATCCTTATCACTCCGAAATGTTTACATGCTAGTTCTAATATCGTAGTCGTATGCTTAGAATCCTAAACACATAAGGTTTCCAGATCTGGTCGGCAACAGACCATAGATCCGAACAAATAACATTATATACGGCAAACATATAACATTTAGCACATAAAAGCATCTTAGGCATCATTCCTAAAATATATTAGTGCTTGTGTCAATTTAGGTGTACTACCTAACATATTTTACACAAACTCCTCACGATCATTACTTAACATTCTAAGTTTAAATCTAGAAATTTCCTACAATTTCATAGTTCACTTAAACTAGTGCTCTGATACCAACTGTGACATCCCCATTTTCATGGCCAGAAAAGACCGATTTGTTTATGATTTGTTTTATAAAATCATAATAATCCTTTGATTAAAAGAGTTGCGGAATTTGTTCCCAAAACAAAATATGATAAGAAATTATCAAAGCATTTCTTTAAAGAAATCTATTTTCATTAAATAACAAAATCTCAAGATGTCATGTTCCGATACAGACCAAAAGCATAAACAATATAAACTAGACCTTACAATAGTTATTTATAACTACTGATCTATAATCCAAAATCTCTCGTCAAGTCCACCAACTTATACTCTTGTGCCATTACCTGTAATGCAAAGAAAACTGAGTGGGTCAGGCTTAGGAGCCTGGTGAGCATATAGGGTTTTCAACCAAAAATAATATAATTATTAAATTTAATCATTAAACAATCAACCCAATTACGCATTCCCCATTATCTTCTTTACTCTTAATGATTTACCCTAAGAATCATCTATCCTTCATTTATTCATTCATAAGGATTGACCTAAGGAATAGGCACGAAGTCCATTGCTGCCCGAGGTTCATATATCAAGCACTAAATCCATAGCTGCAAACGTTCATCTATAAGGTACTAAATCCATAGCTACCAAGGTTCATATACACTGTACTAAATCCATAGCTACCATCGTATTATTATAAGGCACTAAATCTATAGTTGCCAGGGTCAATACATGTCCAGTAAGGGTTAGGGTATCATCACATGAATACGTAGTTACAACATCGCCTAAAATTGTAATTCATAGTAATGGGTTAGAGTATCATCGCATGAATACGTAGTTACAACATCGCCTGAACTTGTAATTCATCACCTACAGGTTATGAGCCCGCTGGTGTTTTCACATGACTGTCTAGAATAGTCAGTGGTCGCCATCTATACTCTGGTAGATGACTACATCACCACATCGCCAGTCGAGGATATGGTACCTCCTCTCATCTCACATCACCTATTTCTCATCACCTACATATCATCACCTTTCTGTCATCACCTATCTCTCATCACCTAACTCATCTTTCATCACACACCAACTATTTCATCTACCATGTTCTACCCAACATATTTGTAGATATAAATTACATATATAGTTTAAATCGTTTAAAAACCTGTATAAAACATTCATTCAACAACCATCTCAAGTAAACAAACAACGTATAAACACATAACACGTATTTCATAGCAAATACTTCATATCTATGCAGTAGAAGAAAGTAACTATACACTCACTTGATAAGACGATTATCGGACAGCACCTCGTCTCTTAAAACAATCATTTCCAATGAAACCGGGATGCTTCCTTGAAAACCAGGTTTCTTGCGAGCAGAGTTTTGGCTCAGGAACTCTGTTTCTAGGGTCTTCGGGCTTCGGGACTCGCTTCGGGTGTCGGGATGATATCGGGGCTCCGGGGGTATTTCTTGCACGTAAAACAAGGTAAAACGGGAGAGAGAAAAGAAATTTGGCAACCAAACTCAGCTGCCTTCATGTTCTATTTATAGTGCTGAAGTCTGTCGTGAACGCTAGGTGTTCACTTTGAACGCGATGCGTAGGAGCGGGGTTTCGATCCTATCCCTTATCTGCTAAGTCAACATCGATGTGGCCACTCTGAAGCCAAGTATTGAATGCAGGGCATTCCCCAATTGAACGCGGGGCGTTCCCCCTTTGGGATGCATGCTTCGAACTTCAGAAAATCATAACTCTTGTATACAATCTCCGTTTTCGACGTTCTTTATATCCACACGTAGGTGAGATTATGCTCTATAACTCTCGTTTAGACTTCCTCGACTAATTTTGAATTTTATTTTTATTATATTATTTTTAGTAAGCTGGGACAGGAAAACTCCGTTAGAAATTCATAACTTCTTCATCTGATGTCCGTTTTCATCTGTCTTTTTACCGTTGAACTATTATCGACGGGATCGTCGATTCTCGTTTAGATTGTTTCGGCTAGAAATTACTCGATCTCTAATTCGAAGTTCGAGCTGCATACTGTTAAGATGAAACTTCGGAAATTCATAACTTCGTCATATGAAGTCAGATTTAAACGCTCTTTTTATGTACGCTCTCGGTTTAACATATTCTACGACTTTCGTTTAGATCACTAAGGCCGAATATCTCTCTAACGTAAATTCACTATTTACGTCGCGCTATATCGTGTCGGTTCTGTCGCGAAACTTCAACATGTCATAACTTCTTCGTTATAACTCGGATTTCGACGTTCTTTATGTGCACGGAAACCTTGTGAAAAATACTACAACTTGGTTATGATTATTCATTCTAAACACTCTTCTATAAAAAAAGTCATTTTTGATGCTTATTGTCTCTAAATTGACTAGCCCGGATCTATGAGCGTTACACATAATCACATGTAGCATACTATAACCAAGATAACAACTAGAAGGCCTGGCCTTGGTGCCTTAGACCCTTTTGATTTAGTGAGGATAACTCACCTTGCTAGCAGCTCGAAATGATATTGTCCACTCCTCTAGATATAGCTCCAACCACCTCGCCTGTACCCATAAGTGATCCAATCAATAATTACTCAAATTACCAAAATGCCCTTGGGGAGGCACAAGACACTCCCGGTCAAAGTCAAAGCTACTTGGTCCATAGTCAACAGTCCATGCCGACTTAGCTGCTGAGTACAATTTTCCCTTCAGCAAGCCCCTTTTGGTCCAAGAATTCCTGACTCAACTCGCCAAGTTCCTAACAGACTCGCCAAATCAATATGCGACTCAGTGTTTGGAAACCCCACTGACTCGCAGGGTTATCTACCAGACCTCGCCGAGTCCAAGCGGGACCAATTTGGACAAAACCCTCCTCGACTCGCCGAGTCATCTCCCAGACTCGCTGAGTCCATATGAGCACTCCCATAATCAAGCGATTATGAACTATGTCTTCGTTCAAAACAATAGATCTAGGTCCCTAGAGTGCATTAGGAACGTAAAGTTGCTACCTTTACGTAGTTGGATGACTAAAACTCCAAATCTAAGCTTGAAATGGAACTTTACTCATAAGCAAGGGTTCCTTCATGACCATAATAAGAACTTTATGAACTTAGGGCTCAAAGTAGGTTCAGATCTGAAGTTTCAACTTCAGATCTAGCTCCCACACTATAAACCCTTCATGAATAGCTAAAGAAGCCCTAATCTTTAACATGAAAGATTATAGAAGAAAAGAGATCAAGATAACAGCTTGTTACCTCCAAAACGTGCCCAAACTAAAGTAGACTTTGGATCCACACGAATTCCTTGATGCTAGCCTCTTGATCTACAAGTTTCCTCCATAAAATCACTTTCCAAAACTCCAAAACACTCACAAGGCTCACATACACGGAAATTTAGGGTTTCTGGCTCTCAAGGGGTGATAGAGGACAGTGGGAGGTGCTAATGGTCCGATATATAGGGTGTAAAACCCTGAAATTTAGGGTTTCCCCTGCCAGCTCCTACTCATCGGGTCCTCTTCCCCAACTCGGCGAGTCAATCATTAAATGACGTGTCTCATCCCGCTAATACATGAGGAGTCATAGCGTCGACTCGTCGAGTAGGACTTAAAACACGAAATCTAAATTGGATATTAATTATACCTGAGAGTTATGATGTTACACGCAAGGTGGTAGAAAGCAACGGATAAAGGAACTAACCAGGGGTGTTTGGATCGGACCTCCTGGTGGTTAACACAATATTGGTTGTTGTTGGGGTATATAATGTTGTGTCAATTTTGTATTGTATTATTATAGTCCATTCGTAACGGGTTGGGCCTATCCACCCAGTTTCTTTATTGTGCTAGGGTTAGGGTATTCATAGTGCTTGCATGCACCTTGTTTTGTATCGATCTTCTTGTAACCCTACATTTCCTTTACATTAGCAGTTCTTATTCGAGCTCTTCTAAGGTAGTGCAAATTAATCATTCAGCACAACTTTGATCTCCATTCTTCGTGTTTGATTATTTTACCTGTTTGAATCTATCGATCTTATTAGTTTTAAACTTATCAATTGTAACAAAAAACGACCGACTTAGTGGCAAATCCAGAGGATTCCGATGAAATGTGAAGAGGTTGGTGCCGGTGGCTACTGATAACGTTGGGTGGAATAGGATGGTAGTATTTCCGTCGGAAATTTGATGAAGGTGATTGGCGGTGGTCATGACGATTTTCAACGACGGGGTGCGGCGTTTTTACACATTTTAATGACTTTGTGGTGGAACCAATAAAATTAAAAAGAATTAATATTACATATTAAACCTAAATTTATAATCCAATAAAAAATGAATGGCCTTTTTATTTATTTTTATTGCGAACTTAATCTAATAAAAAAGAAAGTAAAAAAATAATCCAATAAAAAAATAAAAAAAAGAATTAATTAAAAGAAATTAATAATATAATATTTATTTATATATAAATATTATATATTAAAAATAAAATTAATTAATATATAATAATTAATTAAAAAATAATCCAATAAAAATAAAATTAGAAAAAAAGAATTAATGTATTATAATTTAATAAAATTAAAAAGAAGAAGAATTAATGTATCATATTTCAATAAAATAAAAAAGAAAATTACAAAAATGGTCATTGTAGTTTAGTAAAAAGAGACAACTGCAGAAATGGTCCTTGTGGGTAAAATTATCATTTTAAAAAAGTTAACAACCAAATGTTAAAGTTAACGAAATAAAGACCAAAACCACAACTAAACCACCAAATAAGGACATTTTTTTGCTAATAAACATTTTTTTGGACCTTACCCAAAATAATCGGCAATCCACAAGACCATTTTTGCAATTTTGTCTTTTTTTTTTTTTTTTTTTTTCAAAGAGCTTGTTAATCAACAAAGTTTTACCATAAACATTTTCAATGGTAGGTCTCATAAAATTATCAACCACTTGTAATACATAATCAGCGGCGTATGCATATTGTTTTAGTAGAGTTGTTCATCGTACTTCAAACTACTTCAAGCTGCTGCGCTTAATAGAAAAAATAAAATTACACTGTGTGCCAGAAATTGAGCAGTGACCCAGGACCCCAAATGCTCCACTAAGATCCGCCATTGACAACGATAAAAAAAATTAGAAAAAGAAAATTTAAAAATCACCTATAATGACTTTTATGTCAATAACCTGTAAAGATATACAATCTTTTTTTTAGAAATTTTATTTGAATATATATATATATATATATATATATATATATATATATATATATATATATATATATATATATATATATATATATTGACATAAAAGTCCCTAAGTTTTTTCAGTTTTGTGGTTTTACCCATTTGACGATTTTAAGTGTGTTTATGCTTAATATTTTAGGTGTTTTTTTTTTTTTCTTTTAAATGTGCATGTTACCTTCCGGTTTCTAGATTACAAGAACCCCCTTCCTTTCCATTCACCGTGTTCTTCATCTTGGTAAATAAAGGACACATAATACACATATAACATACAAATACACACATAATTCACATATCAAAAACAAAATCATACACACGCTAATTGGATTTTAGATGTTTCCTGGTTTCAATTTTGAGTTTGTGCATGGACGATTGGAAGAAAAATCGAAACAAACAAATACAATGTGTGTTGTGTGTGAATTTCAATTACAAAGCATAGAAGGAGAAGAAATACATATTGATTGTATCCATGAATGTTCTTACACAAACACACACATCTTTTCACATAAATATTCCATTTCAAACCCTTTGAAATCACAACTTCTCCCCCTTTTGAATCCAGGAGTTGAATCACGTGTGTTGTGTAATTTGTGGGCATATATATATATATATATATATATATATATATATATATATATATATATATATATATATATATAGGTGTGTCAAACAAATTAAAGGTCAATAACTTGTATATTAAAAATTAAGGAAATTAGCAACAATCATGTATGTGTCTTGTAAGAACCGCTACCTAGGGGTGTTAAAAAACATCCGAATCCGAAAATCCGATCCGAAAATATCCGAAATTTCGGATATCCGGTTTTTCGGATTCGGATACGGATAGTGAGTTTAGAAATTTTCGGATATTTCGGATATCCGAAAATCCGAAAAAAAAAAGTTTCCTTTTTGTTTTTTAGATATTTTATTTATTATTTTAAAATGGTTAAGAAAATTAATAGCGTTTAGTACTATCTTCTTTTGATTTTCGTTTTAGACAACTTTTTTTAATTATTGTTTAAATATCTTATTTTTATTGCATCAAAATGAAAAATAGTGAATGGGAAGGTGCCTTAAACGAATGACGTGCTGATCCTTGTGTTTGTGGTTTTTAATATTTCAAAGGAAAAACTGAATCATTCTTTAATATATTTTGAACTATGCTTTAAATATCTTTCTTCAGTATCTAATTATCAACAAACTTTGTTGTTTCTTAATGTGTGAAAGGTATCTTCATATATATTATTAGTGAAATGTAAAATACAATATCATAAGTTGGTTCACTTTATGTTAATATTATTGAAACTTCAAATCGATCTTCATATAAAATTAGATAGATATAACGTTTGTTTGATAATCTCATGTTCCTTCTTCATATAGTGAATAAGATTTTTTTTTATTGAATTTCTCGGATATCCGATTTAATATCCGAACCCGTATCCGAAAATTCGGATATCCAAAGTTCGGATATCCGAAATTTCGGATACGGATTCGGATACTAAAAATACATTATCCGAAATTTCGGATATCCGGTTTTGAACACCCCTACTTCTACCAATTATACACATACCCTAAAATTTTCGAGAACTCATGGAGGTGCTTTGACAAAATCAATTTTAGATGAAAAATTGGGAAATCGTTATGCAAACCTAATAATAATAATAATAATAATAAAACAATCCAAGCATCATTGTACGACAGTACGAGGTACATTTCAAGTAAGAGTAATTTTAGATGAAGAATGAGGTGGTAGGTGTGTGCAATCAGCGTCGTGAAGAGGTCGTCTTCTTCGGTGAGATGTATGCAATCGATTTTTAGGTAAGGTGTGTGCAATTAGAGACATGAGGAAGTCGTCTTCTCTGGTGAGACCTCAACCTCCAATCCAACCATTGCGACAGGAGGAGACCGACTTCTCTTTAAACCCCTTTGCTCTTATTCATGTTTTACCTTTTTAGAGAGTAGAGAGGTGAAGGAGATGGTGGTGATGAAAAATTAGGGGCGATGGTTGCATCTGGATCTAAAGACATCGTCACGGTAGCTTGCTAGGGGTGGGCGGTGATGAACAAGAAAGGGTGATGGTGGGAGTTGGGTTTCGGCGGTGACCATGAGGGACTACAGGGGTGGGGGTATGGTCGTATGGGGAAGAAGGGTTGTGAAGGGCAAGGTTACCGGCTACAACTCTATTGACAAAAAGAGTCTAAATGTTAGACATTACCACAACTAAAATCGTTACAGGGACAAAACCGTATAAAACTGAAAAACTTAAAGACTTTTGTGTCAATAACCCTATTTTCACCCAACTTTTATGTTCGTCTTTCAACTTAGTCTAGCTTATTTTATTTTATTTTTCAATTATGTGCCTCATTTACATCTTGTGTAGCATTTTGCGTATATCGGATGCTATATAATTTGGTTGTTTTTTCTTTGTGAAAATTTGATTGTGGAAATCTACCTCTTCTGTTACATTTTAATGGGATTCTCGAGTCTTTTGTTTTCGAAGTTTTATCAATATTTTAGGACAAAACTGCAAGATTGGTCCCTGTGGTATTCAAAAAACTTTGGATAGGGTCCAAAAAGTTTCTTACTTGCATAGAAGGTCCTAAATCAAGGATTTTCTGTGTTTTTGGTCCAAAACTTAAAATGACGATTATACCATTTACTTTTTTTTATATATTTTTAAAAAAATTTCAAATACTATTTTAATTTAAAAATAAATAGAAAAGGAAATAATTCTCTCTTTCTCTCTCTCTCTCTCTCTCTCTCTCTCTCTCTCTCTTTCTCTCTTTCCATTGGTTTGAGACTTTTACAATACATATTCTTATAACTTCATCTTCCCCAAAAAGCCAAACCCACTTTGACCTTGAATAATTATCGTCTCCATCATATTGGAAAAAGAACAGACGAACGAAAGGCAAATTGACGGGAGCTGAGGTGCAAATGGGAAATCACAAGGAGGGGCAAGGGGGTCTGTCAAGACCGACGACCCTTTGTGGGTTTACTCATCGTCTTCACTGATTGGGAGAAGTAAGAAGGAACACAAATAGAAGTAGTCAAAGTGGTGATCTGTTGGTCAAACAGATCGCGAGAAGGAGTCGATCTCCGATGAACTCCCCTAGGTTCTTCGCTTGTCGTCGGCGGCCCCAAATCGAGGGGGAAAGGGAACTGACTGGATCGAATAGAGAAAGAAGAAGAGCAAAAGCAGAAAATGGGTGGTTCAATGGAGTTTTGGTCCATCGCCAAAATAAAAGAAGAAAACGAAGGTGGCTTACGCTGCTGGGTGACTATTACAACGAGGGGGCTGCTCCGGTGGCCTCCTTGGTTGTTTTCCTTCTGTTCCGTTGGCAAAACACGAGGGGTAAGGGGAAAGAAACACTGAAGTAGCAGCCGAGGGAAGTGACGATACTCAGGGGTGTTTGGTTATTTTCGATTGACAGCAAGGAGGGGTGGAGGAGGGTTGTCGGTTCCCTCTTTTTCTCATCGATGGTGTAGAAACGAGAGAGAGAGAGAGAGAGAGAGAGAGAGAGAGAGAGAGAGGGTGGAGGAGGGTTGCCGGTTCCCCCTTTTTCTCACCGATGATGTAGAAACGAGAGAGAGACAGAGAGAGAGAGAGAGAGATAATTATTTCCTTTTCTATTTATTTTTAAATTAAAATAGTATTTGAAAATATATATATATATATATATATATATATATATATATATATATATATATATATATATAATTAAAAGGGTATAACTGTCATTTTAAGTTTTTTTGGACAAAAAACACAGAAAAACCTTGATTTTGGATCTTCTATGCAAATAAGAAACTTTTTGGACCCTATACAAAGTTTTTTAAATACCATGGACCAATCTTACAGTTTTATCATATTTTAGTAAAATGTCGAAAAAGAAAACTTTGATATTTTTACCCTACTTTTATTATCTTAGCTTTTTACATATTTTCGGTGCCCTTTACTTTTTATATATAAAGACTTATCAGTTTATCTTCCACTCAAAGCATCACAAGCATTGCATCAAGCCATGGACTGGTTTTCATGGCTATCAAAAACTCATCTTAAACCTCCATTCATTCACGAATACGCAGTAGCGTTCTCCCAAAATCAACTCGAAGAAGACGATATCGCTTATTTCAACCATGAATTCCTTCAAAGCATGGGAATCTCCATAGCCAAACACAGGCTTGAGATACTCAAGCTCGCAAAAGGCTCATCTGCTTGGCACCCAATTGCTAAAATAATGATAGCCATCAAGAAAACCAAAAGAACCTTGGGTAGTTACATTAGAACATGGGTGCACCACAATGATTCGGCTATGATCAGGGTGAAGAGAAGGAGTTACAGTTCAAGATGGAAAGAGGCCATGGCCAAGAGGAGCAACAGGTTGGTGATGAACAGACGAGGCTCTGCAACTCTTTTGATCAATAATGGCTACCCGCCGGTGGTTAAATCCGGAGGCGCGAGAGTGAATAGCTTATCGAGTCCATTGGTTTACGATCTCCACTATGACCAAGGGAAAACAGACGGCGGCGACGATGAAGGAAATTGCTTCACCGACGATGAAGACGACGACGGCGATGGTGGCAGATATTGGTCTGGTAGAGGTGTTGAAGAGATCAAGTGGGATGCTATGTTCCACAACTTAAAACCCACTTAGATCAAATCGGAAATTACACCGAAGAACACCCCTGATTCTTGGCTATCCGTTTGTAATTCGTAAGGTGCTTGTTTATTTTCTGACATGATCTTGAAACTACATAATCCAGTACGTATTTAGGCCAGTTTTTCACGTAATGAGGAAATCATGATTTAGTGTAAAGTTACTTAAGATAGTATCAATGGTGTCTATTTTCCACTTAAATGAGTTTCTTGGGATGACTAAATTGAAATATAATGCAATTAGATATATGATTATCCTCTATTTTTTTAGAAACTTTCTTATTTATTTTATTAAGTATGTTCTTGTTAATTTAGATATCTTTTAAATATCATTTATTTAAACAACAACGCAATGTGCTATTTTCAATTTTCAATTTTGAATTATATTTATTTTCTAGATGTTTCATATTCGTTCACAAATGTTAAGCTTAAAGTTTCCATTAAATTCAAATTTCAATATATTTAAATTGGTAGCTTATATTCGAAGTAATTAATGATTTTTTTTTTATTATTATAATTGAATTAAGTTAACATCATAGTATATCAAATAACTTTTATTTAAATAACGTATAGGTCAATAAAATTTAGACAATTGAAGTTACCATTCGGAAAATTTGTTAAATAATATTTTTTGCATTAAACAATAATTTTAAACATAATAATAAGATAGTTGTTTGCTAGATGCAAAATCATTGATTATCATTGATTACTTCTTTTAGATAACATAACACGAAGTTGAAAACATGGAAGTGTGATTTTAATTGTTACTAGGCCCACCTTAGCCAGAGTAGGTGGTGCACTTGGGTCTGACCCAACCATGTGTGGTGGTGTGGAGCCAATGAGCCATGGGTCCTGTCCTACCAACCAACCAACCAACTAGTGGGGACGAGTTAACCATTGATGTTGATTTGAATGTTTGGCCTTTTCAATAACCTTCAAAAGACAACGATATCATGTTTGATGTTTTTGGATTCATGTACTGCAATTCAATCATTTATCTTTTCACAAATCAGGAAATACATCTCAGTCCCTGGTTCTTGTTCACACAAACACAAACCCACATGGAGGGATATGAATTCAAAAACAAGAGTATAACAGGGGAATATGAATGTATAGTATAACACATGCACAGAACATGAACACAAAAGGTTAAAAATAAGGCTAATATAACAATTATTGTTTACTTTTGCATAATCAGTTTTGTTGCACCTACTCCTAAAAAGAATATTAGAAAGTAATTATTTAACTTTTAATTACGAAAAACTAATTATTTGACTTTCAAATATTTAGGATCAGAATAATTTAACCAAACGCTAATAAATGTTGTGACTTGTGATTGTTAAACCGGAACAATACTCATAGATATGTAGCCAAGAAAAGGTAACGCTTTATTGAAGAAGCTTGACTCTTTAATTTTTTTTTGCCTCTTTTGTAACGCTTGATTTCTGGTATGAAGTTGATTCCAAGTTGTTTAGGTTTTCTCATTTGGACTCGGCAAGTTGGAGCCTCAACTCGGCGTATCGAAATGTTATTGGCCGCGGAATATAGTGAACCAACTCGGCGTGTTAAGGTGTCTTAACATGGCGAGTTGACAGCTAGGTTGGAAACCCAAATTGTTAGGGTGTTGTACCCTATTTAAAGGCCTTAAGTCCCTTTGGTTGGCCTCCTTCTCAACCTCCATTGTTATCAAAACCCTAAAATGAGTTGTAGCCTCCATTGTCAAGCATTTGAGCCTTAGAAGAAAGGTTGGGTCCATTTTGTGCATTGTGAAGGAGTTAGAAGATCTTGAGGTTTCTAAGCTTAGAGAAGAGGTCTTGGATCCAGAATCATTATCCATTGCAAGGAGTTTGAGGTATCAAGT
The DNA here is from genome assembly GCF_002870075.4 of Lactuca sativa. Classification (NCBI taxonomy): domain Eukaryota; kingdom Viridiplantae; phylum Streptophyta; class Magnoliopsida; order Asterales; family Asteraceae; genus Lactuca; species Lactuca sativa. The sequence goes on from NC_056627.2 coordinate 18,483,147, forward strand.
TCTTATCTTGTTTGTTATATTCTTAGATCTCTCTTTTGGGTTAAATTGTTATGTTTTAGCCATGGTTTGGATGGATGTTGGGATTAGGACATCCCAAAGCCCTATTCTTTCAGATTTGGGGTTTTCATGGACTCTTTTGGCATAAAGGTGCCAACTTTATGGATTTAAGGGCTTCATGCATTCATTAAGTCCCTTATTAAGCCCTTCTGGAACATTTGAGCCTCTCCTAGTCATGAATGAGCGTAAAGTTAAAAACTTTACGTGGTCTTCCAGCTCAAGGGTGTCAGATTTGCAATTTGGGGCTTTGTCTTTGAATATTAAGTGCTTAATGGTTAACCCCTCCCTCTTCTAAGTCTAAGGTTTGGGCTTGGACCCATTTCAGTGGTTCCTAGGGGTAAAGTTGGAAACTTTACCCTTCTATATCTCATTTTGGTCAAGATCTGAGTTGTGAAGCTCTTAGAGTCGATAATGTCGGCTTAATGTATTAAGATGTTAGGTTTCTAGCGGCGTGCTTATGGATAAAGGATAAACTCGGCGATTTGGTTCGGCTTTTCCCCGAATTTGCAGATAATGGAGAAACACGGCGAGTTGAAGGACAACTCGGCGGATTAGGTCAACTCGGGCCGTTGACCTTGACTTATGACCATATCTTTGACCAAGATGTTCTAAGGGGGTACTTGAGGTAATCGGAATTGTAACTAAGGGAATTATAGGCTTAGGATAAGGCTTGTGTGGGGTTAGGCCTAATTTGGAAAATTGGGCCATTAGTGGGCCTTTATGGATCTTTTGGATTTAGGCCTCAATTTTGATGCATGTTGGTCAGGGGTAAAATGGTCCTTTTACCCCAAGTACGGATGTAGGCCTTAGAATGGAACCTAATTGCTAATTGGGTGTTATTTTGATCTGATAGCTCGGAGGTGTCGTTAGGGCAGCAATTAGGGATTTCTTTTAGTAAGCTTCTACATTTGAGGTGAGTCTTCTCACTATATCCATGGGTCAACGACAACAATGCTGACCCATTACGTGTTATGTGGTATGCTAGTTGTCTCTGTGATACTTGCATGGAAGACTCTGGGGGGAGCCATGGCATTTGGATATCAAACCATGAGGGGAAAGCCCATGACATTCCAGGTAAAGACCATAGGGGAGCCCATGACATACTAGATAAAGGCCAGGGGGGCATGGCAATTATATGTATGTTTCATGATAATCTGTGTTTGTATGTTGTATGGTATTTTGGGGAACTCACTAAGTTTCGTGGTTACAGTTTTCAATTTATGTTTCAGGTACTCCGGTTTTTAATTGGGAGAGCTATGGATGATTGCAGAGCATACACCACCTGTTTTCGTATGCCGCGAACTACTCTGATTTGATGATGTTATGTCAAATGTTTGGTTACCCCGGTTTTTAGGAAGAATATGTATTAGCGATTATAAATCTAAAACCAAATTTTTTTATGGCATGATTTTCGGGTCGTTACATCTTTAAATAGAGTAAATACAACTGAAAGGAGCTGAAATAATCAAACTGAAAAGGAGAATCCTAAGGAGTTTACATATATTTAATTAGGTTCGGTACAAGACATAATTATTCTTAAAAAAAATTCCTATACATTAGGCATACTTGAAGGAAGGGTTGAATTGTAACATCCCAAAAATCATGACAAAAAATTTCGTTTTAAAATCATTAATCAACCATAATCAAGTCATACATAAATCCTTATATGAAATCAAATATCATTTCAAACATATTTATTTTATCAGAGTAAACATCCCAGGCTAAAAACTTCTTGGTGTGTTGCGATCATCCCGAACTCTTCCCTCCGCTACCGAAAGTACCTGAAACCAAAACTGAAAACCGTAAGCATGAAGCTTAGTGAGTTCCCCAACCTACCACATACCGCATACTGGGCCCCCACGCGTTGCATCAGGACTTGCCCGACATCGGACTAACTCCGGCATCAGGCCCTGCCTAGCATCGAGCCCCGCTCAATATACAGATCTATTTCTCTTAGGCCCTGCCTGTCTCTGGGCCTCGCCCGCTAAACACATACAAACATCTAACATAACACATAACAAATAGCTAAACATACTCTACTATACTCCTGATCTAAGGCCTCACCTAACTTGGGCCTCGCCCCTATCCTGCTACTGACGAGTCATGGAACTCCGTCCACATTCCTGATAATAGTGAGATACAGGCCCTCGCCCACACTCACTTCTCTCCTATCTCGGGCCCCGCCCCTGCTCTACTACTAATGAGATACGAAACCCTGTCCATACTCAGCTAGTGATGAGATGTGGTGTCACAACTAGGAATTCTAATGCTTTTGTAAACATTAACAATCATAACATTTGTGACTAAAACTTGAAAGTATGCATGATGTTTATTCAATAACACCAAAGTTCCATAAATCACCCTATGCAAACACTTCAAATAGTCAACAAAAGATTGGAAACCCTAAAAATCCCGGTTTAAGTCCATTATGGACTAGGATTTCCTTATTGGGCCTAATGGACCAATAAGTTTCCAATTTGACTAGTTTGGGCTTAGAACCCTTAATTGGGCTCTAATTCAACCCACCTTCATGATATTTGACATTTTGGGCCATATTGGGACTAAAATGGAAATAAACTACTCCAATAAGCCTTATTGGGCCATAACTAGCCTAATTAACCTTGTTGGGCCATAACTAATCTAATTAGCCCTAATGGGCCACAAACCTAATCTTTTATGCTAATTGGGCCATGAACCACCCTAAGGGCCCAATGGGCCAAAAACTTCTTTATGGACCTCATGATTTCAAGTAAGGATCAAGAATTGGGCCAAAATGAATCCTTTTCCCTTCTTAATGCAATTCTCGGCCCATTTAAAAAGAAAGAAAATATTAGAAGAAGAATTAAGATAAAATGGATTAAGGAGGAAAATTATGAGCATGCGACCTCCTTATTGCATGGTGGACATCTATGCAATGTTACCTCACTCTCTCTCCCCTCTTCTTCTTTATCTACTCTCGGCCAGGAGCATCAACACACACACACACACACACTTAATTCACTTCCAAATACTTCCAAATCCTCTCAAGAACACCTTCATTCTTCCATCAAAATTTCGAGATTTGCAAGCATTCCAAGAAGGTTCTTCATTCATATCACAAATCCTTGGTATGTTTTTACTTAGATCCATGAATTAACTTCTATATCTTATCAAAATCTTCTCTTAATTCATTCAAATTCATGACCATGCTTCTTAGAACCCATCTAAGGCCAAATATTTCTCAAAGAGCTTGCTAGGGCCGAGAATCACCTCAACCCCTTCCATTTCTTCTTCAAAACCATGAGCAACAAAGCATGGTGATTTCATACCCCCTTGTTTTTGGTTTTAAGTTGTTTTTGGTTTTAAGTTGTTTTTGGTGGAGAATACAAGTATTATGTGTTGATCTATGTGTGTATGCTTGTTATATGTGATTTCTTTGGTTTATGTTGTGAAAATTTAATATTATTTGCTAAATCTTGAAATCTATGGCTAAAGTGTGAAGAATACAAAAACAATGTACATAATAAACAACTTACTTTAAAGATCTAAGGATCTTTAGGCTTAGGAAGTGAAAAGAAAGTCAAAATCCTTATATGTGTCATTTTTGCAAAAATAATCAACGTTTGGGTAAAACATGATATTTTCGGTTTTATAAGGACAAAATAGTATTATTTACATAGAAATCTAACTTTTATGAAAATAAAACTTGTCTAGGGGTCAAAAACATAAATTTTAGCTTAATGGGCTTGAAATTTGGGCCTTACGAGTTTTGGGCCCAAAGTTGCGAAAATGAAGTATTTGAGGGGCTGAAATTGAAAAGTTAACAAACTATGAGTTTAAAATGTGAATAAAACTGTTTTAAGGGCTGGAAATGACTTTGATGTAAAAATTGGACTAAAAATGCAATGTTTTCGACTTTTGGGTCAAAATTGTAAAACTTACTGAAATTGAGCCAAGAATGTAAACTTTTTTTCAACTAAGGGCTGGAAATGGAAAATACAATAATTTTGGGCTGAATTTATTATTTCAAATAAAGTTTGGGTCTAAAACGTCAAGAAAAACGGCCTGAGGAGCAAAAATGTACATTTTCATAAAAGGGGACTAAAAGTGCCATTTTTATAGATAAAGGGGCTGAAATGGTCAAACTAAATGTTTTTGGGCCAATTAGACGAATATTGAATTACTGGGTTAAAGATATTAAGTTTATAACGCATGATTTTAATATATATATATATATATATATATATATATATATATATATATATATATATATATATATATATACACGTGGGGAGGATTGTAGACCTCAGGTTCGGAGTCAATGCCCTCATCATCGGCATCCTCTTCCTCTTCTTCGGGATCATCGTCTGGCTCCTCCTCGGAAACCTCTTCGGGATCCTCCTCAATCCAACCCCCATTGTCTTGGTTTGGGTAGTAGGGATCCCCGGGGATATGAAATCCTGCCATTTTGCCTGATCGAGAATAGAGATAAGAGAATTATATAGAATTTGAGTGTAAGGAGAAAATTTTATGATAAGACCTACACCGAGTCTTCTATATATATATATATATATATATATATATATATATATATATATATATATATATATATATATATATATATATATATATATATATAACCAAAGCTTCGTTATACATCAAACACCAGAGTATTTTAAATACTTCGAATAAACATTTCGCTTACAATAAATAGCTACATTACAAACTTAAGATCAATAAATTATAAATGATTCAATGATTGGGCTCAAATATCTTCTATTCGTGCTATTGGGCCTTTATGACCCAAATCATGATTGTTGGGGCCAATAAGTTCACACATGTTTATTAGGCTTCCGGTGACCCAATTACATAACTAACGGGCCTTTATCAGTCTTAACATGCTATTAGGCCTTAATGGTCCATTCGCATTGCTAATAAGATCCTAAACATCCATAAGATGCTTAATGGGCTATAACATGCCTGTAGCATTCTCGACAGCCTGTAATAACATACAAAGTTAGTGGGCCTCCGTTGACCTCTTCTCTTCGTCTGTTAGGCTTACCTTTTATTCAAGTAAACATAAATCATGTTGCTAAACAAGGATATTCAATTTTAGTGGGACTTAGATAGAGATAACGGGTGACACCAATTAGTGTCGGTCATAGTCTGTAGTAATAACAAGAGTCTCCTGGAGGGAGAGAGAGAGTTTGTGTATAGATCTATACGGGGGTGACTCCCCCACAGCTGAGCTGTTCGCTACAGTTAGACTCGGCCAGTCTAGGGTGACAAAATCTTGATCAAAACCGGCATCCGATAAAATGCCATGACAGGCGAATTAGTCATTATTATTCATGGTTATAAAGCTAAGTAATCATGGGAAATCTTATTCATTCGTTGAGATCATACAATAATACAAAACTATCTTATTATTTATATCGGAAAACATCGGGTTTTCTGGGGGAACAACATTATTCACTCCTACATACAATAACTATAATACAAGAATAAATTTTGAGCAACAATCACTTTTACATGTCTCGAAATCACATACATATGCACTTATGGGATCATCACATCTTTTTCGTAAAGAGTTTTTGTATAGAAAATATTGGATTTTCTGGGTTTTACAAACAATACAAACTAGTTTTATATCAAACGTGCTTATGAACTCACCAACATTATATATGTTGACATTTTCAAAATAACTTGTATTCTCAAGAAATCGTTAGACTGAAGAACCTCCAAGTGTGTTTCAGGAAATTTCTTTTGTGTAATGTTAAACCTCAGACAATTTCTGTTTTGAAATATGTCATGTAAACAATGTACTTGATATGAACAAGGTCATTTGTAATGTATTAATGCATGGTGATGTTTATGTTTATGTTTCATGTTTATTAATTGTGATGATATTTCAATTTAAGTCACACAAACCCTCAGACGTTTTCGCTGTCTGGTTCGGGGGTGTGACATGTGGGACCTCGCCCATACTAACCTCTCTACCAGGCACATACAAGTATCACACAGACAACAAGTATAACTAGCATACTAACTTTCCTAGGGCTTGCCCGGGCATCGGGCCTTGGTCCGGAAGCATACTACCGACACATGCAAGAATCACAAATACCTTTAACATACTAACATACCTCGGGCCTCGCCCAACATCGGATCGTAATCTGAAATATATATCATAATAATGCCTAGGGTTAACCCCCGGGTCTTCCTACTATACACAAACATAATGGGCCGGCATTGTGGCCGTAGACCCATGCACACAATAAGGAGACTCTGTTGAAACATAAAAGTGACCCTCTTAAACTTGAAGAGATCCGAAGCTATCAACTAGATCCGCAATCAAGAATTGCATCCGCAGTTGAAGTCATCAACCTTAGTGTTAGTTTTATCTGTTTTATGTCTTTACACTTCTTTGTCCAGTGTGCCTTGCATGGTAAACCCTAGACAAATTTAACTTTGTAATCTTCGAGTCTCTATAAATATAGCTCTTTTATTCTGAATGAATACACCTCTCAATCGATCCTTCTATCTCTATCTTGAAATATCTCATTCTCTCATTCTCTCATATTAAAAGATCTTTAGATTCTAATATTAAGATCGTTATCTCTTCGGAGCAAATCAGCTTTACTTAATCACTAAGCTTGATCTCATTTACTAACTTGGATTGTCTGCAATCCTTGTTAAGAATCCACTTATAGTGTCTTCCTTATATAATACTTTTTGACATTTACATTTCCTTATATTTCCGCACCTAATTATCTAACTATCTAACTCTAACTTATTATTATTGCTGAGCTTTATGATCCACTGAGTTAAACTTCATTCTACATTATTACTTGTTCTAACGTTTGTTCAAGTGTGTTACTTAAGTTTTTCTCTCAACAATTGGTATCAGAGCCAAAGTGGTTGCTTTTTAAACAATAACTCTGATTTTAAGAGGCCTTCTATACCACTGGAGCTCATTTCTTAAAATAAAACAAAAAATCAGATCTTAAAAAAAACAAGGAAATATGGCACAAGCATTATCTCTAAATGTTTCCAACAGTGTTGGAGGTTCGAATAGAGCTCCAATACCGGAGGCAAGCGAATAACATCACTAGTCTCAAAGAATGGAGAGGTATCTACGAAGACTTGGAAGAGACATATGGAGATCTGTAGAAGAAGGACCTCATGTCTCTATTCTTACTCCAGTTCAGAATGATGACACTCAAGTTTGACTGGGAGGAGGTCAACCGGTCATGAATCGTCCCACCAAAGATGATCTTGATAAGATGGAAAATGATGTTGTTGCTTTTTATGAGATATCTTGTGGAGTTGCTCCTGACAACTTCGACATCATCATAAATTGCAAGTCAGCCAAAGAAATTTGGGATGTTCTCAAGAACTTATATGAAGGTACAAAACAAGCTCAAGATAAGAAGCTTACAACCGCACTCAACGAATTCAACAACTTCAAAGCTCATGCTGGTGAAAGTCTGGAAGATTCCTTCAATAGGTTCAACTTAATTGTCACAAAGTTATCTAATGTTGGCACCATCCGAAGTAACCATGAGACCAATATTCAGTTTCTCAATGGTTTAGGTAGACATTGGACTACGGCTAAGATGATAGTCCAAGGAGATAGGAAAATTCATTCTTTATCTCTTTACAAGCTATATGGTGAACTACAAGCACAAGAATCAACCGTACTCAAAGACTGTGCTGACTTCGGAGGACCACTCGCTCTTGTAGCACAAGCACCTCACACTCAATCTTACTCACCCTCGTATGACAACCCTTTACAGTCAAACAAAGCAGACTCAGAATACGATGATGAAGAAGAATTTCAAAACGCTATTGCTCTAGTTAGTCAATAATTCAATAGACTACCACCTTCATCTTTCCACAAAAATCAGCAATTTACTAAACCTCCCTTCAACCGCAGCTTTAATCCTCAGAACACTCACTCACGATATCCCAAAAATCCTCACCCAGCACCACAATCTTAGAACACTTAATCCAAGGAGGCACCGCAGCCTTTCAAGACAACTGACTTTGGTACCTCAGCAGAAGAAAAATCTGATGTTGTAATTAGTCACAAGTGCAACAAGGAAAATCATTTTGCTAAAGATTGCAAAGCAAATGTAGTGAAAGACAGAGCATTTTATCTCAGAATGGCTCAAGAAATGGAAGAAAAGAGAAAGCAAGGGCATATGTAGCCCAAGTCAGAAGAGACCATCAAGTGTGTTCATTCGGAGATGAGGATGAAGATATCGACAACATCAAGGGTAAAGGAAAAATCTGCATGATGGCTACTATGGACGAGGATGGGTCAACCAAACTGGAAAAGAATTACAGCTACATGGCAAAGGATGGAACCCTAAGCATCGTTGAGCAGGTAAAAGTTATGATCCAAATTCTTAATTATCGCATGCATGATTGTCAACCATTTATTGACAACCTTAATGACACACGTGCTGCCGTCCATTCAGACTATAACAAAGGCTTAGACGAGAAGAACATTGCGTCCCAGGAAATGTTTCATATTAGAGGACGATTAGAAGAAAAAAGACTCAAAGTTTCCATGCTAGAAGAGGAATTAGAATTAGAAAAGGATGCAAGAATGTTATGTGAAACTCAATTAGGCATATCATTAGATCAGAGAGATTTGGCTCAAACTGAAATTGTACTTTTAAATCTTTTAATAGAAAAGTTGTTCAATGAAAGTGAAGCTATTGAAAATTTTGTAGACAATGGAACTGTAGATAACACCTATAATTGGGGTTGGTCCAATGGGTATCCTACCGCAAAGGATTCCTCACCCCAATTTAACAAAGACCGAATTTATGTTCCTCCTGACCAAGAGTTCCATTTCCCAGTCAATGACAAAACCATTCCTGAGGACTTTAAAACTCATTTTGGTCAACTTCATAATCTGAGTAATAATTGTGTTATTGAGGAAATTCTTCCTGAAGTTTTGGGTCACTCAAGTGATCTAATTCCTATATCTGGCACAATTTACCCTAACTCTTAGACTTCATCAATTACTGATGAAGAAATTCTTATGGAACCCGATGATCACATGAACTTCCCATCACTGCCTTCTGACCGCAGTTCCACTCACTGCAATTCTGAACCGCAGTCAGACCAATTTCCTTTGATCAAATGTCCCATAAAGAAAACAACTTAGACTTATGTTGTGGTAGTCCGATCTTCCTTACCACAACCCACAGTTAAGAGTTCAGTGACAATTCAGCCAATTCATCATGACTTGCCTATAGAGCATTTCGAGTTTGGCCAATGTTCCCAGAATCCTGAACTTTCTAGTTCAGATGAATCAAGTCCTTGTACTTAAAAGAAATCTAATGGATCTAAGAAACCACAGTTGAATCTCAATGATTGCGGTTCTCCAAAAACTAAGGAAAAATGGCCTTCAAAGAGGAACTTCAATCTTGTGGTAAAAAGTGGGAAATCTTTTCAAAAAACAAAAGACAAACCAAAATTTCAAAACCCAAGAGTCCAGAAAAATTTGTTTTCTCAAATCACATTTTAAAAAACTCTTCAGTCAAGAAAACAAACAAAAAGGGATGTACTGTTTCTAAAACCTTTTCAAACCTCTCTGACACAATCCAAAAGAAAGTAAAGTCTTTTCGAAGTAATGGTTTTCAGATCTATTCCTCAGATGATCCAAAATGGAAGGGAATTTTACCAACTCCAACACATTTAAAGTCACCTCAGGTTTTTAAGAAATCACATCCTAGGAAATCTACACGTGCTCACACACACTCAAGTCATACTTTTTCAAATTCCAAGAGCACCACTGTCAGATCTCACTCTTTTCGTACTTGTCATGAAAATGTTCTCACACCCTTCAGACCACTGAGCAGAATGTCAAGGTAAATGACAAAAATCTTTCATGTAAATGTCATTGTCAAAAGGCATCATCCCAAGTCAAATCTCACACTTTTCAAAAACCTCGTAACTTTTCTAAACCTCACAACACGTCAAAAGTTCTCAAACATCAAGGACTAGGTCTCAAGATTGACATAAAATTTGTCCTTGTAGCCTCGGTTCATGCATATTTAAAAAACCCACCAGTCACCTCGGGCTCCAAACTTGTTTTGATGCCCAAACTAGCCGTGTAATTTTCAGGCAATGTGCAAGGAGGATCAAGAAGAGGAGTGGTTAGTTGATAATGTCTGCTCCTTGCACATGACTGGAAGGTTAGAGTACCTTCAGGATCTCAGACCTATTTGCAATGGTGGAAACGTCACATTCGGCAACAATGTGAATGGAATAATCTGAGGTTATGGTGTGCTCACTACAGGGAACTTTTCTATTCAAAAGGTAGCTGGTGGTTGTTGAGGCCAACAAAATAAATACCCTAAATATTACACACTAAAATAGTGTATAGTGGTAAAAGGGATCGTATCCACGGAGATTGGTTCAATTTAAATCTCTATGTACATCACTTGTTCAAGTACTTGTAAAAACAGTAACAGTAAAATGGGGGGTTGAATTCTTTTTAATTGTTTGACAAAATTAAAACTAGCTAGAATGTAAATATGACAAGTAAACAAGTAAAAGATTTGATTAAATTCAATGAAGTGAAATTGGTTGATTTTGGGTACACCACATGGTTGACTTATCATTAGACTAAATGGAATAACACTTGTGAATTGGTTTAACTTGGCTAAAACAATTCATAATCACAAATTACCTCAACTCTTCTTAGATATTAAAATGGCTAGAGGAGCTCTTAACACATTTTCTTAATTAAAGTCACAAAATCAATGAAGCATATAATCTTGTGAAAATCAATTAGCTTTATGTTCTAAGAGTTACCAAGTCCAAAAGATAATCAAATGCTTACATTATCATTATGGAGGAAACATTTCCATGGTCTAAATGAAATGAAAACAAACATATAAACCATTTGTAGCTTACTAATTTAAGGGTCCATTACTTAACCAAGAAATTAGTCAACAAAAATAAGCATTCATTCATCTAAGCTCATGATCAAAGATAAATAAACACAACAAGATGTTTAACTAGAAAACATTTCCATAAACTTCAAACACAAGATAATAATACGTCTTCAAAGCTACTAATCATCCATGGGTTAAACCTTAAGCAAGCAAATGCAAGTTTAGCCAAACATGGCCAAAGTAAAAGAAATGCAATATAGTTTAGTGGTACCAAACATTGTTCTAGTTGCAAGATGGAAAGAAATTGCACTAGTCTTCAAAAATCTTCAAATCTTCCAAAGCCTTCTTGAGAGAAAATTGTGTGTGTTCTTCAAGTGATAGATGGTAATAATACCACCAATCCCCAGCAAAAAGGGTCTTATTTCTGGATTCAAAAAGGTGCCAAAAGCCACTCACCAACCTTTCACAAATAGAGTCAACAAGTCAAAACTCGGGATCAATTCAACACAATTCACGCGGACCGCGTATGGGTCCACGTGGACCGTGTGGGTCACGCTGAATGCATGCTTTGGCCCATTACAAATACCATCCAACCAAATCTTCTATTTTATGCTCTAGCCCATTTGTGCAAGTCTTGATAGCCCAATTGTGTTACTCCACAGCCTCTAATAATGATCCAACGCTCCTTCAATCTACCGTAGCTCGAATTCTTGTCCAAAGGTTAAGTCCAATGCGCTTCTTGTTTATATTGTCACCGAGCCCAATTGTACCACCTCAAGTCCACGAGCAAATTGCATGCCTCCAAAAGTCCCAAACTCCTTCCAAAACCTCCAATGACAAATAGTCTTCGATAAATCCTGCAAATAAGCTCAAAAGACTGGAAAGCACCCGGTAGAGGAGAAAAATAACAAAAAGATAAAATATGCATGAAGATTAACTAAAATGAGATGGAATGTGCTAAAATAAACTATAAAAAGAAGTAAATAAAATGAAACTATCAAATCACCCCAAGCTTAAACCTTACTTGTCCTCAAGTAAGACAAGACTAAAATGAACTTGGGATGAACTATCCTAAAAAGAAAAAAGAATGAACATATTAAGCAGAAATTCACAACATGCCTTTAATATAAAAATATATAATCCATTTTTAGAGATAAGAATCACTTTGAGGGACGAGCCTTTGTTACCTTTCCAGCAAGGGATACATGTTGATCGAGATGCAAAACAAGCATGCATACTTCATTAGTATGGTTTATGTGACATTGTTTCGTGGTCCGATCTAGCCCACTAGCCATAAGAAAGTGTCCCTCGGTTAGAATGTTCCTCACTCCTCACAACTTCAACCCCATGCCAAGAAATAAAATCTAGCAAAAAGATAACTTGGGCTGATAATGGCAAGGAACGAGCTATGTACAAATATTGGGAATACATCATCATCTAGAAGAATAGGTGCTTCCACCAAAACAAGATCGTATAAAGTGAAGAATCGAGCAAGTGATGAGAAAATGCATCATCGTAGTTGCCAACAATAGAAGAATATCAAACTAGAAACTAATTACATGAGCTAGAATCCGAAAAACTAAACATTTACAAAAGCAGACAAATGGATACAACTCCGTGGCTCGACCTTTTCTTTTTGGACAACAAAACCCCAAAGACATGTTACAAATACAATAACTTAAGACATAAAGAGGAAAGCACTAAAACAATATATCATTACATTTGCAATTCATGATTGCTATAACATCTGACTTTTCAAAATCACTTTGTTTTTTAATTTTAATTTTTATTTTAAAAATTGACGCAAAACTTTTACTTTTGAAACAATCTACTTTTGACTCATAACACAAAACAAACTGGAAAAGGGGTAGTTGTCTCTTATTATGTTTTTTAGGCTCACGTTTTTGGTTTACCATAGGAGTTTTACAAGTATAGCCTGAAAATAAAAATACAAAACTATATACAACTATAAGCAAAGTCTAAGCCTAACCCAAACAAGAGGCCAAACGAGCACAACTACACTAAGGCTAATTCGAGATCAAGTGGGAAAAGTGTATCTAAATCATAAAGTAATGAGTTATGATGTAAATTGTATCTGTTAGACACTAAAGATCTAAAAATAGCAAAATCTATCCTTTATTCCTTTCTTTGGGGTTTGATTGTGGCTTGCAAGGAAAATTCAGGTGAGGGACTGGTCGGCACGGGGCTAAGTTGTCCCCTACTTATGCCACACTTGACATTGGTCGATTCATATGCACAACTATTTACACTCTCTCCCCACGTACATATAAGAGAAGAAGCAGCAACTGAAAGTCCCTAGGAACGACTCTTATTTGTTATGTGATTTTCCAAAAGAATTGTATTTAAGGTGTGTCGTGTCTTTCAAGTAAAGATGTTCGGAGATGAGGATAAAAAGATAACAAAAATGCATGAGTGCTTATGCCCTTGGCTAAATGCCATGCAAAAATAAAAGTGAAAAAGAAGAAAATAAAATCTTTTTGGAGTTTTATAAAAAAATGATTGCAATTTAGACTAAAATGCCATGCAACCTAATTAAAATGCATGATAAATTAAAAAGAAAAGGGAATACCCCACCCCAAGCTTAGAAGTATGCATTGTCCTCAATGCTTGGGGCAAGGCGAAAGTACATAAACCGGGGGATCGGGAGGAGGATAAGTGTATTGGTGGTAGGGGTAGGGGTAAGGTGGAAGGGGATATGGGTGGGGGGTGGAGGGTATGGATAGGGAGGTGGAAGTGGGACATTCTTGAAATGGTTTTAGGATTGGTGCCACCCCCACATATGGTGCATTTGTTGGGACATGATTGGTTGGATACATAAAGAGCCTCGAACCGCTTGCCAAATTGGGTGGAAGCAGGTAGTATCCAGGAGGTGCTTGGGGTTGGGCGTGCTGTGGACCATGGGTGGGCTCATCGTCGGGCTCATCATCCACATGCATCGCGTCATCATCTTGATCCTGGAGCACATCCTCATTGAATGACTGAGTGATGGTCCTCGCGAGTCTCCACTGAGTGCGATCGTGGAAGTTGAAGTTGGTGACTCAAGGGTTAGGAAGAACAAGATATCCAACTTCCTGAGGACAATACCATGTAAAACTGATCATGTTCCTGCGACGGATATGGTTCATGTTTATGAGAGCGCGCTCATTCAAAAGATTTTTATTGTCAACAGGCTGGTATTCGTCTGGGAGCTCGATGTCAAGACCACAAGCCAAAAGGGTGACAAATCCCCCAATGCAAATATCATCGGACGTTTTGGTTCTCATGAGTGTGCATTTATGGAAAAAAATGAAGAAAAGTCCAGGATTGGTGGGTTTTCACGTCGTGTCATGCACCAAAGGAAGAAAAGCTCATTTTTTGTGACCTGACCAGCTTCTTTTCGGGCAAAGACAGTGCACACCAAGATGCGATGGGCAATACGGAGGCACGGGTGAATGATGGAGGTTGTTTTATCCCGACAGGCACATGAAAAGATACCCACGTTTATTTCCGTCCAAAACGTCTCGTGGTTGAACTCGACAGGCAAAACGTCGAAAACCGTGGATGTGTTTGAGGAAGGTAAGCCCAAGATGTCGTTTATTGTTGCAAAATCAATATACCTTCGGTCCCCCAAAATTTGGAATGTGGCTTTTTTCTTTTCGCTACCGAACCCGCAATCGGCAAAAAACTCTCTAGTAGGGAGCCCATAAGTGTGCGCCATGAGATTGAGAAGGTTTTCCAACCCAATGTTACGGATCAATTGGGTGACCTCCTCAAGAACCCCTTATGAAGTGAGCATGGGTTTGCACACGAATTTGGTGGATGCAACCTTTCCAGGCAAGCTCTTCATCTAATTTTCGGTCGCCTTGGCATCCCGAGATCTTGGAATGTCGGGTGCATCATTTTGATTTCTAGTTGGGGCTTTGCCTCGGGCGGCATCCGGGCGCTTCGTAGATGTGGACATGGTCTACCTGCATGAAAAATAACCACTATACGAACCACAATCCCAACAAATGATATTTCAATCCAAATCACCAACCGACTCCTTATGGACTTCTAAACCAGTTCAACAATCAAAGCAAGAAATAATTCCTAGACTCATTTGATGCAACAGCATATGAATTGTTGTTCTAAGACATGCATATTGATCAATTAAAATAAAGGAAAGAAAGTACCTGTTTTTGTTGAAAGTTCAAAATTTGCGCGCGAAAATTCGGGATTTGAAAATCTTGTAACTCTCCACCCCAAGCTTAAAGCTTTGTTCAATATCCCGTGAGAAGCAATTTACCGCAAACACCCGAGAAATCCGACAATGGCTTGAAATTCCGGTAAAATTTTCCGGCGAGCTTTGAGAGATATTTTTAGTGGGGTTTATAGCCTTGTCCAAGAGGAGCACAATGGTGGTGTCGGAATCGCGAGAGGTGGCCGGAGTTGGCCAGAAAACGACCGGAAAGTGGCGGTTGAACGACGCCAAAATTTGGTGGTGGCGCCCGGAATTCCGGCCATAGATCGGACCGGATTTTTGGTGGGGTTTGTAGAGCTCGGAAATTGGTGAAGAATGGCAGTGGTCTCACGAAATTCTGACCGGCGGCTTGACGGGAAAATGAGTTTTAGTGGTGGAGATGGAGGTTGCTTTAATGGAGTTTAGGGAAGAAGAATGGAGAAGAAGAAATGAAGAAGGGCCGGCTGGTGTTTATTAGGCATAAGTCGCGGTCAAACCTGGTCAAAAGCGGGTCAACGTTGGTCAAAAACACACGCGGGCGTGGACGCGAGTACACGCGGTCCGCGTGAATAAACCTTGAACTATGACACACCCTCGAACCAGACGGCGGAAACGTCCGAGGGCTCGCGTGACTTAAATTGAATATCATCACAATGAATATACATGAATCATTTCATAAACATCACCATGCATCAATATATTACAACTGGAATTGTTCACATGAAGTACAATGTTTTAACGTTACAAATCCATACATAAATTGTTTGATAGTTTTCAAAAACAAAACACACTAACATACACGAACTCAATGTTGGGAAGTTTCCCAAACTGCCAACTCGCGCGCTCCTCTAACCCAACAGCCACTGGGGTTGTTTTCCTTTCCAACACAGTTGCGAACTCATCCCAATTTGTACTTACTCCTGCTCCTAACCTCTGGGATAGTTCTCCCCTACTTCGATTCGACTAGATCCCTATAGCTCCCAGCTTGGGAAGGATTCTCAATCCTTCTCTCCATCTAAAGGGTCGATCTGCTGACATCCAACACTTACCACTGCTAATGCTCCAACCAACCAATACCAAATCTGAACCACTCTTGAAGACTAACAAGACACTTCCCGAACCCCACTCAAACCTGCTACAGTGACTGCATCCTGAGAACCGGTATCAAAAAGGGGTACTACTATGAACTACCGCCCGAAAATCCATGGTATGCAGATGACATATTATCCGAACACGAACATAAATAAAATTCTAATATACATTCATTAACATAGATGTAGTACCATAACAATATGATCATGAATAAAAGTTGGCAGGAAAGCAATAGATACATATCTACAACGTCCGATGCTATTCGTGTCTCTACTGTAGACAACTAAAAAGCCCTGCTCCCCACCGCAGGCGCCTCTACTCGGCCCTGACGGCCGTCAGTGATCCTTAAATTCACAGGGGAAGGTGCCATCACCTGTCCTGCTGGAAGCAAACTCAGACACTAGGCCTTCTTGTGGCCCCTCTGACTGCAATGGAAACATATCAGGTTTGATCCCTGAGTGGTGGTAGCAGTACAATCCCTGCTGAAATGACCATTCCGGCCGCACTTGAAGTAGCCAGAATCACCCCCACTACCACCCCTACACGCACCCTCGTTCGTCCTGCCACACTTGCCACAACAACGGCGGCCCTGATAATCCCTCGATCTCACATCCGACCCCTTGGATCTCTTACCTGAACCTGCAGCTACCTGAACCTCCTCCGGCTTCCTCTTCCTGAGGTGGTCCAGATCGATCTCCCTCTCCCTGGCCTGAGCAATCATATCCTCTAGCGTCTTGCAGCTGGACCTGATCACAAACTCCCTGATGTCACTCCTCAACATCTCGTAATATTGGGCCTTCTTCATCTCCTCGTCCACGACATATTGCGGAACAAGAAGATCCCTTTCCCTGAACTTGACAATGATTTCCGCCACTGTCTCTGTAGTCTGCCGCAAATCCTGAAACTCTCGTGCTAACTATTGCACTTCAATCATTTGTGCAAACTCGGCCCTGAACCTGGTCGAGAAATCACTCCATGTCATCGCGTCCAACGCGACATCATCCCCAATGGCATAACCAACCTCCTCCTACCAATCCTATGCTCTGTCCTTCAGAAGACAGGAGGCAAGTCGGACCTTGTCACCCTCGGGCCACCGGCTCGTACGGAAAGCATTGGTGACATCAACCAACCACCTGCTGCTAGCAATGGGGTCCTTAGCCCCATGATAATCCAAAGCTCCACAAGCTCTAAACTCTCGGAATGTCAGCGAATGCGCTCCCATCATGGTCATCATCTCATTGCGGAAGGCTCCTAGCCTCTCATCCAAAATCTCCAGTATGCCCTCCTTGACCATACCAAAGATCATTGGAGTCTGATCTAGAATGTTGCACGTAATCTCAGCTGATACAAATTCCCTCATCCGCTCCTCATGTTGCTCGGTTCCTGAACCCGAGCTTGATCCCTCTCCGGCACCTGACCCACCCACCGGTCTCTCATGCAATGTCACCATGTTGAAAACATGCCATAACAACCATCAGGATACACATTACTACCAAGGGATGACACATGCACTACAATTTCCCTGGCTTTATCTCGGCCCCTCTTGAATCGAGTACAGATCCTCTACTTTTAGTATTACGGGCCCATACTACCTTCCACATATATCCGTACTTTCCTCAAGAGTTGCCTTGATTCCACCAAGTCCCTTCCACTGCTACTAACACTGCTCCCAACACTACTCTCATCCTAGGCTTGCCCTAGGGTATCCTCAAACTCATTCTGCCCTCACTTGCTGAAGGACGTCTCAGTAATGTCAACTAGCTACCTCATGAATATAGCCACACACAACAAAGATCAGATAATCCTTTGAGTAAAAGACTCGTCCCTATAACAGTTGGACTCAAACAAGGGCTACGCAATACGGTCAAATCTTGTCACTCTGAGATTATCCAGCCTGTGCCACATATGACTTAGCATATTCACTTAATAGCTAGCTTGCATTACTAAAAGTACCACAAGCACAAAGCAAGAAGCATTCATACAATGGGAAAAAACTAACCACATAATCCAATCAAATTGTTCTATCCCCTACTCAGGAATCTGTACTAGCATGCAATTCATAAAGCTCACATAATTAGGCATAACCTGAACAGGCTATCCTACCACTGACTAATAAATACTATCATGCAGCTCAATAAACGTATATAATAGGCATACAAGGCATCCTTCCTAGATCCGTAGCCCTAAACTAGATGTTGATCACATAATCATATCATAACATAAACTTGTATGGGTAATTTGGGAGAGCTTACTTGGGCTCGGCTGATTGCATGCACCACACCCTTTTCTCTTTTCAAAACTCTTTTCCTTTTATCAGAACGCGTTTTTATAAAATGATTTTCTTTTGAAAGTTTTCATACCATGCCCTCAGTTTGAGTTCAGTCACACCCGAGAGTATGCCCGAATCCCTCAAACCAAGGCTATGATACCAACTTGTAACATCCCAAAAATCATGACCAAAAATTTTGTTTTAAAATCATAATCAACCAGAATCAAGTCATACATAAATCCTTATTGGAAATCAAGTATCATTTCAAACATATTTATTTTATCAAAGTAAACATCACAGGCTAAAAACTTCTTGGTGTGTGCCATGCGATCATCCCGAGCTCTTCCCTCTGCCACCGGAAGTACCTGAAACCAAAATTGAAAACCATAAGCACGAAGCTTAGTGAGTTGCCCAACCTACCACATACCACATACATAACCACATACTAGGTTCCGTCCGCTGCATCAGGACTTGCCTGACATCGGACTAGCTCCGGCATCGGGCCCGCCCGACATGAGGCCCTGCTTGGCATCGAGCCCCGCTCGGTATGCAAATCTTCTTCTCTTAGGGCCCGCCTGTCTCTGGGCCTCGCCCGCTAAACACATACAAACATATAACATAACACATAACAAATAGCTAAACATACTCTACTATACTCCTGATCTAAGGCCTTGCCTAACTTGGGCCTTGCCCTGTCCTGCTACTGACGAGTCATGGAACCCCTTCCACACTCATGCAGATAGTGAGATACGGGCCCTTGCCTACACTCACTTCTCTCCTATCTCGGAACCCGCCCCTGCTCTACTACTAATGAGATACGGAACCCTGTCCATACTCAGCTAGTGATGACAAGCGGGATCTCGTCCACACTCACCTCCCTACCAGGCACATACAAGTATCACACAGACAACAAGTATAACTAACCTAATAACATTCCTCGAGCTTGCCCCAACATCAGACCTTGGTCCATAAACATACTACCAAAACATTTAAGAATCACAAAGACCTCTAGCATACTAACATACCTCGGGCCTCGCCCGACATCGAATCGTAATCCGGAACATATATGTCACACCCCCAAACCTGAACGGCGGAAACGTTCGGGGGCGGATGACTTCATGTGGTAACATAACAAATGAATACATAGTAAAGAAAGCAATACAACCATCATATATATAATTGAAAGTTTACATTTGTCAAAAGTTACATGTTCAAAACTCAATTACAATATGATGTCAAAATACGAGATTAAACTGGCGCCGCAGCATCCCTTCATCAAAAGCGAAATGAATACCTGAAATTTACTGATTTCCTGGGACATACAAGTAATTTTGAAAGAGTAGATCAGCATTTAAGCTGGTGAATTTCATAAGTATTTAAGTGACAATGTTTGAATGAAATGAAATGTTTTATCTTTGTTTGTTTGTGTTTAGAAAATCCTATATTTTCTACTAGTATAAAAGTAGCCTTCACTCAAGACCAATGTTTGTTTCCAAAATGTATGTATATGTAAAATAACCAATGAGTTTGAAAACCTTGTAAATCAATGCATTTTTAATACCCCTTGTGAGTTTTATAACCATACTATTGACTCTGAATGCCTATACACAACGTTCTTCAGGCGTTGGAATGTTATGACGTTTGTCACCCCAAACGGTGGACTGCAGCTAACAGTCAGGGCGCGGGTTGTCAAGCCCGTATAGATCTATACACAAACACCATGCTCCCCCTCCAAGGGATTCTGGTATATAATACAGGACTTGAAATGTGTACTCGAACGTACATGAAGTTAGTGTCTCACAAATCCGTGGTATAAAAGCAGATCTACTTGTTAAAATGTTACGTTTGTTCTTGTATACGAAAGTAAACTTCTTGAAATGTATGTTTCTAGTATATAAGAGTTAGAAATCTGTTCGTAAAACTATACCTATTATAGTTTTCAAAAAGTGTGTCTTGTTTGTTTAGAAATACCTAGAAAAAGAATCACTTGTTTATGAAAGCATAGATTTTTGGTGTAGAGTCTAAGATAGACAAGAAAAATCTAAGAACAGTTTAGTTCATACATGCATTACAACAACTTTATATTTTAAAAGATAGAATGCTATTGTAACATATGTTATGTATATATAAAAGTTCCTTAAAGGTTTATAAATCGCATGTGATTCGAATATATAACAACATATAAAAGAGTTTCTTTATGTAACACACGATAATACTCGTGTGTTTTACTTGTAATCCCCCCCCCCCCCCTTGAAAGCATATAAAAGCATTTAGAATATTTAAAAAAGTTGATTTAGGGGTATGAAACTCACTTGAAAGTTTTGGAGATAGCGAGATGGAAAACCGGGCAGAGTTTCGTCTCGGGAAACGGATTTTCCTTGGGATTCTCGGGAATCTCGGGAGTAAAATCGACCTTCGGGACTTGAGCCAAAAAGACCAGAGCTTCGGGTTTGAACGGACACGGAAAACGAGGCAAAGTTGAGAGAGAGGAGAGAAATGAGCCCTTTCTTTGGAAACCCTCGCATCCTATTTATAGTAAGGCTGGTCTGCCTCGGTACGCGGGGCGTACGCTCGTACGCAGCGCGTACGCGTACGTCATGCATGACCGAAGCCTCGACTGCCTCGGTTCGGATGGGACGGGTTGCTGGGTACGCGGGTCGGATGGGACGGCGGGTCGGACGGGTCGGGGCTTCGGATGGGTCGGTTTCTTCGGATAGTGCGACGTGGACGATCAGAGGTCAATCCTCTCGGTTACGCAGGGCGTACAGGAGTACGCAGCGCGTACCTCGGATGAGGACGCTGACTCCCCTTCGGATAAAATCCGAATTTTGATTAAAATAAATAATTAATTTATTTAATAAACTTCATAAATTCATATCTTCTTCATACGAACTCCGTTTTCGATGGTCTTTATATCCACGCATAGGTGAGACTACGCTCTACAACTTTCATTTAGACTCCGTCGGCAAATTCCAAAATTATTTTTTTATTATTTATTAAAAATCCATCGTGTTTAAGGAATTTCTTTGAAAATTCATAACTTCTTTATCTGATGTCGGTTTTTGCCAGACTTTTTACCGCTGGAATACCATTGTCGAGACCTTCGATTCTCGTTTAGGTCATTCCGGCCAAAAGTCGCTCGATTTCCGATTCGAGTTTTTAGCTGTCTGTTGCTAAGCCGAACTTGGAAAAATCATAACTTCGCTATATGAAGTCGGATTTGGGCGTTCTTTTCACGTACGATCATGGTTCAAAGACATTTAATCATAGAAGGAAATTAAATAGAACTTATTTGTACATTTTATTATGAAAGTAAATTTTTTTACTCAGAACTGGTTACAATACTTGACCCATTTTGGTCGTTACAAAGAGTTGAAATATCGGGTTGTCACATCATCCCCCCGTTTGAGAGAATTTCGTCCCGAAATTTAAAGTAGTAAAGATACTAGTGAACATGAAAGAGATGAGGGTACTTTTGTTTCATCTGATCTTCGCGTTCCCATGTGAATTCGGGTCCCCGCTTGGCGTTCCAGCGAACCTTCACGATGGGTATGCGACTTTGTTTTGTTTGTTTGACCTCTCGGTCCATGATTTCTACTGGTTCTTCCACAAAGTTGAGGCTCTCGTTGATTTTGATCTCGTCGAGTGGGATTACAAGAGTCTCGTTGGATAGACACTTTTTCAAGTTAGATACGTGGAATGTAGAATGTACGTACGAAGTGCGTCTGGTAGTTTGAGTTTGTAAGCTACGGGGCCGACTCTTTCAAGAATCACGAAAGGCCCTATGTACCTCGGATTAAGCTTTCCACGCTTGCCGAAGCGTATCAAGCCCTTCCAGGGTGAGACTTTGAGGAGGACTCAGTCTCCCACCTGAAATTCCAAAGGTTTCCTTCGCTTATCAGCGTAGCTCTTCTGTCGGTCTCTAGAGGCTTTCAATCGTTCACGGATCTGAACGATTTTCTCTGTTGTTTCCCGAATGATCTCCGGACCGGTGAGAGTACTGTCGGAAATGAGTATCGCATGCCTTCCCAAAGTCAATCACGCAGGCTCGCAACATATCTTCCAGAGTTTGGATGGTCCTCTCACTCTGTCCGTCGGTCTGAGGATGGTAGGCTGTGCTCATGTCCAGCCTTGTTCCTAGGGAATGTTGTAGTGATTGCCAAAATCTTGAGGTGAACCTACTATCTCTATCGGAGATAATGGACATAGGTACACCATGTAGCCGTACGATTTCCCTAATGTATGTTCTCGTAAGTTTCTCCATCTTGTCTGTTTCTTTGATAGGCAGGAAGTGTGCAGACTTAGTCAATCTATCAACGATTACCCATATGGTGTCAAGTCCACCCGTCGTCTTGGGCAACTTGGTTATGAAATCCATAGTGATCCGCTCCCACATCCATTCCGGGATCTCTGGTTGTTGTAGTAAGCCAGAGGGCTTCTGGTACTCGACCTTAACCTTTGCGCAAGTAAGGCATTTACTTACGAAGGTAGCAATTTCTGCTTTCATATTAGGCCACCAGTATAGCCTCTTAAGATCCAGATACATCTTATCTGAACCTGGGTGGACGGAATACCGAGTGTTGTGCGCCTCGGTCATGACCAAGTCTCGGAAACCACCGTGTTTCGGTGTCCAGATCCGGTTCATGAAATATAAGGCTCCGTCACCCTTGGCTTCTAAATTCTTCTCCATTCCTCGCAGGGATTCACCCGCCACATTTTCAGGTCGCAAAGCTTCCATTTGTGCTTCCTTAATTTATGTGGATAGGTGGGAATGGATAGTCATGGTCAGAGATTTGACCCTCCAACCAGTGTATTCCTTTCGACTGAGGGCGTCGGCTACTACGTTGGCCTTGCCAGGATGATAACGAATTTCGCATTCGTAGTCATTCAGTAACTCAACCCATCGTCGTTGTCGCATGTTGAGTTCCTTCTGATCGAAAATGTGTTGAAGGCTCTTGTGATCGGTGAATATAGTACTCTTTGTTCCGTATGAGTAGTGCCTCCAGATCTTCAGAGCAAATACCACTGCTCCTAACTCGAGATCATTTGTCGTATAGTTCACTTCGTGTGTCTTAAGCTGTCGGGAGGCATAAGCGATAACCTTCCCTCTCTGCATAAGAACACAACCAAGTCCTTGATTTGACGCGTCGCAATACACTACGAAGTCTTCTATCCCTTCGGGGAGGGATAGTATCGGTGCGGTGCACAAGGCCTGCTTTAGTGTCTGGAATGCCTTCTCTTGTTTCGCTTCCCAGTCAAAGGCCACACCTTTCTGGGTTAATGAAGTAAGGGGTTTCGCAATGCTCGAAAAGTTCTTTATGAATCTGCGATAGTAGCCAGCTAGACCTAGAAATTGACGAATTTCTGTAGGTGTCTTTGGTGCCGACCAGTTCTCAATAGCCTTAATTTTGGAGGGGTCCACGTGTATACCTTTCTCGCTAACAACGTGGCCTAAAAATTCGACTCTTCGAATCCAAAATTCGCATTTAGAGAACTTCGCATAGAGTTTCTCCATTCGCAGTGTTTCTAGGACTTTTCGTAGGTGCTGACTATGCTCTTCCTCACTTCGAGAGTAGATAAGTATATCATCGATAAAGACGATGACGAACTGATCCAAGTAAGGGCGACATACCCTATTCATTAGGTCCATAAATACTGCTGGTGCATTGGTTAATCCGAACGGCATCACCACGAATTCGTAGTGTCCATAACGAGTTCGGAAGGCTGTCTTTGGAATGTCCCCCTCTAGAACTCGTAATTGGTGATATCCGGATCGCAGGTCTATCTTGGAGAAGTAGTTCGCCCCTAGAAGTTGATCGAATAGGTCGTCAATACGGGGTAGAGGATAGCGGTTCTTGACAGTAAGTTTGTTCAGCTCTCTGTAGTCGATGCACATACGGAACGATCCGTCTTTCTTCTTTACAAACAAGACCGGTGCTCCCCAAGGTGAGAAACTTGGTCTTATGAATCCTTTGCGAAGGAGTTCATTAAGTTGACTGGAAAGTTCTTGCATCTCTGCTGGTGCAAGACGATAAGGCGACTTCGCTACTGGGGTAGCTCCTGGAATCAAGTCGATTCTGAACTCGACTTGGCATTGCGGTGGTAATCCTGGTAGTTCTTCTGGAAAGATATTGGGAAAGTCGCGTACTACCGAGATGCTCTTGATGTCCTTCAGTTCTTGACTCGTATCAACGATGTGCGCTAGGAATGCTCGACAATCCTTCCGCAAGCACTTTCGAGCTTGGATGCACGAAATGATGCGAAGGTTTGCACTAGATTTGTCGCCGTAGATAACTAATGTTTCGTTGTTAGGGAGGTTAAGACGGACTGCTTTCTCAAAGCACATGATGTCGGCGCGAAGAAGACTCAACCAATCCATGCCGACTATAACGTCGAAACTTTTAATTTGAACCGGCATGAGATTGATTGGGAAAGAATGGCCGTCTAATGTTAACGTACAGCCCATGTATATGCAATTTGTGTTTTCGGTTTTTCCATTGGCCATCTCTACAGTGAATGAATTTTCTAACTTGCTAGGTTTAGGTTTAAGTAAATGAATAAAGTTTTGACTCACGAAGCTTCTCTCCGCTCCACTATCGAATAATATGCATGCGTATGAATTATCGAGAAGGAACGTACCAGCAACTATAGTTGGGTCAGCTACAGCTTCGTCGTGGCCTATTGCCAAAACTCGTCCCACACCTCCGGTGCCTGCTGCCTTAGGACAGTTTCTCTTGTAGTGGCCCACCTCGCCACAACCGTAGCAAGCCTGCCCTACACCCGCACCGGGAACTTGAGTGATCGGCTTTGCGGGTTCCTTGCAGAAACGGGCTGTGTGCCCTTTCCTGCTGCAGTTGGCGCACTGCATATCTCGACAAGGTCCATGGTGGTGGTAATTGCATTTGGTGCATTTTGGGAGGTTACCTATATAAGGCTTTGTTGGGTAGGTATTTGTAGGGGCTGTAGCAGGTACAATGGCAGCATTTACTGAAACCAGTTGTTTCTTTGCGGATTCTTGGGAAGACCCACCCTTCCTTTTAATCCACGCTTTCTTCCTGCCATGGTTGTTGTTGTTGTTTTTGTTGTTGTTGTTGTTGTTGTTGTTGTCGTTGTTGTAGTTGTTGTTGTGGTTGTTTCCTTTCTGTGGCGCTGGTGCAGAAGTGGTTGAGTTCTGATGACCTCCGTAGTCGATCAGAGATTGTGCCAGTTCCTTAGCACTTTCAAAGGTGTCAGGTTTAGAAGCTAACACGCTTGACCGCATTTGGGGCGTCAGTCCCCAGATGTACCTTTCTATTTTCTTGCTCTCGGGAGCAATCATATCTGGACAAAGGATTGCCAGTTCGCAGAATCTGTTGGTATAAGTAGCGATGTCGGTACCCACCATTCCGAGAGTCCATAGCTCGTGTTCAAGCTTTTGAATTTCTCCCCGTGGGCAGTATTCTCTCATCATCATGGCCTTCAAGCTCTCCCAGCTTATGGAGTTTGCCACGATTAGGGTAAGTACTTTAACGTGGCCATTCCACCAAGTTAAAGCTTTATCGAGAAGGGTGAAAGTTGCAAATTTGACCTTGCTGTGCTCGGGACAGGAGCAGATTTCAAAGACTGCCTCCGTCCTTTCAATCCACTGCCTCAGGGCCATCACACCACCAGTACCATAAAACATCCGGGGCTTGGCATTAGTGAAGTCCTTATAGGTGCATTCTCGAGGTGGTCCATGACTCTCGCCATGGTTGGATGGGTGTGTGCCAGATCCCGAGCCATTAGCACTCGAGTTATTGATCTGTGACATGGCAGCTGCCACCGCTGCGGTGACTGCTGCTTGAAACATTACAGCATCAAATTGGGGTGGTGGAGGTGGTGGTGGTATAAGTGCTTCCTCACCGTTGTTTCGCCTTGGATTCCTACGCGGAGGCATCCTTCAACTATAGATTGAAAAGACAAGGATAAGAATTTCATAGAATGGAAAATGTATGTGTCTCATGAACTAAATCGCTATATTTCAACAACAGATGATAGTATGAGTCTTAAAATAGAAGAATGAAAGTTATTTGTAAGACTGAAGGTATGAAACAAGTATTTGGGTTCACAAAGACCATTCAAGGTTCGAACGAAATACTTAACATAGTAGTAATAGTGCCACTTATATTAATATAAAAGTTGTTACAACGATCATGAAAATTTGACCCCTATAAGGGTCTCCGATTACAATGTTCGAGAAATTTAAAGACTTTTAGCCGAGGTCCTGAGCTATAACAAAATTGGAATCCTTGACAAGCACTACTTGCGTCGAAGGTTGCGCTTGGAGCTTGATTCCGCATCTGATTGCTTTAACTCCATTAGACGCCTATCGAAAGCGGCTTGTTGTTCCCTTAGTTCGGCGAGGGCTGCAATCATTTGCGCTTGAAACGCTTCGGTTTGGAATTGAGCGTTGTCTTGCATCTTGTCCAGCCTACGGATGTCAGAAGTGTGAACCTGCACTTCCACGTTGATATCCCGGAGTCGACTAGCTTGTACTCCAGACTGATAGGACTGATTGGCTAACTTACCCACCATTACCGGGAGTGCTCGATCAGCCGAACCTCCGCCGCGGACATCATAGAAGTCCCGGCACATGCCGTAGGGAGGGCGTAGGTTTTGCTGTTGGCTCCAATGGTGGAGGTGACTTCCCCAGACGGGAGTCGGTCCTTGAAAGTTCCTTACGAAGACGGGAGGTTGAATGGGTGGTGGATCAATAACTTCCGGCTCTGAGTCGGTACCGGAGTCATCACCCACTTCTATGGGTTCCTCGTCCTCTTTGGGATCATCTTCGATCCATCCTCCGTTGCCTTGGTTGGGAAAGTAGGGGTCGCCAGGGTGGTGAAATCCAGCCATTTGACTGTACGAGAAATAGGGTTATAAGAATTGAATAAAGCCGGAACATGTAAAACATGTAAGTTAAACTAGTTTAGATAGCAAATACTCAATCGTAGTGTCAACTTGTCTAAATACTTGTATAGTTGTATAACATGAAAAATAGTTTGTGGTATGCATGTAATTGTACTTAAATGAACTATCAATTTAAGTTGAACGAAATGCTGTTTAAGTGTAAAAAGAAAATTTGTTTTGTCAGAGAGTATTAGTCCCTTAAGCATTTATAGTTTGTATATCTTATGTGGTTCGATATACTTAGTTCACTATAAACATTGCTCTGATACCAATCTGTCACACCCCCAAACCTGAACGACGGAAACGTTCGGGGGCGGATGACTTCATGTGGTAACGTAACAAATGAATACATAGTAAAGAAAGCAATACAACCATCATATATTTATAATTGAAAGTTTACATTTGTCAAAAGTTACATGTTCAAAACTCAATTACAATATGATGTCAAAATACGAGATTAAACTGGCGCCGCAGCATCCCTTCATCAAAAGCGAAATGAATACCTGAAATTTACTGATTTCCTGGGACATACAAGTAATTTTGAAAGAGTAGATCAGCATTTAAGCTGGTGAATTTCATAAGTACTTAAGTGACAATGTTTGAATGAAATGAAATGTTTTATCTTTGTTTGTTTGTGTTTAGAAAATCCTATATTTTCTACTAGTATAAAAGTAGCATTCACTCAAGACCAATGTTTGTTTCCAAAATGTATGTATATGTAAAATAACCAATGAGTTTGAAAACCTTGTAAATCAATGCATTTTTAATACCCCTTGTGAGTTTTATAACCATACTATTGACTCTGAATGCCTATACACAACGTTCTTCAGGCGTTGGAATGTTATGACGTTTGTCACCCCAAACGGTGGACTGCAGCTAACAGTCAGGGCGCGGGTTGTCAAGCCCGTATAGATCTATACACAAACACCATGCTCCCCCTCCAAGGGATTCTGGTATATAATACAGGACTTGAAATGTGTACTCGAACGTACATGAAGTTAGTGTCTCACAAATCCATGGTATAAAAGCAGATCTACTTGTTAAAATGTTACGTTTGTTCTTGTATACGAAAGTAAACTTCTTGAAATGTATGTTTATAGTATATAAGAGTTAGAAATCTGTTCGTAAAACTATACCTATTATAGTTTTCAAAAAGTGTGTCTTGTTTGTTTAGAAATACCTAGAAAAAGAATCACTTGTTTATCAAAGCATAGATTTTTGGTGTAGAGTCTAAGATAGACAAGAAAAATCTAAGAACAGTTTAGTTCATACATGCATTACAACAACTTTATATTTTAAAAGATAGAATGCTATTGTAACATATGTTATGTATATATAAAAGTTCCTTAAAGGTTTATAAATCGCATGTGATTCGAATATATAACAGCATATAAAAGAGTTTCTTTATGTAACACACGATAATACTCGTGTGTTTTACTTGTAATCCCCCCCCCCCTTGAAAGCATATAAAAGCATTTAGAATATTTAAAAAGGTTGATTTAGGGGTATGAAACTCACTTGAAAGTTTTGGAGATAGCGAGATGGAAAACCGGGCAGAGTTTCGTCTCGGGAAACGGATTTTCCTTGGGATTCTC
Source organism: Lactuca sativa (assembly GCF_002870075.4). Lineage (NCBI taxonomy): Eukaryota > Viridiplantae > Streptophyta > Magnoliopsida > Asterales > Asteraceae > Lactuca > Lactuca sativa. Next base: position 18,512,202 of record NC_056627.2, read on the forward strand.
GGGAATCTCGGGAGTAAAATCGACCTTCGGGACTTGATCCAAAAAGACCAGAGCTTCGGGTTTGAACGGACACGGAAAACGAGGCAAAGTTGAGAGAGAGAGGAGAGAAATGAGCCCTTTCTTTGGAAACCCTCGCATCCTATTTATAGTAAGGCTGGTCTGCCTCGGTACGCGGGGCGTACGCTCGTACGCAGCGCGTACGCGTACGTCATGCATGACCGAAGCCTCGACTGCCTCGGTTCGGATGGGACGGGTTGCTGGGTACGCGGGTCGGATGGGACGGCGGGTCGGACGGGTCGGGGCTTCGGACGGGTCGGTTTCTTCGGATAGTGCGACGTGGACGATCAGAGGCCAATCCTCTCGGTTACGCAGGGCGTACAGGAGTACGCGGCGCGTACCTCGGATGAGGACGCTGACTCCCCTTCGGATAAAATCCGAATTTTGATTAAAATAAATAATTAATTTATTTAATAAACTTCATAAATTCATATCTTCTTCATACGAACTCCGTTTTCGATGGTCTTTATATCCACGCGTAGGTGAGACTACGCTCTACAACTTTCATTTAGACTCCGTCGGCAAATTCCAAAATTATTTTATTATTATTTATTAAAAACCCATCGTGTTTAAGGAATTTCTTTGAAAATTCATAACTTCTTTATCTGATGTCGGTTTTTGCCAGACTTTTTACCGCTGGAATACCATTGTCGAGACCTTCGATTCTCGTTTAGGTCATTCCGGCCAAAAGTCGCTCGATTTCCGATTCGAGTTTTTAGCTGTCTGTTGCTAAGCCGAACTTGGAAAAATCATAACTTCGCTATATGAAGTCGGATTTGGGCGTTCTTTTCACGTACGATCATGGTTCAAAGATATTTAATCATAGAAGGAAATTAAATAGAACTTATTTGTACATTTTATTATGAAAGTAAATTTTATTACTCAGAAGTGGTTACAATACTTGACCCATTTTGGTCGTTACAAAGAGTTGAAATATCGGGTTGTCACAATATATTATAATAATAACTAGGACTAACCCCGGGTCTTCCTACTATACACAAACATAATGGGTCGACATTGTGGCCATAGACCCATGCACACAATGACGAGACTCGCCTTGCACTGTAGAAGTCCTGCTAAAAACTCCTCTGGTTGCTAACTGGCAAATCCCCGAACTACTGATCCTCTGGCTCCCTGAGCTACCAATACCAAGATAACACTTAGACCAAAACCAGTAATTCTCTTTAGGGTAAAAATGACCATTTTACACCCTAGTCCATCCCAGTCCATATCCAAGGCCCAAACCATAACATAAAAGGCCAACACTAGGTGAGCTTCCCAAGCCCACTAATGGCCCAATTTGCTAAATTGGCGCAATCCCTTTAATTGGCCTTACCCTAAGCCCAAACATTTCCTTGGACCATATTATCTGACTTATGATGGACCACTAAGGCCCAAGAACCCAAAGCATGGCCCAAAAATGCAAAGCCCAAACTAACAGAGTATGTGGAGAGTACATTCATGTACGCTAAGCGTACTAGTCAATGGTGTGTACGTTGGGCGTACCTGTATGTACACTCAGCGTACTCCCCCTGTTAATTCACTTTCCCATTAAGTGCTTAGTACTCTACTCCAGAAGCTACAAACACATATCCAAGTCCTTTTTCCATGTCTTAACCCATAAAGTCACTGACTTGGTGACTTTACTTGGCCCAAACAACACCAAACTCCCAAAAATGATATTCCACTTCCATAAAGAGAGCTAGATCTCATGCATGAACTCATTAAGACATTCAAGATGGAGACTTTACTACTTATGGGACCCTTTTAGCTCTGAGGGTAGCAACCCTAAGCTCACAAACGAGATTTCATCATAAAGGTCCATTCTTAGGACCAAAATGACTCCAAAACCACATTACACTAGATCTAAGCATTCTTAAGTAAAGTTATGAACTTTATACCTCCAAGGAGTCCCAAATGATGATGCTATACCAGATCTATGATCTCCAACTTCCCAAGTTCTTCCTTGCCAACTTCCTCTTTTCTTTTCCCAAGCTTACACCACCAAAATGAGCTTCTTGAAGTCAAGATTACCCAAGGATGAAGAGATGAGGCGTTCTAGGGTTTATTTGAGGTTGGGGGACAAATAAGGAGGCTAGGGTTTGAGCCATTATGTTCTTTATATAGTGGCTCACCCTAAAAGTTAGGGTTTCTGGACGTTGGATGTACGTTGGGCGTATGCCAAAAACACTCACAGCCTTATGACCTTATATGATAGGCGTAACCCAGCCTTACGCTAGGCGTACTCTTGCGCTGGCCACCTTGCATGCATGGTCCTTTCTTGCCATCTTTCTCCATTAAGGACCAATATTGCCAATAACTTCAAAGTGCTATAACTCCTTCGTTCTAAGTCCGTTTCCGATGAACTTTATATCCACGAAAAGGTGGTGAGAAGCCCTACGCTTCTAGCAACACACCCGACCCCAAACCTCTCGAAGAAAAACTTCAAGACCCATAAAAGATCAAAATGCCCCTAGCATGGGCCTTTGAAATCCATAAACAAACATTTTCAGAACAGGGTGTTACATGAATAGCTCTATGTTTGACCTATTTTGGTACAAATCCATCCTGTACTAGGCTCACATCAAACTAGAAACTCAAGTATAGAACTCATTCCTAAAAGTCAGCTTATAGAAGGAGACACCTAGACAACCGCTTCTTAGGCCAGCACTCTAAGTGTTGGGAACTCAAAAGATAGGGATGACTCTAATACCAACTGATACAAACTCAACACATACTAGGCTTGTATCAAGACATAAACTCAAGTGTAGAACTCACTCCCAAAAACTAGTTTGTAGGAGGAGATGACACATAGACATAATTATATGCCACCAACTTAATTTACATTCAACCGATGTGGGATTGTAAAACTTTTTCTCAAAATCCTTCCCAAATCAAGATTGCAGTGGCAACTCAGTTTGCTCTTAAATCCAAGCATTATTTGTAGTTTGGCAAAAGTTTCTAGCTTTAGCGCTTTGGTCATAATGTCGACATTTTGAGCGTTTGTTCCACAATGAACCAACTCATGGAGAAAATGAAATCTAACCTTCATATGTTTTGTCTTATGATGGCACACAGGTTTTGACAAGTTTAAACAAAGATAAATTGTCGCATATTATTATAATCAAGCACCTCATTTATCCGCAACATATTTAGACATTTATAGTATGAAAATTGCTTGGTAATTTTTTATTAGGCTTCCTAAAATGGAAGTAACATTTCATTAGGAAATTGATTTGTAACAACATGATTATGTGGTATGTGTTTGATTTTTTTTGTTCCCATTATATATTGTGTAAATGACTAAAAATCATGTATTTTTTCTTAAATAAACTTAATTAAATTTGTAAACATATGATATTGTTTTGATGAAAACTGTCATTTTCAGGCATCCAGTTTTTACCAAAAAGTGCATATTTGTTTATATATATATATATATATATATATATATATATATATATATATATATATATATATATATATATATATATATATATATATATAACCCATGGAATCACGGTTATAAAATTAGTTAAACTTTTATAATAAAAATTTATAATTATTAATCAGTTATTTTAAATTAGTCATTTTAAATAAATTATTAATTAAAAGATATAATAACATTTTAAAGATATTATAACTTCAAATTTACCATATAATTAAAAGATGTAAATTTGAATTTTGAAACGAGTTGTGTAATATATATACATCACACATGACACAATATTAATGAAGAGTTGTATTAAAATTACACTTGACAAAACGAGATTAAAATTATTCATTTATTAGAATATATATATATATATATATATATATATATATATATATATATATATATATATATATATATATATATATATATATTTATGTGGCTAGGTTATAACGTGGATGGACAACTACTGTGTGGACGTGTGGATATTGCTATTTTGTGAAAATTACTAAGAGAATATGTTGTTTAGTAATGTGAATACGTTCAATCTCACAGAACTATTGTTATTTTAATAGATTCTCATCAATTCTAATTCATTTTTATTCTCATTCGTCGTTTTTTATTTATTTTAATTCTTACAGAATACAAGTCAATAAACATCCTGAGAACATTCTGACAAAATGAGAATAATTAAAAGAAATGTATAATAACCTTATAAACGATTTAATTAGTGAAAATCCTTAATAATTAAAATAATTATATCAGATTGAACATATTCATATTATTAAACAATATATTTTCTTTGTAATCCTCATAGAATAGCATTATTCACACGTCTAGACAATAGATGCCTATTCACATTTGAACCAAGTTATCTCTCTCTCTCTCTCTCTCTCTATATATATATATATATATATATATATATATATATATATATATATATATATATATATATGGTTAGGTTATTTTATTTTCACTATCTATTGTGTGCATTTATGATTGATTCTGGACCAATCAATTGAGTTATTTTAAGAAAG